>NW_024543875.1:10057500-10358711 GCF_018167655.1 Microtus oregoni
CAGGGCAGGGAACCCTGACTGCTTTTCAGGCTGATGAGAGAGGGAGAGTTGATTGGGGGAGAGGGAGGGGGAGGGATATGGGAGGCGGTGGCAGGGAAGAGACAGAAATCTTAAATAAATAAATAAATAAAATAGCCATCAAGTAAAGGAAAAGAAGCTCAACTTTACCAATGTTAAGAGAAATCAACTATAAGAGCCAGATGTGGAGGCAATTTGAGAAGTTTGAGGCACAGGGGTTTGGAACTTGAATACTCTGGAAGGCTTGGGGAAGTTATGTTACAACTACAGCTGCTTGCTGCCGAAATGTAACCCTGACTCCCAAGGCACTGGCCCAGCCAAAACTGTTTCAAACAGCTTGTACCTGGATTTTCCATCACAAGAGGGAGGCTCTTCCCCTGTTTACCCAGCAGAAGGGCTGTGATTGGTGCAGACACAATCCTTCATTTGCATGAAGAGCTATGTATCCTAATTGGTGTATGCACCAACTGCCCCCCTCACCTCCTGTTGTGGTTAATGTTAATTATCAGTTTAAGAGAGCCTAAAACCATCTGGGAGAAGGGGTTCAGGGGATTATTTTAAATTAACTGAGGTGGGAGGACCGACCCATTATGGGAAGGGAATCCTAGACCATATGAAATAGAGAAAGCTGAGCACGCGTCCATCCCATTCTGGTTCCTGACTGCAGGTGCTGGGAGACCAGCTCCCTCAGGCTTGTGCCACTTGATGTCCCTGCCATGGTGGACTGTACCCTGGTACTGGAAGCCAGAGCAAACCCTTTCTACCATAAGTTGGTTTTGTCTGAGTGTTTTATCACAGAAAAGTACCCAAGACACCTTCCTTTCTGACTATATAAACGAGCTGTTAGGCTCACTTTTTGAGTCAGCCAGAAGATACTCTCTTGTGTTACACAACATTAAACCTGGTCAAGAAGTGACTCCCCAGTGACATCATCATTGGTGGAATGAGTTGAGCAAACAGGTGACAGGAGGAGGGGACAGCAGAAGCAGTAGTGGGTTGGGCAGAGAATCACCCAGCCTTAAGGGCAGAGGGTTCCTAACCAAGGGCTGTCCAGAGCTGCTGGAGTTGAGATCCAGAGCAGATAAGCTTCCAGCCCCTTGGGCCATATGCCTCCAGTTTGTAAAGTCTGGAGCAATAAGCCTCCAGTTCTCAGGGCTTAGAACTGCACAGCCTCTGGACCGGCCAGACCTCCCCCTAGGCCTTGAGAACTCAAGATCCAGGGACTTGCTGAGCCTAGAGCGGCCTCCTTGCCTACTCATGATTTTGGTCTGGTAGAGTGAAAAGCCTCCACCACCCGATGGGTGCCACTTGGAGGAACTACAGGAAGCGATGACCAAGAGATTGTGAGGTGGCCATGGGACTTGGTGAGGACGGTGGAGTGAGGGCCCCTTAAGAGACTGTCTCAAAACCCAAACAAAAAAAATGTCTCTGTAGACCTGACAAAACTAAAGATGATGTCATCCTGGATTTCCCAAGCAGGCTCTGAAAAATCTGATGACAACTGTCCTTACAGAGATAAAAGAAAATAGATTTTCCAGGGGCACAATAAGACATGTGACCGCTAAGGTAGAGTTTAGGGTGATGTGGCCACAAACTTGAGAATGCCTGAAGCCGCTAGAAGCTGGAAGAGATTACAGAGGTGCTGACTTAGATCCCTGGCAAAAATATAAGCACACAAAAACCACACACACAACAAAAACAAAAACATAAACGAACCAACAAAAACAAATACCCCCCTGCCCCCAGCTTTCTGACTGTGAGGAGCAGGGACGTTTCGGGTCGGAGCCAACTATCCTGGGCTATCTATCCACTTTCCCTTCTAGTTGTTCACGCTCACTTCTGTCTCTGACCTAATATCCTCGTGACTCTGGCCTGAAACCTTTTGGGCTGTGTTGGCCAATCTCTAGCGTCCACGGACCCCGAAGACTATCATCTTGTAGCATTTGCGACCTGCAGCAGAGATGGCCCCACATTGCTATAACCTACCTGGTGTTCCCACCAGTGTTTTTGAAAAGGGTCTTGGTTTCTGACTTTCTTTGTTCTGCAACGAAAAACTTGATGAAACTTAACGCATCGGAACGTGTGTTTAGGATAGTTTCTTCCAAGTCCATATCACTCATTTTTGGGTCCAGATTAAACTCTCTCTTATTTCCATTTTGAGATGAGAATGGTGTGTGTGTGTGTGTGTGTGTGTGTGTGTGTGTGTTTTGTGTGCCGACAACACACAAGAAGTATAGCAGAGACATTGTTATGAGAGTTTTAAAGGATTTTGACAAATGCCTACAATCAGGTACCCCCTACACATAGTCAATACAAATGCCTACAATCAGGTTCCCCCCACATAGTCAATACTAACATAGACAGACATCTGGTTCAGAGACATCCAAAGAGTGTTGCTTCAAGCTTTTCTTTCTTGGGGGGAGGGGGCGGCTCTGGAACAAAGCCTTGTGTAGACCGTAGCAAGCAAAGCCAGAGGATTTGGGGTCTGGTTGTTTGATTATTATTATTATTGTTATTATTATTATTAGCAGCTGCAGCAGCAATTGAGCTGCATCCCTGTGTAGGATCTGGCTTCTTTAATTCAGTAGGATGAAGCTGGGATTCCCTCACGTCCTAATTTAAGTGTGAATTGTATTATTATACAACAATAGCCCATTATACAATGCAACAGTTTGCTTCCCAGTAGAAGGAAGTTGTTTCCAGTTTCCAGCTATAAGCATTTGTATACAGATCTTGTATGAATAAAAGTTTTTCTCTTTCTTGGATAATACCTAGGGGTGGAGCTGATGCACCAGATGATAGGAAATAGAAATTGTATAAGAAATTGATGATTTCACCCCTGAAGGGTCTGTATCATTTTTTATTCCCCCATTTTGTCTAATTGTTCTGGGAATGGAAGAGACTTCTCTCACCCTTGCATTATCCCTTCCGGCCCAGCATATGGTTGTGGGGCAGATTCGGATCCCCCTGTCATTTGGTTGTTGCACTTGGCCATTCTTTTGCCTGTTCCACGTTGCTATAGCTAAATCACTTCTTTAGTTACTTAACTAATCAATTAGTTAATTTAGACAGGATTCCATAACCCAAGCTGGCCTCAGGCTAGCCTCAAACTCCTCAACCTCTTGTCTCCACCTCCCAATCTGGGTTTACACGTACGCATTCTCAAGCCTGAGTATGCCCTGCTGAGGACCAAAGCCAGGGTTTCACGTGTGCTAGGCCATCACCTTGCCAGCCCATTACCGTTGCTCAATGGTGAATCTTTAAAAAGTTTTTTTAATGTGTATGAATGCTTTGCCTTCATATACCGTGAGTACCAAAGTTATGTTTTAAGTTTTAAGTACTGTGCCTAAGAGATCCAAAAAATAAAAGCGTCTCTAGCCTGTAAGCCCCTTGCCCAAGGACAGATACTTCCTGAAATGCTGGAGGCTGTTGTTTATGGGAGATCACATACTTTTGCTCCTATAAACAAGTTTGCGCCAACTGCACCACATATGCCTGATCACCTGTGGAGGGAGGTACATAGTCAGGAAATATGTCAGGTTGTGTGCTTGTCCCTGATGATTGGAAATATGGTGGCCTTGTGGTTTGCTTTTTTAAGCCTCTGCAAAAATCTGACTCGTGGCCATTTTCTGGGAACCCAGGAATTAACCTGGCCAGAGGCCATCATCTTGGCCAGTATTTAATTAACGCTTGCTTCAAATTTGGCTCAAAACTGCAGCAGCGATTTTATTCTTGTCTGGTGAGATTAACATTTTCTGGAGGCCCCAGTGAGATTCAAACTACCCACCCAAATTCTAAAGCTGGACCCTTCACTCCAGAACTCCTAGGCTGAGGGTCACGTCTCAGTTAGGGTTTCTATTGATGAGATGAAGCACCATGACCAAAAAGCAAGTTGGGGAGGAAAGGGTTTATTTAGCTTACACTTCCACGTTACTGTTCAGCATTGTAGGAAGTCAGGACAGGAACTCAAGCAGGGCAGAATCCCAGAGGCAGAAGCTGGTGCAGAGGCCGTGGAGGGGTGCTGCTTACTGGCTTGCTCTGCATGGCTTGCTCAGTCTGCTTTCTTAAAGAACCCAGGACCACCAGCCCAGGGATGACACCACCCACCATGGGCTAGACCCTCCCCTATTGATCACTAATTGAGAAAATGCCTTACAGCTGGATCTCATGGAGGCCTCTCCTCAACTGAGGGTCCTTCTCTCTGATGACTCTAGCTTGTGTCAAGTTGACACACAAAGCCAGCTAGTACAGACCACTTCTGGAGGCCTGTGTCTTGAGACTTTCCAAGGCTGCAGGCTACGTTTGTTTCACAGTGAATTGCCAGTGTTGAGAAACTCAGCAAGCATCTGTGTAGGCCTCCTGGTGAGGCATAGTCTGGTTCTGTTTTGTGGAATTCTAATCTGGGACATGGAAGGGGTCCAATATTCTCCCATCCAGGGTAAATAGTGAGATGTTGCCTGCCCACCTGGTTCTGGTTGGTTGAAAAGTTTTGCCTGTTTTGTTTGAAAAGTTTTGTCTGTCCATTTCTTCCATGGATACTTTCCAGCAGAACGATTAGTATCTAAGTAAGGCATTGTGTTAGTGCTGCTGTAGATACAATAATTAGAATAACTGAATTCTAATTGTTCATAGCTCGGCTGTAGAAATGCAGCTGATTTTGCTTGCTTCTCCTGAATCTGGAGCCGTGTGAAAGGTTCCAGGAGCCTTTTGCAGCTACCTAGGTAAAAAATATCAAATATGAGTCTTTTCTCTCAAATACTATAAATTTGTGTTTAGTACAAGGAATTAAAATCATTTGTCTTCTCAACTTTGCAGACTTTTATGCAAATGTTTTAATCTACTCCCACCCACTTTGTTTAGACAAAGGTCCCAGGCTGTTTTCCAGCCACTGATTTCTTGGATTTTCTAGTGTTGAAGCAGTCTTGAATCCTTGCAATACAACTCACTCGAGCCTGGTTGGAGCTATTTCAGACAGCTCTAGATTTTGCCTGCTAATATTTTATTAAGGACTGCTGGATTTGTGTTCCCAAGGAATGGGTATTAATCCATTCTTACTGGGGGAGAAGGGGTTCAGTTATACACAGCTGAGGGCAGTCCTGGGTTTGAAAGTTAAGGGGGAAGGGAATAGGTGTTCACCAAGGGCTGGGGAATGCTTGTGAAAGCCAGGATAGAGATAGAGAGGGCTGTGCCGGGAAGGGGAGTTTTAGAGGAGCCCCTGTCTTTGGCTGTGCCTTTTTTTCTGGTCTGCTTCCTCACTCATGATATAGGAGGGTTTATTGGGATCAAAAGCTTTTGATTGGAAGCTTTTAATCCAAAGTTCCCGGACAGATTTTGTTAGGGTCAAAATTACATTTTATCTCTATGTGTACTTTTCTAGAGAGAGTCCTACAACTTGCATAAGATTCTCTGAAAGGTTTATAGCTGCCAAAGAGTTAAGAATAACAGCTTCTGGCAGGAGAAATTTCTCAGACTTTATTGTATTGGCTAGAAAGAGCTTTTGGCGTTTTTATGGGCAAGAAAGAGAACACAATAAATTTAAGTTTTAGATAACCGAAAAATAAATTTAATCTAATAATAAATACTTAAACTAATGTGTTTTAAGAAGGCAAAAAAAATGTACAAAAAGAATGAAATGTTCTTACAACTACTCTGCCCTCTGAGCATCATAACATAATATTTATATAATATTATATAACATTTATAATATAAAACATATCAGATGAACCTACCACATTGTAACCTGGCATTTCCACTCATTATAAAGTCAACAGAGGTTGGGGAGAGAACTCAGTGGGTCCCCGTGCTAGCATGATGCTCTGTTCGGAACCCCAGTACTCACATAGAAAGCCAGGTTTGGCAGTGAACTGTTTTTCCAGTACTGGGGAGGCAGGGACAGGAGGATCCTTGGGGCTTCCTGGCCAGCCAGTCTAGAAAATTGGTAAGAGAGACCCTATTTCAAAAAACAAAGTAGAGAGCAATTGAAGAAGACACCCAACATTGACCTTTGACCTCCATACAAACATGCATGCTTGCACATACAGACATATAAAATGAAAATAAAAAAAATAACCCTTAACATGAAGGGAAATGAGCACCTCCCTTGCACTATCAAACAAGCATTTTCCTGGGATGTCTGTTTTCATGGCTGCAGAGCCTCCTGGTTAGGACCTTCTGGGTGCTTTCCTTGCCGGAAACAGAGGTTTTGAGACTATGTGCAGTGTGGTCACCAGGTCAGGGAGAACTGGGCCCTCTGAAAAATGCTAGGGAGACCTGCATTCCCAGCCTGGTTGGAGTCAGAGAGAGAGAAGTGATGGGTATGTCACACACACACACACACACACACACACACACACACCCAACATTGAATTAATTTCCAGAATTGGGACTTGATGGGGCGGGGCATCCTAAGCACAGTGACGAACCCGAAGGATTCCAAATAGGCCCGAACAAGGAGCCAGAGGCAAATTCTGAAGCAAAGCCCATGGGAAAATGGCAGCCGTCCCCCATGGGTGGACTAAGGGAGGATGGAGCCACTGGACTCCCTAGGAAACACTGCTGATTTCCCCGGCTCCCAGCTCCTCTCCTTCGCTCTGCCAGGACTCCCTCGAGCAAAGCTGTTGGAGAGTGTGCCCTGTGTGGAGGACCCGGACTCTCAGAGCTTCACCGTCCCAGGAGGTCCTGGGCTGCTTTCAAATTTGCTGAGCCCTAGGTGTTACCCTTCCATCCTTTGAGTGTGGAAACACCGGCCAGGATTGTCCAGTAAAGGCCCAGTGTGAAGGAACTGAAGAGAGTGGGGAGCAGAAGGGGCCCCCAAAGAGAGCCTAAAGGCTAAGAGTGTCACTAGCCTCCCTGGAGGTGGTCAAAGTGGTCTGTGGTGAGCCTGACCTGTGCCTTTAGAAAGACACGGTTCAAACCGGTAGCTATGAATACTGTTGAAAAGATCGCTGGCTCCAGAAGCCACCACAGGATCCTGAATTAAGGTTGGGGCTTCTTCAGGATAAGGCCTGTCTTGAGGTATCAGGGGACTCTAGAAGGCGACACTGTGGTCTTTTAGGTAGAAGCTTCACCATGAAGAGGAAGGGCTGGGAGTGCAGAAAGAGGAGCTTTTGTTGTCTGGAGGTAGGGAGACCTGGGGTGGGGTTTTGAGGTTTTAGGTCTGGAACTAGTCTGGTCCATGTTGTAGAATGCACCTGGGAGTGGCTAGAGCCTCCTCTCTCTCCAAGGTAGAGCTCAGCTAGGGTTATTTCCACAATTCCTTCTGGGGGTTCTTAACCTGGTCATTCTCTCCTCTTTTCCTTAGGGGCTGCCTTTCTCCACCAGGGCTGAGATGCTTTCCCCACCCCCATCCGGCACAGCTGCTGTGCTCTGGCTATAGATGGCCAACAGAAGTGCTTCTGTGTAGGTTGCAAGACTCAGAGGCCCCAGACAGGCCGGGGCATGTACCTAAGAGCAGTGACCATCTTGGCTTTGGAAGTCTATAAGCAGATAGTGCCAGCATTGTTACCCTGATGACCATGTGGCACTATAGGTATTCTGTAGTGTCTCCTTCAGCTCTAGGTCACTTTCAGTTTCAACTTCCAGAAGGATGGGGGTGGAGTACAATTCACGAGATTCCCCAGAACATTCCATGGCTTCCTCAGAGCCCTCCGTTAACTAGCTACAGTGACCACGTTAATTGGGTATACTGAGAAGCCACCTACAGCTCTTAACGCGGTGACCAGGCTGTGTTCCAGAAATCTCTATGTGAGCCAGTTTTTGGAACTCCGAATGCATTTCCCCATAGAAACCAAGTTATAAATGGTGGTTGGTTTTTCAGGCCAGTCCACACATTTCTATTTAACTCATAATATTCTTGCAGTTTATTGGGGAGAGAGGAACGTTAACTTAGGATGTGGGGAAATGTATTTCAGGTTTCAGTTTGGTTATAGGAATATGTATTAGTTTGTTTTCTCATTGCTACAACAGTTCACCTGACAAACAGGACTTAAAGAAGTGCTCATTGTGTCCCACAGTGTGAGGGTATCGTCCCTCATGGTGGGGAAGCCACAGAAGCTGGCCACATGGCATCTGCAGTCAGGAAGCCAAGAGATATGGCTGACTGGTACTCAGCTAGTTCTCTTTTGGGGAGTCCAGGAATCCATCCCATGGCTCACATTTAGGACCAGACTTTCTATCTCAATGTACCTAGTTTAGAAACTGTTATAGACACACCTAGAGGTGTGTTTCTATGCTGGTTCTAATCACATCAAGTAGTGGATTAACCATCCTGGCATGCATCTCACTTCTAAGTGATGTTAAGGGCCTGGGAGCTCCTTGGAATGGAGGGTGGGTCAGTATTTTGGGGTACCAAGACACACACACACACACACACACACACACACACACACGAATGGACAATGTGGATTCTATGCTACTGCAAAAATCCCACACTGAGCTGTGGCAGGGGCACAAACCCAGACAACAAACATTTCTTTCCAACCTCCTTGGGCAAATCAGTCATGTGCCTGCATACATGATCTTGCTTGTAGAAGTACCCGAACCCGGACTAGCCAAGCTAGTCCCTGATTGCAGGCAGGCTCCATGCAGGCCACCTGGAGACTATTTGGTTGAGAGAGGCATTGGGGAAGAGAGGAATGCAGAGCTAATTTTCCTAAGTGCTCCACGTTTGGACGGAGAGATAGAGAAGGACTAGATCAGCTGGGAGCCAGGAAAGCCAGGGATGGAAAAGATACAGGTTTACAGGAGGCAAGGGCAGGCATTGAGCCTTGTCCATCAGACAGAAAAGATGCTTCAGAAAACAACCTGGGTCTGAAGCAGCCTGACAGTGCCACGTGAAGAGTCTTGCACTGCCCACTGTCAGGACAGTTCCTGGCTAGTGTACGGGGCAAAATGGAAGAGTTAGAGTTGACGGCAATGGAAAAGAAGCTTTCAACCAATGATGGGCGGAGAGTCTATCTTATTGACCAACACAAGATCAACGCTCCCCTTGATCAACCGTATGGAGGAGAACACTCCATCCTGGATGGGAAGAGCTGCAACGTTGCCTTACCAAAAAAAGGTGTGCTGGATGCTATGGTGGGGAGATAAAGCCCATTTAACAATCTATCACACATTTCCTTCCCTGTCTCTCTTCCCTACTCTCTTGGCAATGTCTTCTTGGGGTCACTTGGAATAAATACTTAAGCTGGAATATTGGAATCAGGGTCTGCTTCTGAGAAAACCTAAACCATGATCCACACAGCATCACAGGAGACTGGGAACCAGCCAGAGACTTAGTTCCTAGGCAGGGCAGCTCAGGACAGGCCCCGGGAGAAACCTATCTGTCATCTCCAGTTCTGTTCTGATAGACCCTGGCCTCGCTTTCTATTTCTTCAGCAAAGCCCAGTTTAGTGAGATGCTGGGGAATTTTCCATGAACCCAGGTATGGGCCAGAAGAGAAGATGCAGATGACGGGCCCATTTTTAATAACAGTTCTGTACCTCAGATTTTTCCAGATATGGAAATATTCCTGCATTATTTTGAGGAAGTGTTCATATTTCCAGTTTTCTATATTCAACACACACATACAATGGCACATGTGTGGTGGTCAGAGGGGAGTCTGGGTGGAGGTGGATGGTGGCAGTGGAGCAAGATGGTCATCTTTGGAAGCAGTGAGAGACAGACATTCCTTCTTTCCTCTGTCTGATTGTGAGGCTACTACATGAAGATGCGACGACAAGGCTGGGTAACCATTCTGCAATCGTGATGATAAACTGGAAAACAAGAACCCAAACACTGGCAATTAGGGTGAGAAGATTGGAAAAGCAAACCACCACCAGCAGCAGAAAACACAAAAAACCACAGGGCCTTGATTACCTGAGCCTCTACACCTAGCTTGCTCTCGTGGCTCCTCCCACAGTGGGTCGTAGCAAGTCAGTAATGCATGGATTTGTGGTTTAAGCCTCGAGTGCAAGATTTCCTGCTCATCACAGTTGATAGTGGCCTGACGAACAGCACTCTCAAACCATGTTTCTGGTCTCTGAGTCCTCTGGTGCCTGCAATGAAAGCTATGACTCACTGCGGTTAAGGACAACTAGCAGTTTGCTCATGCTGTGTTTATTGCGTGTGTCTGTACACCAGGCACTTATTTAGGTTCGAGATTGGAAGTCCAAGACCAAACTAGGAATCTGTGGGAGGCAGAAACTGGAAAGAGACTAAAGAGGTTTTCTCTCAGTGCTGTGAGTCTAACTACGAGTGTGGAAACTGGGGTGCTGGGAGTCTAACTATGTGCACAGAAACTGGGTTGTTCGAAAGCTGTGCTAGTATTCACCTTTCAGTGGCTCGCCAGCTTCTAGTAGGAGGCAGTGGCACAACACTTGGGGTGCACATGAAGAGACCAAGGCTCCAGGAGGCTTCTCCATGGCAGCTTGACGAGTACGGGTTAAATCTCTGGCCCCACACTTGATCCCATTTCCAGGCAGAAGGAAAAGAACATGCCTCAGTAGAGAGAACAGGAGGAAGTGCCCTGTTTGTTCCATCAGCGTGCCTACCAGGTGGTTGGGCAGTCTAAGGGAGCAACAGACTGACTGGTCAATTAACAAAGGGGATCCACTTAATCATGCATGAGGTCTACCACGTGCATGGTCAGCGATGGGAGGTGCAGGGGACACGAGGGTGGAGCCGGTCCCATCTGTGCCTGTGAGGCACTGGCGGCTAGACACCAGCCTGGTCAGAGGAGGATGTGACAGGCTGTGCTCTTTGTGTGCTCAAGAGGCTCCAGAGCACAGGGGAGAGCCCCTGGGACGTTTCACAGTGGAGTTGATGTTTTCCCAGCATTTAAAAGCAAGACTCAGGAAAACAGTTTGAAGGTTCCTTTAAAAAGTTAAGCATGAAATTACCATATGACCCAGAAACCCTTCTCTTAGATATACATCAAAAATAACTTGGTTCTGGGAGCTAGATATTAAGCTCTGGTGCTCACACGCCCCTGACCTGATAGTGGCTGCCGGGTAGGAGCAACCCGGGGTTACAGAAGGACGAGGACATAAGCAACACGTGATGCATCTGTGCAATGGCATGACAACCAGTTTATGGGATGTGTGTAAAATTCCATCAGTGCTTCAACATGTGAAGGCATTATATCAAGCCGGAAACAAAAGAATGCATGTTTTATGACTACTACCAGAGTTAACCCCAAATAGGCAAATTCACAAAAGTGATACATTATCTATGTCCTACCATTTTCTCTTTTTTATGATTTATTTTATTTTGTGTGTATGAATGTTTTGTCTGCACATCTATCTATGTACCACATGCATTCCTAGTGTCTGAAGAAGTGATGAGTCTCCATGTGGGTGTTGGAAATTGAACCTGGGTCCTCTGCAAGAACAGCGAGTTCTCTTAACCACTAAACCAATTCTCCAGCTCCATGCTCCACTATTTTCAATACCAACCAACCAACCAACCAACCAACCAACCAACCAACCAAATAAATGAGATTCAGGTTTGGCTTAAACTTTGTCCAGTTTGAGACATGTTGCGCTTCCCCCAAGCACAGCAGAGAAACAAAAATGACATGTCGTGTCAATCCAGGTCCCAGACCTCGGAGCAGAAGAAGGGATTTGTGAGCAAACAGACTAGCAATTCAGGCTGCTTGGCCTCCTGCTGGAGTTGGAGGAGGGCAAGTGTGACCTGGGGATGGATAAACTCTGGAGGATGCAGATGCTTAAGTCTTCAGGAGGATGTAGATACCTAAGTCTTCTGGAGGATGCAGATGCCTAGGTCTTCAGGAGGATGTAGATACCTAAGTCTTCTGGAGGATGCAGATGCCTAGGTATTCTGGAGGATGCAGATGCCTAGGTGTTCTGGAGGATGCAGATGCCTAGGTCTTCAGGAGGATGTAGATGCCTAGGTCTTCTGGAGGATGTAGATGCCTAGGTCTTCAGGAGGATGCAGATACCTAAGTCATCTGGAGGATGCAGATGTTCAAGTCTTCTGGAGGATGCAGGTGTTCAAGTCTTCTGGAGGATGCAGATACCTAAGTCTTCTGGAGGATGCAGATGCCTAGGTCTTCTGGAGGATGCAGATGTTCAAGTCTTCTGGAGGATGCAGGTGTTCAAGTCTTCTGGAGGATGCAGACATCTATGTCTTCTGGAGGATGCAGATGCCTAGGTATTCAGGAGGATGCAGATACCTAAGTCTTCTGGAGGATGCAGATGTTCAAGTCTTCTGGAGGATGCAGGTATTTAAGTCTTCTGGAGGATGCAGATGTTCAAGTCTTCTGGAGGATGCAGATGGCTAGGTCTTCAGGAGGATGCAGATACCTATGTCTTCTGGAGGATGCAGACACCTATGTCTTCTGGAGGATGCAGATGCCTAAGTCTTCTGGAGGATGCAGATGCCTAGGTCTTCAGGACAGGCAGATGATGAGACAGGAGTGTTGCCAGAGAGTGGGATGGCTTTGAGGAGAAAAGGCCTTAGCCACTCCACCCCTGCTGGAGTGCTAGGGTTGTGATACAGGTGTGGCCTGCCAGGAGATGACTACATGTCCCTCGTACTCTTTGCTCAGGGAGTCTCCAGGTATCTCAGAATCATTTGATTCCCAGCTTGTGAAGGAACCTAACAGCAAACAGTCCTTCCTGTGACCAAATTCACTAAGCCCCTCCCTGCCAGAGTAAGCAATGAAAACTGGGAGCCCCTATCATATCAGCCAAGCTGCAGAGAGGATTCTCTGCAGACAAGTCAAGCTTTGAAGAAAACCCTTAGACCAGCAAGCTACGCATAACAGGCCTTGAGATGAATGTGCTGCCAACACTTGCCAGACTTTCCCTTCAGACATTACTGCCATCTCACTGATGAATCCTCTGAGCTTAAGAATTTTTGAGTTGGGGCTAGAGTGGCTACAGAGATGATTCAGTGGTTAAGAGCACCGACTACTTTCGCAGAGGGCCTTGGTTCAAATCCCAGCACCCACAGGGCAGCTCTCAACCATCTGCAACTTCAATTCCGGGGAATTTGATCCCCTTTTCTGGCCTCCACCGGCACTGCATGTATATAGTATGCTGTTACACATGCAGGCAAACACTCATACACATCAGATAATAGAAATAATAAAATCTTTTAAAAAGACTCTGAGAGTCCTTGGGGACGGTAACTCACACCTGTTAAAAATGGTTAGTGATGCAGCTTCGTGGCAGAGCAGAGCTGGCACAGGCAGAGGCTTTGGTGCACAAGGCACGAGCCCCTGGATTGATGGGATAGGTGGAGTCAGAAAGCAGGAAGTCCCTCGTCACCAGAAGCCTTGCAAAGATCTTTTGCAACCGGACCCTCCCCTTCCCCGGCAGCCTTCAACTGCAGTAGCTCTTCCCCTAGGGATGGGGAGCTGTGAGCTCTTCTGATGCATGCAGAAATAGGTACTGTGTGGGTCTCTGAAGGCAGCTACAATCGCTGGCTCCATGGGTAGGGTAGCCGTGTAATGCCCAGAGGGCACTGTTTTGCAATGGCTCTCTCTGTGCTCTGACTTTCCCAATCTTTCTGTCTGCTCTTCCAAAATGGTTCCTGAGCCTCGGGGAGGGGAAGGGGTGTGACATAGATGCTTACTGATGGTTGAGCACGCCACAGACATGGATTCTCTCCACGTTGACCTGTGGTGTCTCTGTATTAACTGTCATCCCCTGACAATTACAAGCTTCTCTGATGGGGATTTTCAGCAGCCCAGGCCTCGTCTCTGAAGGATGACTCAGAAACAACTCGGTTCACTGAGGGTCATGCAGATGGTGAAGCAGAAAGCAGGCTGAACCACCCGAGGCTCAAACAGTGGCCTGGGAATCCAGTGTCAGAAAAAGAGAAAATCTGTATTTCCTGTCGCGTTAGAATTTCTTTGGGTTTTTCCTCCAGGTGAGGCACGGTGCTCTTCAAGTCACTCTGATCAAGGACACCCAAGGATCTTCATTGCCACAGATCAGTGCTGGACCCTAGTGTCCGCATGGTGTCGAGTGCTGGGCATTCGGTGCAGAGCAAAGCTGGGACAGAGCAGCTCCATTTTGAGCTGAAGGTTAGCGTTCAGAGCTATGCTTTCCTAAGAGGGGCCCTGATCATCTGCATGATGGAGGTGGTACTTATTAAAATACGCAGGTCCAGGAGCTGAGGATGCAGCTCAGTGGAAAAGCGCTTGCCCAGGTTCAATCCCCACTACTGTCAAATAGCAAAATACCAGAAAAAAAAGATATTTAGGTTCTAGGGTCCTGTCCTGGGTGTCCTGAGTCTCGAGGTCTGAGATCCAGAGACACTTCTGTTAAATAGGATGACTGGTATGTGTGTGTGATGAATGCATGTGTATGTTTGTGTGCATGTGTGCATGCAGGTGTGCTTAAATGTGCACATGGAGGTCAGAAGTTGGTTTGGGGCTCCATTGTGCTCTGTCTTATTTTCTGAGACAGAGACTGAGAACTCACTGATTAGATATACTGGTTGCCCAGTGAGCTCCAGGGATCTCTCTGCGTTTGCCTTCTTAGTGCTGGGATTTTGCACCAGGCCATGGTGCAAAACTTTCTGCGTTGGTGCAGGAGATCCGAATTCAGACCCCATGCTTGCAAGGTAAGCACTTCGCTAACATAGCCCTCTCCCAACCCCTCCACCTGATTCCTATGTACACCACAGTGTGAGCAGTGGCTCCTGGGAATGGTACATCTGTGGATCGCCCTGTGCTGTCTGTCTCTGTGTGTTTCCACCCCACATCCACCCACCAGTTAAGAAAGAGGCACTGAGGGAATAAAGAATCAAGATGAGGTCATACTGTCTCTGTTAGCTACAGGGAAATTTAAGTAATCCTTCCATCCTCTCAGAGCTGGTTTCTTCATTACACCTTTAATGTTTACTTAATACTTCAGGTCTGTAGGCAGAGGCTGCTCATTCATTCCTGGCTACCCATCCCGAATAATCACACAAGAAACTGTATTAATTACAACACTGCTTGGCCAATAGCTTAGGCATATTCCTGGCTAACTCTTATATCTTAAATTAATCCACTTCTGTTCATCTGGCTATGGCTTACGCAGTAAAGTTCCAGCATCTCTCCTTCAGCAGCTACATGGCTTCTCTCTGACTCCACCTTCTTTTCTCCTCTATCTATGCTTGGAATTCCCATTTTGCTCTATTCTGCACTGCCATAGGCCCAAAGCAGATTCTTTATTAACCAATGGTAATAAAGCATATTCACAGCATACTGAGGGGAATTTCACATCACTGGCCACTCCCTCTGCTTTCCTTGGTGAACTCTCCGTGTGCATTTTAAAGCATGCAAATTTGCAGTTTACCATTTCAGTAAGCCTGAATTTGGTCTTGCATCATTGTCAGAGCATGTCACTTCTGCCTAGTGCACACATGGGGAAGAACAGTTATGGAATGTTTGGATACCTGGTTGTAAGCTATGACTTGAATGAGACAGAAGTTTAATTTTTCTCCCTGTATTTAAGAAACTGTAGGAGTACTGTCCTGGGGTTGGTGTGAAATCACCCAGTGTGGTCCTTTGAATTTAATTGGCACCCATAAACGGATAGGGAGTGGCACTGCTTTGGAGTAGGTGTGGCCTTGTTGGAGGAAGTATGTCACCGTGGGGGCGGGCTTTGAGGTCTCCTATGCTCAAGCTTCGCCCAGTGGGGAGGCAGTTTACTTCCTGTGGCCTGTGGGTCAAGATGTGTCTCCTTCTCCACCCTCAGCTCTTTCTCCAGCACCATGTCTGCCTGTATGCTGCTATGTCCTGCTATAATAAAAATGGACTAAACCTCTGAAACTGTAAGCCACCTAATTAAATGTTTTCCTCTATAAGAGTTGCCATGGTCGTGGTATCTCTTCACATCATGACTAAGACCCTAACTAAGACACTCAGTATCTAAGACATTTCAAATTGCCCCTTCAGCATCTCCAGCCTGTCCTTTCCACTTTATTGTGTATGGATGCTCCAGTTCCAGCCTTTATACCCACCTTCCAGTTAGTACAAATGATACCAAAAAGAAGAAAGGCATAACTCTCTGCCTTGACGAGCATTTGTTATAAGTCCACATGCAGTTCTGCTTGCATCTCATTGGTCAGAAGTGAGCCAAGAGCCATGCTTGACTGCAGTGGAATCTGGGAAATGTAGTCATTATATTCAAGTAAGAATAAGAGGTTACTTCATCAACAAAGAAGAGCAGAGCAGATGCCGGGGCTGCTAGCAGGTCCTCAGCATCACTTTGGTCGTCTTCTTGTCCAGTCAGAACATGCTGAGAGCCAAACCACTGTATGGGTAACAAGGAGAAAGCTTGCCCTTCAGAGCTGAGTTTGAGAGGCCTTTGAGTGGTGCCACTCTGGGTTTGGGGACAGATGGATTTGGCACGGCTTTTGGAATCTCATGTGTCATAGGAAAGCTGTCGGTAGAACATTCTTTTCCCTGGTTAGGAATGTTCGGTGTGTTCTCCTCCACCCTTGCACTTGTGTTCAGACTCAACATGATGTTCTGGTACCTGTTTTTTCAAACCCACCTAACTGATGTCCGGGCCCTGTTTACTGCCCTGCTTACTTTGTGTATGGACACATTTTTTGTCTTAACCCTGCACACCAACTCTCACAGTGCTGTTGCTCCCTGCTGCCTACCAAATACAAGCTTTAGATCCTTGCCAGGTGCATGAATGCATACATGCACACACACATGCAATATGCACATGCACATACACACACACACATGCACACACATAGGCACACATGCATATACACAGACACACACACATGCACACACACAAAGACACACAGAGATACACACACACAGACACAGATACACCATCATATTTCCTTGGCCCTCTGCATAAGCTATAACCAGCAGCATGCAGGTGTTCCCTTGCCACCATTGGAGGGCGTGCTGTAAGCAGCTAAAAGAGGCTAAGACAGGAGGAGTAGAGTGACCATAGCAATGCTATCACAACAGGGGCTGACCCAATACCATCAGAAGCAAGAGCCACAGGATGGCTACTAGGTAAGATGGCTACTAGCCAAGGATGGTTACTAGCTACTTTGTTTTGCTTTCTTTTACTTTTGAAAATAATTCAAAGACAAATGTAGGAAAAACACATAATGGACCTTCATGTATTTTCCCAATTACTAACTCAAAGCCTGTCCGCAAGGGTATGGTTTCATTTATATGCATCTATCCTCCTTCTGCTGAGCAGTAAGAACCTTCCAGACCAGTGGTTCTCAACCAGTGGGTTGTGACCTCTTCGACAAACCTCTATCTCCAAAAAGTATTTACATTACAATTCATAACAGTAGCAAAACTGCAGTTATGATGTAGCAATGAAATAATTTTATGGTTGGGGTCACCACAACATGAGGAACTGTGTTAAAGGGCCGCAGCATATGGAAGATGAGAAAACTTCTGCTCTAGATAGCTTCATATATATCATCAGGTAGGGGAAAGGTTGTGCAGACACCACTGCAACACCACTCTCTGTTCTGAACACAGCAGTCCTCAGAATCCCAAAGGCCAGCTACCGCCTTTCCCAAATTACACAAGTTACGTTTCACAAAAGCCTAGATACCGCGTGGATGACTGATCTTTTGTGCCTCTGCAGGCTTCCCCTCCGTCACCCCTTTTCTTCTGATAATTTAGTTTTGATAGGAATGGTTGGTGTGTCCCGTTGAGCCTTTGACCTGCTCATCATTGATTTTATCTCCAAAGGATTTTCATTACATTTCCATTTCCTATTGATTGATATTCTCTGGGGTGTTTGATCAGAGTCTTTCTGATCAAACTTTCTGATCCACTTTCTGGAAAGACTAAGGTGGTGGTGTGTCCTCAGCTGGTAACTGTTTTTGAGCAGTGACACGATGTCCCATTGCCTTTCTTTTGCTGATAATGGCAGTCAATCGAGGTAACTGCCTGGAAGTATGATGTCATGTGGGTGACACTATAAATTCCTTCTTCATTATTTCCTATTAAATTCACATCTTAGCAGCCTGCAGTCAGGAGAGGAAAGGGAAGGTTCTAGCCTCTCTCTAGAAGGAGCGGTGTCCTCTGAGAAATCCACCCCACGACATCTCTGAGTTTCACTGCTAGGACAGTCAGGGGCTAGGATCATTTCCCTGTGGCACTGGAGAGGGGCACTGTACATGTGGGGACTTGGCTAGAGCGGAACTACCTCATTCTGCTCCAGCATTTGCTGGCACCCAAGCTCTGCTGTGACTGCCTGCAGAGTACGAATGGGGAGTCCGGTCCCGTCTGTTCTTACGCGTAGCTCAGCCCAGCCTATCAGATCAGCCTGCACACAGAGCTACATCCCAAATGGCTGAGGGTCCCCTCCACCTCCCTCGCCTTCCTCCCCGGGCTCCCCCCACCACCCGCCAGCACCTCCTCTTTCTTTCTTTGAAATTCCTTCTGAGACTTGTCCCCAGTGTCAAATCAAGCTTCTCAGCCTGTTCAGATGGATCCAAACTTTAAGGTCTTCATCTCAGCCTGACCCACTAAGAGAATTTCTTGATTATTCAATCCCACCACACCCTCTCCCTGGCCTGTGTGAGAGGTTCTTCTTGACCACTTCTTTTTCTTTTCTTCACATAGCCCTGACGGTCCTGGAACTTGCTTTGTAGACCAGGCTGGCCTCACACATACTGAAATCCGCCTGCCTCTGCCTCCCAAGAACTGGGATTAAAGGCATGCATCACCACTGCCTGGAGATTCTTGAGTTTATGGCCTGACCCTCAGAAATTGAGGCACTTTCTGCAGCTGACTGCCTCTGTAAGCCCAATCATGCTCAACACGGAGGCACCAGTCTGGGGGGTGGGGGAGTGTTCACTCAGAGAAGAACCACTGCTTTGCGCAGACTTTGATACCAGCACGGCATGGAGATGAGGAGGGGATTTTTCATCATTAGGCTCGGACATTTTTCTATCTCCTTGACTCCTGTGGTGGACTGTTTTCATCTGTGGATTCAAGAGCAACGATTGTTCACAGCTTGGATCAGTGCTGGGCTCTGTGTTAGCTTTGCATCTCTGTGAAAAATACTTGAGAAAACCAACCAAAGATCAATTCTGGCTGCAGTGCTTTAGGGCCCAGAATAAGACGGACATCATGGTGATGAGCGTGGAGGGGTAGAGTAGTGGGGATCGCCTCACAGTATCCAGAAAGCAAACCGAGAGGAAGGGGCCAGGGGCCAGGTTCACCCTTGCAATAGTCTCCCTCCCCCTAGACCCCTCCTTTTAATAGTGCACACAGCTACAGATTAATCTATTGATTAGGAAATGCCTTTGTTCAATTACTGCTCAGTAACTCCCCCAGCTGAAGACCAAACCTCAACACATGAGCCACTGGGAATATTTTGTATCCAAACCGAACAGGCTCTGAGGCTGTTCTCAAAACAGATGCTCTAGGCTCCAGAAACATGTTGAGCTGTAGAAAATTTTTTTTTTTCCGTGGGTGGCCACAGTGGAGCAGGAAGAGAGGACTGGAAGTGTGGGTCTGGGACAAAAGATAGCATTGACTCTGTTCAATCTCTGCCTTTTCTCTATAAATTAGTTAATTAATTTTATGTGTATGGGTATTTTGCTTGCATGTAAGTCTGTGTACCACGTGCATGTCGGGTGCCTGCAGAGGCCAGAAGAGGGAATCAATCTCAGATGACAGAGTGTTGTGAGGCACCAGGTGAGCTCTGGTAATCAAACCCAAGTCCTCTGGAAGAGCAGCACATGCCCTTAACCAGAGCCTTCTCTCTCCAGCCCTCATTTATTTGTTTTTGCTGTCATGGGGATTGGCTTTAGGATCACATGCATGTCAGGGAGGGGCTTTGCCACTGGGCTGGACCCCTGTCCCTGACACTGCTGACTCTAAAGGACCATGTTTTCCGTCTTAGCTCAGCAAGTACAAACGGGCCTTCACTGTTTGTTTCGTAGACTTGTTGAGACTCACGCTAAGCCTGCAAGCAAGCAGTGCATGACTTTGGGCAATGGACGGAAACAATCTGTGAAGAAGCTACCGCCTTTCCTCAAGAAGTAGAAAATGTCCACAGAACCATTTCATAATGGGAATATGCTTTAGTGGACTTTCAGTAGATTTTAACTAATGGGAGGGAGAGTTGAAAACACTTATCCCAACATTATGGGTTTAAAAACGAGAGAGAAATGAGTTATACCTAGACTCTACCTAAGGAGCTATGGATTCAGGCTCTAACTCAGCCTGGAATGATGGCTGCCTTGTTCACACTCTGTCTCTGAGCCCGTTTCCTCATCTGTAAAGCCTATGTGGGCAAAATAACAACCACGCTTCATTCTTGGAGCCCCTATTGCATTTATGCTTTTGTATTTCTCTGCATTATTTTCAGTTACTCCTCATGGCAAACCCATGATGATGTAGATGTGTGGCAGGAGATATTGTGCCCATTTAGACACTTGGGTATATTGAGGCTGAGAACTATTAGATGCTGGGTCAAGGTTTCGTTAACATTGAAACTCCTCTTCCTACTCCACAATAGTTCCTTCTTCACAGACCTGTGCTGTGGTGGATGTTGGTATAAGGAGCAGTGGGCACTTGGTGCTTGAATTCAAAGTTTGCAGTTCTTAGGTGTAGTCATGATTGCTGCTCTGTCATTGATTACTTTTGTCTGCTGGACCCTGAATGCATTAAACAGGCAGTCATAAGTGGTACTGGATGGAAGAAGGTGATGGGTCAGGAGAGAAGGACAGGTTGGAGAAAAGCCTGTGTACTCTCCTGGCCCCCAATACACTCGCTCAGATTAATTCTAGGGTAAAGCTGCCGTCTTTACCCCCATTTTCCAGACCTAGGGTTGAAAATTTGTCAGAGTCAGGTTGGGAAGCCAGGCAGGCAATCTGGTGTCAGAGTTTGCACTCTTACCACACTGATGCCAAGACTGAACTAGATAATAAGAAACCCTGTGAGCTGCTGTAACTGAATGTGTGATTAAAAATAAAATGCCTCCCTAAGGCTAGCAACTTGACATTGGAGCGGACATAATGTATGTTGTTGTAGTACTGACGAGTAGGTTTTATTATTTTTTTAACGCAGTATATGGCAAGATCTGCAAAACCTTGCCTTCTAGGACTAAAGAATGCCGGGCCCAGGAGTTTAGTCAGTTTATGGTTCAGCCAATGCAGGGGGCCATGTTCTATAATAATGGAAAACTGGGAACGAGTCAGTAGCCTAAGTAACTCATGACTAAGTAATTTCGTACCACACTCACTAGCTGGACTATTAAAGGGCAGGAAAATGAGCCACGTGTTTAAATGTAAAAATATGTAGATTATGACAACAGCGGGAACATTTGCACGTGCACGTGGCAGGCAAGGCCTGGAGGAGGACAGAGGAAATTCTTGTAGTTCGGGGTTGGTTAAAGTCTTTGTTCTTGGACTTTTTTAGTGGTGGCATGTTTAACAGATAACAAAACAGGACAGAATGGCTGGCAGGCTCGCTTGAGGTGATTACGTGAGGGCGGGGCATGGGGCTTTGCTAGGTTTCCCTGATTGCCTTCATCCGCAGTTCGCTGGGGCTCGCCAGTCTCAGGAATGTCCGAGGACATTTTGCTGGAGTCCTTTCAACTGCTCCGCTAGCTCCTACCCCTCTCCAGGGTAGCTACCTCCCTTTCAGAGCATGCACCCGGTGGCGCGTCTGTGGCTCGCGGTGGTAGTGAGGCTCAATGGGATTTCCTCTTGGCACTACTGAGGCATTCTGGGCTTGTGTAGTTCTCAAGCTTGTGTGCACCAGCTCTCAGTGCCGTGACTGAGCACAGATGGATGTCCTGAGTGGGGTGAGATTCCTTCCACTTGCATATGTGGTTTCCCAGCTAGTCCATACTAGATGAATTAAAGTAGTCACTGGCTTTGATATGGACTGGGAAGCCTTCACTCTGTCTTTCTACCAGGTAGGCCAAATGTGCTGGAGGCAGTCTGGGCTGTCTACTCTGTCTACAGAGTTTTAGAAGGTGTTTTGATCTCCACATATCTAGCTGGCTGGCCAAGGGTCACACGTGACATGGTACCTGGGCTTCCACGTGCAAATCTGCACCTATTTGCCTGTGAATGTGGAAGTGGGCGTGCCTGTGAAATGGCTGGAGATGCCGGAGCCAGAGCAGGTGAAGGGTGAAGGCAGCTTGGGTTTCTGGACAGTGTGTTATTGCAGTGGTCGTGTGCACATCTCAGGGAATGTGTGCTTTTCAGTTAAGCAAATTTTGGGGAGCTTTATGCTCTGCAAGAGCAAGATTGCAGTGTGTCGGGCAGAGAGCTAGGAGTGTGCAGTCTTACCCGCGACTGCATTGTGTGTCCCCATCTGTGTGTCTTTGGGAATGCGTTTTCGGCACGCATCCTGCTTTCACAAGGCATTTGTTCGTTGTTGTGTGCAAATGTGTCTGTGCGGCAGTACCCGGGTGCTGTTTGAGGCTGCTTGCTGGCTTTCCAGCTTCACTTGCGCCTGCAGTCAGGCTCTGCACGTGCGCCAGCCTCTGTGCGCACGTCCCCGAGTGACCCGTGTGCGGTGCCCGGGGACCTCTGGGTCGTGTGCACTCGCTGCCTGTCACGGCGCTGACGAACGCACCTCCACATGTCCGAAAGCACGTCTCCCGGCGTGTGCATGCTCCGTGTGCACGCAGCCCGTGTGTGTGTGTGTGTGTGTGTGTGTGTGTGTGTGTGTGTGTGTGCAGAGCGCCGTGCGCTGCGGCCGGAGGACCGCGCCAGGCTCCACGCGCCCCGCGGCCGTCCCCCCTCCCCCGCGCGCACCGCAGCGGGCCCCGCGATTGGCCGCCCGCTCCTCTAGCCGTCACCTCCTCCCCCGCCCCGCGCGCCCGCGGTCCCCGCTGTCCCCCGCGGTTCCGGCGAGGCCGCGCCGCGCTGCGCTCCGCTCCCATTGGCTGCGCGCGCCTTTGTGTGGCGGCAGCTGCGGCCCCAGCGCCTTTGAATGTCGAGAGGGGCCGGGAAGGGAGCCTTTCCATGGGCCATCTGTCTCCCCGCCAGCCGCCGCCCCGCCGCCTGCGCCCCGCGCTCCGCCTCCCACCCCGGCGGCTCCCGCAGCCCCGCCGCCCGTGCCCCGGAGCCGCGCCACAAAGGGCCCGCGCGCAGCCGCCGCCGCCGCCGCCGCGCGAGGAGCCAGGATGGTCCTGGTCCACGTCGGCTATCTCGTGCTTCCAGTGTTTGGCTCTGTGCGAAACAGAGGTATCGCTTTTTCCTTTCGGGGGTCTGCTTCCTTCCGAGCGCGGATCGCCGCAGGCACCGGGCGGGGGCGGGGGCGGGCGCGGCGGGCGGGGGCGCAGGCACAGCCGCCGGGCGAGGCAAGCAGTGCTACTTCCCACCCCCTTCTGGGGAGACCCCCGAGTGTGGGGTGGCACCCTCGCGGGAGCTTTTATAGTGAAGTTAGGGTTTGGTGAATTTGGGTCCCTTCTTCCCCAGCCCCATATTTTTTATTATTATTTGCGGCGGACGTGGTTCCTGCAAATCACAGCCCCTTCCCCTACCTAGCCCTGTGTGACCGAAGGGAGATGCATGCTGTGTGTGTGTGTGTGTGTGTGTGTGTGTGTGTGTGCGTGCAGTGAGAGAGAGAGAGAGAGAGAGAGAGAGAGAGAGAGAGAGAGGGTGGTGGTGGTGGTGAATAGATTTAATTTTCTGTGATTTCCTTTTTTTTTTTAAAGGGCATATGTGTATTTCGTTCTGTTTTGTAATTTTTATTTTGGGAGCCTTAAGGCCAATGGCCAGTGAGCTGGGATCAGCCGTATCCCATGCTCCAAGCTCTTCCCTCTCATGGGTACTTACACCTTCTTGTCCCTTCCTTTTCTCTCATTTAATCCTTTTTTTCCATTGCCCTTATTCTGTGGCCCTGCATACCTCCCTCCCCGCAACTGTCTTTGTATGACAGTTGCAGTTACAGGTTCAAAATGCTTGTATGTATGCGTGTGCATGTGTCTGTGTGTGTATGCATGTATACATGTGTGCGCGCGTGCTTACGCGCTTCGGAAATCAGACGTGCGCTGCCTTGCACCCCTGGGCCCGTCCGGAGAGGGTTGTCTGTTTCTTGGGTGTTGAGCTGTGAGTGAGGATGAGGTGGGAAGCTGCCCCACGCCAGGCCTTAGCCCGGGGCAGGGGTTGACCAAGCAGCAGGCTGGCGATGTCTTTGTTTTTAACTGTGGTATATGGGGTGTGTTTGCACGGTCCCTTTTCCCACACCCCCTTTTCCTTACATTCCCCTGCAACAATAGCTTGGTTTCCCCCTATCTTCCCCCCACTCCACATTTCTTCCATTTTCTTTTAATCAAAATTCCCACCACCCAAAGCAAATCTGAGATACATCAATTCATTTTTTTCCCTTCTTTTTGTATTCTGCCTCTGGACTCACATTTCTCTTGGAAATGTTTCTTCTCTCCCACTCCACGTTTGCATAAATTCCCACTGGCTGAGCACCCCCTCCCTCTCCAAGAATGATGTCTTTCCTTCGCGGATCCCCTCTGGTCTTCCGAGTCAGAGCGGGGGAGGGGGTCGTAGAGCCAGCGCTTTAGTGCGCCCCAGGGGCCAGACTGCACCAGGCTAGGAAAGCCCAGCCCTCTTTTATTCAAACTGTCCCCAACCCCGCGCCTCTCCCCAGAAACCTAAAGGCAAGGTTGGTCCCGTAGGCCTGTTTGAACTGCAGTTTTTTTTTGTGTGTGATGATAGAATGATGACATTCTGCATTTATCAAATCTTTTTTTTTCTTCATTGTGTAGCTCAGTGAATGGTCAACTCGCTGCTGTGTGCGCTGTGACCCTTCTGCCTCCGCATTTAGCTGTATTGTGACACCCTCTTAACCATTTCCTGTCTCCATCCGAGGAAGGCATTGCTATTTAAGCGGCAGTATCCCCTATCTCAGGCCAGTGTGGTGATGGTTGGGGGCGAGGAGGAGGTCAGGCTAGATCATGAAATGCCACCCCACCTCCCCAATACACAATTATCTCTTATTACTTGGCATTTCCTCTTAAAACGGGTGTGGAACATTACACTCGGCAGAAATTCAAAAATGATTAAGAAGGGTGTTGAGCCTGAAAGTATAATTATCCTGATTAAATCATTATCATCCTCATTAATACCACCAATCTCTAAATACCATTGCAGCATGCTGGTTCCAGGTTTTGAAATTCAAATTGTTCAGCTGCCTTTAAAATTTATTTTTAATAACCCTCCCCTCCACCAACAAAACCAATTCTGCCCCGTCAGAATTGCAATGGCAAACTTTCACGGTAAACACACCCACTGGAAATTTTAGGGTCTGAGGGGTGAGTTGGGCTGTGAGTAAAATTCAGCACAATGTGCTAAGAGCTCATGACCTTCTGATAGAGGATACTAATGCTTAATTCAAAGGTCCTAAACCACAATTTTCTTGTAAAACTATTAGATAGTCTGCTAGCTTAAGCCTGTTCTTTTAGTTTCCATTGTAGTAGTGTAGGCCATTCCAGAATAGATGTAGAGAAATAACCATTTTTGTATCTTCATCTTGTTTAGCTGAGTACATTGCACTGTAAATCCCTGTTAAGTGGATTCCTTTTGCCTTGGCTTGGAGGCTGTAGCAGCCCATTTTCCACTTGTCTGGGTGACCATCAGCTGGCCTCCTGGCAGCACCCAGGCATAAAATTTAGTTGGAGGCAAAATTTATTAAATATATAAAAGAAAATCTCTGATGAGAATGACAGTTGCTGCTATTTCAGCCTCTGAAAAAACTGGTGCACCAAGGTCCCTGGTTTAAGGGCAGCCACCGTGGCCATAGGGTCCTAATTGTTTAATTGTACAATGTCAAGAGCATCTTTGGACATCTGCCCTGGCCCTCGGGGCTGCCCCTTTAACAGCCGGCTCCCTCTGCTGCCTGGCCAGCCAGACCTGCTTGAAAACGAAGAACAGCAGCAGTCATGAAAAAGAAGAAGGCGCCTACTTTGAGGGCCCTTCCAAAACAGTCATAAGTAGCCTCCCCAGAGCGCTCTTTGGCAATCTGAACAGAAAAAGAAAAGCACAAAAACAAAATAACGCAAATGAAAACAAAAACCTCAGCAAAATGGTTTTCCATTAAACAGGGGTAGCGTGTTCCGCTGTGCTGAATTACTTCCTGTTCTTATTTTGTGGGTAATTTTTTATGTATCAAATATCCTTTTGGTTGTGTATCTTTTCACCTTTTCTTGTACTAAAACTAAAGCATGATCTGTATTTTTTTACATCCCCCAGTTGACAATGTACAACGCTCGGTTAGAGACGTTCCCCTGCTGAACCGTACTGTGGTCGTGTAGCCCGGCCATCTGCTCATTGTACGCTGCTTTTGTTCTGTTACCCTTCCGAAGCATGGTGGGCCCAGCCTTTTCTTTTTCTTTCTTTTTTTTTTTTCTTTTTTTTCTTTTTTTTTTTTTGTATCGTGTGCATGATGACATTGTTACACACAGAATCCACTAATACTAATATACAATCTCAATAAAGAACTAGTTTTCCTATATTAACCTAGTGTGCTTTTTCTCTTGCTGTTTTCCCATTTATTGTCGTTCCCTGCTGTTTAGAACCTCCTTGCTTCTCTGTCCTCAACCTCGCCCACCCACCACCCCCACCTCCCATTGTAAGATTTGAGTGAATGCCTTTTCTTTTACTTTCCTTTTTTTCTTTCCTCTCTCTCGCCCTCTTTTCCTTTCCCCTTTTTGTGGTATAGATATGGTGACTCTAATCTCATGTAGCCCATATCTTATAACAATAGAAGCCTGGGGCCATGGGAAGGGTCAGTTGTCACACTGAAACAGCCCAACTGCATAGAGATCCTCTATCTTTGGCCACCTGTGTCCTCAATACCATCCACTTGGCATCTTAGTGTCCAAGCTACAAGGCATTGGAAAGAAAGGAGAAATCACACTGGGGCTGAGAAAAGGGGTACTGTACTTAACTAGCAGTCTTGTAGTATTGGCTCACCTGAAAAACCCATTTTGAGTTGTGTTTTAACGTTTTGTTCACTGTCTCATTGATTTACTGTCCTTATAAATCATTCTGGGGGTGACACGTGACATGTAGCTGAAGCCATGATCCAAAGTGCTAAAACATCCCTCCCTGTGTGTATTGACATCCTGGAGACCTACAATTGTAAGTTTGTCATTTGGATCCCTGGTAAGGAAGATGCTTGGGACAGAAGCCCCTGAGGTCCCTCCCCATCCCAGGGCTGTCAGCCCCACCTGGGACTGTTGGAATAAGAATCTGTCTGGTCTTTCTGTGGGCTGTGAGCCAGTTAAAGCTGATTATAGCCTGCTAGCCTGACAGCTGCTTCATCTGTGGCCCCAGGGCCTCTCTGGGGAGAAAGCAAACCAGATCTGGCCATTGTCTCAGACTGTGTGCTCCGTGGAGTGGGGGTTGGGAGGTCAGGAGGAAAGTCAGGACCTGTGTCCAAATTGAATCGCAAGAACCCTTCCAATGTCTTTACCCCCTTCCTATAATTGCTCTGGAAAAGCCAACAGAGAAGTGTTTTCCCTGCCCCCAGAGTGGAACCCAAATTCAAGCATTTGTCAATTACATCTATTCAGTTTCAGCCCAGAACAAGCCTTGTTAAATGAGGCGTTTTAGACACCAGAGGAAATCAGTTGATTAAAGAAATTCATGGTTCCTTCAAGGGGTCATCATTTTGAAGCCGTTTCTCTTGGTGGATGTTCTCAGTCCGTGCTTTCTAGGCAGTCTCGGGGCGGGCCTCCAACCGTCCCCTCAGGGAGGATGGCCTGCTACCTCACTGCTGCCTGACCACAGCACTTCCTTGCCTTCTTTGTGGCCTCGAGAGACACTCCCCACCCCCAAGAGCTGCCCTCTTGGCTCTGGCTCTTTGTTCTTTTCTTCCCAGCCTGGGTGGAAAAGCTGAAGTGATTTACTGTGACACATGGACACACACGGATGTTCTTGGCGGAGGCTTGTGCTGTGTGGTGTGTGTAAAGGGAGACATGCAGGTCTACAAGGCCAGACCCTTGAAGGGCTTCTGGGTTTTCTTTAATTGATTTTCTTTTGGTTTATTTGAGACCTAAGTTGGGTAAAGCAAACTAACACTTCCATCCAACCTCAGTGACAATTAAAACAAACTGGGTGGCCACTTTTCATTTCTCCCTAAAGATAGATCAATATTAATCAACTCTAATATTTTATTTTTTTAAGTTAATGTTCAGTATTTCAGAATTCTCCAGCTAGCAGTACATCTCAAGGATAGTTTTCAATAATCCGAAATAGTACAGAATGCAATTGGCTTAATGGCCTTTGTGCCTTAGCAATACCCACGACCTGGGTTATCAGAACTAAATATCTAACGTGTTCCGAAGAATTCTCCCCCAACTTAAGACCCAACGGCTACAAAGTCAATGCACGCTGTCTTCATTCTCTCAGCCATCCATCTGCTGTAGGAACACTGACTTCAGGATCTTGCACAAGTCGCCTGTAAATGGATCAGGTACCCCACGGCCCCCTAGAAGATGGAGTCTCGCTCTTGTTCCAGTTTTCTCTGGATTTCTCTTCTGACCAGCATTCGATAAGCCCCGCTAGTTAACTAGTCTTCTTAAGTAAAAATTTCCCACAAAGCAACAAATACTATTGTACTTTCCATATGGAGGGGGAAGGCCGCCCAGACTGGTACTCACGTGTGCAGATGCCAGCCCAGCAACCTCTTTTTCCGTTTTCTCACCTTCCTTTCCCCATGTCCTTTTTCTCTTTAAATAAACATCTTGAAGTTTCTCTTTGGAACTTCAGTGGCTTCCTTGGGTGGCGAAGCCACGGCTTTGGGCTGAATCTGGTGTTAGGTGGAGGCCAGAAGACAGTCGGCTCTTGACTCTCACCCATGACTGTGGGTGTCTCAGTTCTATCCGGGCCACAGCTGCCCAGATGTCTAGAATACTTCCACATTAGTTTCTCCATGGATGTAAATAGCTTTCAAAAAACTCCCAGCTTAGCATAGTGTGAAGCAAATTAGCGTCAGCTTCTGGTATGGTTCAGCCACACCGGGGCTTTCCCTCGGAGCAGTCGGGTCAGGTGATTGACGAAGCGCTGGCAATGCCTGTTCCTCATGTGTTCACCCATCCATCCCACCACTCGCTTACTTGTTCATTCATTTGAGTTAATGAATATTCATTAGATACCTGCTTGGACCAAACACTGCACTAAGAGGTGCCAAAGAGAGACCCACTAAGACTTAGGCTCCCCGAGACATCTGAGCAGATGGCCCACAGGGGTGGCAGAGTGGCCTCAGTTGGAGTAGTCTAGAACTTGAGTCCTGGCTGTCTTGACCTGGAAGGGGAATTTAGGGACCGTTATGAGCATCATCTGGATAGTGACCATCTTAAAACCTACCTCCTAGGGTGTGTAAAAACTATGCAAAGGCACCTGGCTCAAAGCTGGTATCAAAGACAAGGTAGATAGCTGCCCCCCCCCCCTTCCCCGCAGTTTATAGCTGTAGGTCTTTACTGTCCCGAGGATCAGGATCATGTAAAGTCAGAGATGGTATTGTGGAGGGATGTTGGGGGTGCCTCGAAGGTGGTATGTGCACTGAGGTAGATTACCAGGTGGGGTGGGAGACAAGTGCCCAAGAACAGGATATGCATGTAGTATGTGCGCATGCGTGATGACGGAGAGACCTGTGTGGAACTGTTGCTTTCTACAGTTTCATCATGGCCCTGTGCTTGAACAAGTCTCTCTAAGTCCTAACTCCAGGGCTGCATAGCACAAGGTCTCTAGAATGTAGACCCTAGTCTGGAAGGGGGAGACCAGTTTCTGAGGCCTTTGGGATAGATGGTCTTGCTTCTTTGGCCACTGGAACTCACGGGACAAACAGAGGTGTTCATGCAACTTATTCTGAAACCAGTGTCTGAGAGCTGATACTAAGGGACTGAGGCCAGGGGGAGGCCATGCAGCCTTCTAGGTGTGCTAGAGGCCCAAGGTTCAGGTCTAAGGACTGAGAGGAAGGCTTCCATCATGGGCCTTGCCATGAAGAGGGGGATGACCAGGATCAAGTCGATGTGGAGGACCGAGAGACAGTAGGTCTTCAGTGTGCCTTGGACAGTGTAAGATCACAAAGACAGAGACAAGGGGAACAGCCAGCTTTGGGGAACTATGAGCAGCCCAGCATGTGGACAAACATGGAATTCGGCAGAGGGAAGGGGACTTTGACAATGTCTGGGAGCAGAGACCTCTGGGATTCTTTTGTAGACTTAGCGGGAGCGGGACACAAGCTTCACTAGTAAGAGTTGCCCATACTGTCTTGATGCTCTCTCCACATCTGAACAGGTAGCCCCTATCCACTAGGCTCGCCCTGTGAGCTGCCTGTCTCAAAACCTCAGCTCCTCTGGAAGCTGTGCCAGTCTGTCCAGATGTCACAGTCTGAAGTTTCAACCCTTAAGGAAAGAGACTCCAGAGCATCTGAATGCCAGGGCCCTAGCTGGGTTTGCAGAGAGGTGAGAGGAAAAGTCACCTGTACCATGGGGGAGAAGAAGCTAGAAGGAACCAATCTTGGGGAATAAAGTTGGAGAATCAAAAGCTTGGGTGTGGCAATGAGACCAAGAAGGGGTGTGTGTTTCATGTGAGGTGTAAGCTCAGGGTTGGTCCATTGTCATCTCATTTCCTCCAGGTATAACTATAGCCTGTGATGAGAAATTGAGAACCTGGAAGGAAATTGAGGCCCAAAGTGCCAAAAGCCTTTGCCACCCTTTCCTTGTTGATACAAGTGATTGATCCAAGGTGGCCACCCAGTCTTGATCCCCCTGTGTCTTCTGTAGTTTGTAGACTGTCTGGAACCCTTTCCACCCCACTGCCACCACCAACACTAAGGTAAGCATATGCGAGGAGTATTTGCTTGGCGTTTGTATCTGTTAGGAGCAATTCCAGAAAGCCAGGCTCTGTGTCCATATGGAGATGTCAGGCTATGAGGAGGTTTCTGTTCTCGGCAGGGAGCCAGTGTCCCCACAAGGGAGCTGCAATACAGGGTTAGAATGCCTGGAGGACTGTCCCCATGTCTCCAGCTGGGAGCTGTGTCCTGGGATGGTAAGTTCTTTACCTTTAGATGCTTACCCAGAGGCAGCTGCCAGAGGTCTGAGAGGTGCAGCCTGTGCCCTGATTTCCACAGACAGACAAGCGATGCCTCTCATGCCGGGAGTCTGTGTTGCAGTGTTTCTTAGAGCACCTTGGCGGCATCACAGAGGACATGCATTACATCACAGAGATGACGGAATCCGGATCTGGAAAGTCTAGAAAGTAAAGTGAGGGCATTCACTCTGGTGTGATCCAGTGAGCACGTGCCCGTGATGCCTTCCACACTTACCCTGGTGTGATCCAGTGAGCATGTGCAGGAGACGCCTTCCACACTCACCCTGGAGTGATCCAGTGAGCACGTGCATGTGATGCCTCCCACACTCACCCTGGAGTGATCCAGTGAGCACATACACACCATGCCTTCCACACTCACCCTGGTGTGATCCAGTGAGCATGTGCAGGAGACGCCTTCCATTTTTTTTTTTTTTTTTCAAGACAGGGTTTCTCTGTAGCTTTGGAGCCTGCCCTGGAACTTACTCTGTAGACCAGGCTGACCTCGAACTCACAAGATCCACCCACCTCTGCCTCCTGAGTGCTGGGATTAAAGGCGTGCATCACCACTGCCTGGCTCCTTCCCGATTACCTGTATATGCACTTGGTGTGCTCCTAGAGTTGGCATATAAACAGTGTATGTCTCCAGTACTGGAGATGGAATCAGGTCTCATGCATACGAGGCAACTGTTCACTCTTGAGTTCATCCCGTCCTTTAAAAATACCCCCCCCACCCATTTTTTTGCTTTTTGTTTTTAAAGTTTTGAGAGTCTTCCCAAGTTGTCTAGACCAGCCTCAAACTTCCTGCCTCAGAGTATAGCTGGGACTGGAGGCTTTCACCACTAGGCCCAGCTACACTCTCCATTTTTATTTAACATCGTAACATGAGCAGCTCAGCAGTTTTCTGCGCTGTCCTCAGAGGCATTCACTTTTAGGGACTGTGTAACATTTCCCTAGAAACGTTCCTGGTGCACCACGGTGTCATGAACTGCATGCCTCTCCAGGTCGGCCCACCGCAGCTAAGGGTTACTGTTGGAGTCCCTGCCCTCTACCAGGCCCTTCTGTCTTCACGCTCGATGAGGGTACAGGCGAGGGGCTAGAGCTGGGATAAACTCAGCAGCAGCCCAGGGACTGGTCCTTCTTCCACCAGGAGGGAGCATGTCTTCCCATCAGTTCTGGGACTCTGCTCAGCAGATGGTGACTCCGGAGTTTGTGCTTTCTGGGGTCTGTCACATGAAGAACGCAGAAAAGCCAGCCAGAGGCAAGAGTAATATAAAGGCCCTTGTAGAGCTCAGTGGAAGCAGCCCTGACTTCCTCTCTGTCACTTACCGCCCTGTGAGCCTGGCCAAAGCTGAGGCCTCTCCGACTTCACTTCCTGTCTGCCAAGGAGATAATTGGCGTAATTACCCTTCCTGCTCTAAAAAGCCATGATTTCCTCTTGGTGTGAACTTGCACTTCCTCTGCCCTTTTTGCCTTTTCTCTGGGAGGCAGCCTCTTGTGCCTTGGCACCTGGTGAGTAAGTGCCCTTCTGTTGGCAGGTTACAGGGTGCTGCAGGCAGGGAAGGAGTGGTGCTGGGCAGGAGGCGACTTTCCTTGAAACATGAATGAGGTGTGCTGCCTAGGGCATGGTCTCTTGGGCATGGCGATGCCAACATGTGCTTCCTAATGCTTAGGGCTGGCCTCCCCAGTTCAGGAGAGGAGGTGTCAGAGATGAGGTGGAGGGGCAGGAGCCTCAGACTGGAGGGAGCAAGGCTCAGCTAGCACCTGTCTCGAGGATGGAAGAAACCTGAACAGCGGCTGCTTCTCTCCCCTCTGATGCAGGAGCTGAGGGTTTGCCTTGCTCCCTCTCTCACCAGACAGCTCAAGTTGCTCTAGTTTTCCTCCTCAGCTTCCAGAATCCCCCTTTACCCCCTTCCTGAGAACTCGGGGCACCTTCTGGGCTGCCTGCCTTTCTGGCCTACCCCTATCCCAGAGCGACAGCTTTGGCTCCTGAGCTCTGTGGGAACATGGATTAATGTGACCTTTCCCACTCTGGGCTGTCCTAACCAAAAGACCTCAGCCTACTTGACAGGGCGCATTCCCTGGAGTGAAAAGCCCCAAGTCCTCCCACTACCTGTCTCTTTACCACCGAAGTCTTGGCCCTCTGACCAGAGCTGAATGAAGAAGGTCCTGTTCCCCAGAAAGAGGAGAGAGATGGAAGACAGGTCTGGACATCTCTTCTCACATCTCCCTGTACTACTGTTTTCATCCCACAACCCAAACTGTATCCAGCTTCTGCCAGGGGAGGGTGACCACAAGGGTGTGGGGACAGGCCTCAGTCTTGGCCCAGTCAGCGTTCCCCAGAGCCCCTCACCTTGGATGCCAGAGTGAGCAAGTGACAGCCTAGGCCTCACCTTATGGGCAGAGGAAGAAGTCAGCCCAGGTCAGGAGGGAGGCACCCTGCGCTAGGGAACTGAGGGATGCTGCAGTGGCCCCGCTGCAGGGTGTTGCCTGCTGCAGAACCGCAGGGGACAGATGCATGGGTGAGAAGATAGGCCAGCTGCAGTGCGAGGCCCTCGGCTTGGGTGCCGACCTGGGGTGGTGCTTCTTCTGGAGGGTCCCCCAGCCTCCCCAGAGAGATACGGGAGCAAGCCAAAACAGACAGGACAAGAGGCAAGAGGGGTGACAGAGACCAGCTCCATTGTTGCTGCCCTCAGGCTCTCCCAACAGGGGCATTTATCAATTCCATGGATTCCAGGTCTGTGGGCCCCCTGGCAAGTGGGTGTCTGCCTCTAGACAGCAGGGAATCTAGATATGTGCTTGGAAGAACCCAGAACTCTGAGTCTGGGGCCAGAAAAGGGCCTGGAGTTAAGGCGGGGCAAACTGCAGTTTCCAGTTCTGAATTTGTAGAAAAAGTAACTTTTAGATAGATTAAGCAAGGAATTCTACTTTACATGAACTTGAGGGAAAAGCTAGAATTTTGCAATATATTCATTCTAGGCCATGCCCGATTGTGGGGTTGCATCATGCCCCTTCTAAATGGGAGCGCTTAAGGGGAGGAATACTTGGTTGACCCAAGGCCTCATCTTTCCTGTGCTGGAGACCCCAGCTATCTAGTGGCTGGAGGTGGGACTCTGTTCTCCATAGTCCCCGTAAGGATGAGAGCCAGGTCTTTTGACTCTGAGGGCCAGTGGGCTCTTGGGTCTTGACCTAAGACAACGTAGAAGTGCCATGCATCCCCTCCCTCTAGGTGGGGCAGTTGAGGGCGGCTCTAGGGAAGATGGGCCTGAGTGAGTCTTGAAGACAACAGGGCTGTAACTGGGCTGAAGGGGTCAGAGCTTGAGGATGAATCCACGGTTGGGGCCTGAGAGAGGCCTCCTGAGGAGACAGTGGGAGCTGTCCCTGGTGCCCTGAGATATCTTAAGGACTCTCTTCTTCCTTTGATAAAATACATATCTCATAACATTTGCCTTTTAAATCAGCGGTATTACATATACCCACACACAGTTTGTGCAGCCCTCACTGTTTGCTGTCTCCAAACCTTTCTAATCACGGCAAACTAAGGTTTCTTTAGTTTTTCTCAATTCCCAGGTAGGGCTGGGGCTACATTTGCTGAGTGTCCTTCAGAAAGGCATGGTGTAGTGGTGGTGGTGTGTGTATATGTGGGGGGGGGGGGTAGGAGAGAGCAGAAGAAAGGGACACACACACACACACACACACACACAGTGATAGCAAAGAATGCGTAGCTATTGCCCTCAGGTAATCTGGCTTACTATTTGCCAGTAGGGCAACTTGGTTGTCTTCTTTGAACCTTGCTGTCCCCTTCTGAAAAGTTGGGATAGAGTTGCTTTAATCCCAGCATCATGAGAAGACAGACGCCAACTATGATGCCTATAGAGTGTGAGATGTGCAAAGGCCTGGAAGTTCTTAGCCAAAGATGGTCATTTTCTGAGCCTCACCGGTGTGCTTCCTGCCCTCCTGCAAGCACTGCCTGCCTGTCGGGGTCAGAAACGGTCCCGAGGGTACTGGGAGGTCCATATGAGATCTAGGCAGACAGGAAACGGCCAGGCTTGGCGCATGTAGCTTACTTGTCTAAGCACTTAATGAGCCTCCATTTTGGGTTGTGGGTGGCAGAGACACAGATGGCCCATAGCCACAGCCTCCCTGGGGACACCTCTGAACACCCCTGAAGCGGGTAGAGAACGCATCACCAGACTCCATAACCAGAACTAAGCCCGTGGTCTGTCTGGGGATCAGCGGACCAGTCTTTTGCCACATGGGATGGGGAGAGGCCACACAACCCCACAGAAGTCTGGGGGTCCTCTAAGGGAGGGAGGTCTGGATTCTGTAGCTGTTAGGCCAGTTCTGGCCCCACCCCGCCCGCCATGGGCCCACATCCAATCCAAGAGGTAAATGTCAGAGTCCTGTGGCTGACACTTTTGTCTGAGTCTTCTTTTCTTTTTCTGGAGTATTGGGTCCCCCTCGCCTCATCGTCATCCCACCCATTCCATCCACTTCCTCCTGCCTTCCTGCTGGTCCTGTCATTTCTGCTGTTTCTCTGCTTCCTCTCCTGTCCCTCCCCTCTGCTGGTCTGAACCTGCCCCAGTGCCCTGGTGGGGGGCTTCCCTGACTTGAGAAGAGCCGGGTGAGGGGTGACGGGATGTCCGAGGTCTCCTGTGGTCAACCCTTCCGGGCCATTGGTTCTAGTCTCTGACGATACGGTTCTCATTCTCGCCTGCCACGATGATGTAAGCTGGGGATGTCCTGCACCTGCGGTGAGGCCTGGTGTGCAGCAGGACGCCTCACTGTTACATGTGGCTGCCGGCTGGGAGTTGCCATGTGCAGACATCCTCTGCTGCCTCCTACCACCTTGAATATGGTAAGAAGAAGAAAGTTGAGCCTCAACACATTCATCTGTGAAATGGGAACCATCACAGTGACCTCCCAATAGGTCATAAGGTTATAAGGAGGCCCTGATTAAGTAGGTGTGAGTTTGTTCAACTCATCTAGCAGATGCACACTGAGCACAGGTCTCTGCCTTCGGCCCAGGACCCCATGCCAGGTTCTAGGGACAGAAAGATGGCATCAACACAAGAGCATCAGCAGACATCCGTGTAACGTTCACTCTGTGCCCATGCGTGGTCCCAGTCCCTTACCTGCCCTGAAGAAATTGAACTCTGTGGGAAATGGTTCTCTTAGTCTGGGGACGGATATGATGGGGGAGGAGGTGCTGAGGCTGAACAAGGGTTAAAGGATGCTCCCTGAGCTGGCCGGGGGTGGGGGTTCATGCTGCAGGGAAGGCAGGGATGGCGGGGCAGGAGCTCTGTTGAGAGTGAGGTGACTTGGGCCATCGCCAGCCCTCCCAGTCAACCCTAACGGACAGAACAACATTGCCTGGTGCCCAGGGATCAAGCATCCATAGTCTACTCCGAGCCCAGGCTTGTGAGTGAGGTGTTGTTCTAGAAGACCATGACAACACACAAGGATCTCTGCAGTCTCCCAGAAAGCAGTGATGGGCGGTGCTCTCAGTAAGGGGTTAGCTAGCATGCTTCTAGGGCATGGGGACTGGGAGGAGGAGAAGCAGTGGTGTGTGTCCTAGAGACTTCTAGAAGACGCAGATGGGAGTGAACGTGACATAGGAGCTTGGAGTGCAGTCTCATGCCTTTCTACCAGATGCCAGGGCCCTTTACTGCTAGGTGGCTTTCCCGTGGGAAGGTTACGGATGCTCACAGTCCTGCAGGGTTGTAATATGCCCCTGGCATGAAGAGTTTCATCTTGTGTTCATTCGGAGCTCGGCAAGGGCCTGCCATAAGAAGAGATCTTTGGTTTTCCTTCACTAACATTTCCCAAGCTGTCCAACCACAGACATTTGTGTTCTGTATGTGCGCACATATGTGAATCAGGGTGTATGACTTCTAGAAACATCCATTAAACTTGATGTCTGCAACACGACATGGGAAGGATTAGCCTGGGAACCCAGGTCAAGGCTGGTCAAAGGCAGCCCCCATATTGAGGGGGGCGGTGTGTTGATTGGGGACACCTGGATCTTCCTCTAAGTCCTTAGGACTATTTGAGTCTATTCCAGTTGCAATAACAAACACAGAAGTTCATTTCTTATTGTTCTGGAACCTTGGAAGTCCCGGATCTAGATGTCAACAGATTTGGGGCGTGGAGAGGGTCCACTTCCCGACAGCTGTCTGTTTACTGTGACTTCACATGGATGAAGAAGGAGGATCTCTCTTGTTTGAGTCATGCGCACTTAGCACTTACTGCTTCCGTGTGTGCACGCACACATACTCGTTGTTCACAGGAACTCAAGCTTTAGTGTCTTGTCATTGGGTTTTCGCCTTCTTTTCTCCCACCTGTCCCCTGAGCCCCATGATACCCTCACACTGCCATCACCAAATTCCCAAGATAACTATCGCAACATAGAGACAGAGGTCATTAGGTTCATCTTCAGGCCTAGCCAGGCTGACTGTGCTAATGAACCCAGGCTAGCCTCAAAGCGTGGATGTACATACCTATTTAATCACTGTCCTCAGGGCTCTGCTGCCTCCGCGAACCCTTGTGAAACACAGGTGGAGAGGGGAGGCCACTGCCGCCAAACATGGTGGCCTTGCTGATTTGGTGTGGTCTCTATCATTTTTGGTAAAGCGGACATCCCAAGGCCCCTGAGTGACGGTGAGTGGCCTGGGAGGGCACCCGGAGAAGGCGGATCTTGAGCTGGGACAGAGTGGGAGAAAGGAGGCACTGGGGTGTAGACACCACACAGAGGGCACCGGGAAGAGTTACTGGTTGTCCCGGTCCTAAGGTCTGAGCATCAGGTACGGGCACAGTCCACGGAGGTTGAACCATGGCTGGTGTTTCCCCTATTGCCCCAGGCATTGGTCCTGACCCCGGCTGAGGTGGCCACTCACCTCTGCTACCCCTGCTGTGGAGTCCAAGAGGCTGGATGATATTAATGCTGCTGCCTTGTTTTATGAAGTGCCCTAACGAGCTGGAGAGCCAGACACACTCAGTCTTCTTTACGGGCCGCTATGATTTCTCCAACATCGAGATTAATTTGACGATAGCTGTTTATAAGCTCTTCCATCATCAGATGTGCCTGGTACCTGAGAGGAGAGGAAGACTGGGTTAAGTTTGTGAGCATCCTTCCAGGTCTCTCTGTGCACGAGCCCCAGCCATCAATCATGGCTGACGCTGGCACCACTGAGACCAGAGGGCGGGAGCTCCTGCTAGGCAAACCCCAGCACTCACGTGCCAAGGAGAAGTCCTGGCAGGCAGACTGCTCTGCAGATAGATCAGGACAGGTAGGGACACTCCGCCATCCATGCTGGGAGGGAGACCCTGGGGAGGGTGTCATCTGGCTGGGAAATTTCACTTTCGTGAACCTACACTCTGTAAGAATCATCTGGAAGCTTGCTAAAATGAACTGCACACATTCCTCCATTATCTAGTCTTCACCCTGCCTTCAGGGTCCAGATCTTTCTCTGGGAAATGCAGGCTCCCACATGCCTGTCCCCAGTCAGGCTTGGCCTGTGGCGGTGACTCTGTAGAACTGAGCAAAACGTAAGATGGCGATCATGACGTGCCTAGCCCAGGACTGGTATAAATAGACCCTCGTCTTGGTTACTTCTCTGTTGCTGTAACCAAGGCAGCTTTTCTGTTGCTAGGAAGAGATGCCATGACTAAAAAAAATTATAAGAGAGTTTACTGGGACTCATGGCTCTAGAGGATTAGAGTCTATGATCACGGAAGGGAGCATGGCAATGGGCAGCCAGGCAGCCATGGGGCTGGGGCAGTGGTTGAGGGCTTACATCCTTATCCACAGGTGCTAGACAAGGGGGAGGGCATGGTGTGGGCTTTTGAAACCTCAAAGCCCACCCCCCAGTAACACATCTATTCCAACAATGCCAGGCCTAATCCTTCCACCAAGTGAATACCAAACATTCAAATATATATGCTTGTGGGAGCCATTCTCATCCAAACCACCACAACCCTCACCAGAACTACCCACAATGCCTCAGTTTTCTGAACTGAGTAATGGGATGGAATTGTGATATTTCCCTTGGGTTGATGGAGTTCATAGGAGGTACCTGGCACAGTGTCCGGGTCCTGGGTCAGTCTCTTCAGTGTGAGCCAAGGCATGAAACCTCCCAAGCCAGCTGTTGGGAGAGTGAAGTGAGATCCATTTTGTTTTTAACTAGTTTTATGGACTTGGTGTTAGCCAGTTCATGGTCCCTGGCCTCACTGCTCTTCTGTGTCTCTGTCTATAGATGAAAGTGAAGGAAGTGTTCTGGGAGAGAGTGAGAACGACAGGCCCAGGGCCCAGCTACTGAAAGGTGGAAAGCCAGGACTCTAGCTTCTTAGATCTATGCCTACCACCCTCCACTCCTGCCCAGCTCTTCTCTTTTCTGAGGAAATGAGGCTGCACTCGGGAAGAGACAGGTAGACACAAGAGGCCCATGGTGAGAGTTCAGACATCTGAGCCTGGGACCTGGAATAGCAAGGTGGGTGGCTTGGTTGGGTTCCAGGTCATTCTGTCTCCTAGTCCACCAGAACATAGCTCTTGGGGTTTGTAGACTGAGAAAGCCCTAGAGATATTTGGCCCCCCTTACCCTTCACTTTCTGGGAGGGGAAGGGACTTGGCCAAGGTCCTTCACCAGGCAGAGACACAGAAGAGCAGGAATCTCAAAGTCATCCTGAACCCTGCATCTCTCCCTTTTGTCTGCTCACAACTATAGATTATTATGTTCTGTTGGTGTTTTCCTCCATGCTGTGGTTCAGAGAGGGGCATATGTATCGGCAGAAGTACCATCAGTGGAGGAGGGCAGCCTCTGGAGGGGAGGGGGTGGTAAAGGAGGAGATGGTGGTGGAGGAGGAGGTGGAGGAGAAGGTGGTGGAGGAGAAGGTGGTGAAGGAGGAGGAGGTGGTGGTGGTGGTGGTGGAGGTGAGTTTTTCAAGGTCAGGAATTGTGAGCCTGAGCTCAAATGCCAGCTCCAAAGCTCACTGGTGCATGCTGAAGGGCAGGTGTGGAAAAGCCAGACACAGTTTCCAGGGTTAGGGTGGAGGAGCTCATGTAGCCCACAAACTTCGACAATCGTGTCCTCCTTATAATGAAGCTAAGGTTCCCACTATATGTGTTAGCTTTTATGACTAATTATTATTTATGATAAACAGCTGAGAAACAACGTAAAGGAGGGGAGCTCTATGTTGGCAGTTGCATTCTGTGCTGGGCTGGCTCTGCTGTTTCAGGGCTACGATGAAGCAAGACATCCTGGTAGATGGGCATAGCTCACCTCAGAAGCAGAGGGAGAGTCAGGAAGGGGCCTGGGCCAAACAGAAGCTTCACAGGTTGGCATTCCTCCTCCCAGGCCTCACCTCCAGTATGCCACTGAGGAAGAAAGTCATCAATGGGTTAATTCACCAATCCTCACTTCTCAAGAACACCATCTAGAAACCAAGTCTCCAACACATGGGCTCTGTGGGGTGGGAGGTAGGGCGCTTCATAGCCACACCATAACACAGAAGATGTGACAAGCAGAAAGCCCTGTGGAACAGGCACATGTCACTTCTCAAACCATCAGTGCTATTGGCAGGATGGTGATGTGCTCTTCCGTCTTACAGGCTCCATGGGGAAAACCCTTATGAGAGACTTAATGTCAGTTGGACTACTTTCTGGGTCTCTACCTGGTCCTCTTTGGGGTTTTCAAAGAACATCTCACTACTATTAGCTGTCATATGATCCGAAAGTACATACATGTTCACACCTCACATCTTAGGAACGGACTATACTTTCTCATGATGGTGCACCCTAGTTTAATTTCCTCCTGGAAGTCTTTCAGTGGTTCATAAGACATGGTGAAACCGAGGGCCTTCTAGGGTTGATGCCATTTGACATCCGTAAACAAAGCTTTGGAAACCACAGAATTCTCAAACAAACATGGGTTTTAAGACGTAGGTTTCTTTCTTACCTTAGTTGTTTTCCTCTGTCACACTTGTGACACATGTAACTTAATTCAGGCTGCCCCTCCGTCATGTTTGTGCCATGTGTAGTTTACTCAAGCGCTCGAAGGGACGAACACATCCAAGTAGGTCAGAAGTCAGAGGATTAGGAGGTAAAGTTCCAGAGTCCCCAGAAGGCCAACCTGGTTCTCTTCTCTCATGGCCCAGGGATGCACACACCTCCTCTTTTTTCTTTACAGTGTAGCCCCCAAGGAAAATCTCAGAAGATATGTGATGTTAAGAAGACTTGAAGAGGAAACACAAACCCCAGAATTAATTCCAGAAAAATCACTAGCTTCAGCCCTCCTCCCCACAGACCGGTCACCGAGTCCCCTTCCTGTGCCTGGATGAAGTCAGGACACCAATCTCCCCCATACAGATGATCTAAAAGGATGCTGTCCCCTCCTTGTTTCTTGTTTCCCCAGCAACCATTATCTCTAAGTATCTTGGAATGGCTTAGGTCCCTGTTGTCCCTGGCTCCCTGGCTGCCCCCTCCGTTTCTCTACCCCTCGGGTGTTGAGTTGCCTAGTCCTTTCCCAGATTCAGCTCTGCACACACGACCAAAGTCTCGCATGGCTCACTGTGCTCGCAGAACAGCTCCACCTAAATACCCAGATTGGTCTTGCCACATTGGGTCCACTACCGCCGTAGGTGACGATGACGGTGATAGCTTTGACTGTGATGATCTAGAGGGCTCAGCAGTGAGTTGAGTGACCGCTGCTGGCCCAGGCACTTGTCGGAAAGGGGCTGGAGATTGAAACTCACACACACACACACACACACACACACACACACACACACACAGAGAGAGAGAGAGAGAGAGAGAGAGAGAGAGAGCAAGAGAGAGAGAGAGGTAAAACCAAGAATTACCCAAGAATGCCCCCTTTATTGTATTCCAGGGCAGCTTATATAGGGCTCCCCTTCACTAATGGCCACGTCCTAACTCTCAGCTGCAAGCCCTCCAGAAACCACTCCCCTGCCATCAGGAACTCCTGAGGGTCTTGTGCTCAGAGCAGCTGCAAAACAAGTTGCTTGCTCAGAACAGGCATAGGAAAACAGGTTGTTAAGTTGTTTACTCTAGCAGGCGGGGGTCATAGGAAATTCAGGGTCTGGGGGTCCACAGTCCACAACAACCCTTATTATTGTTTTTATTTATTACTAAAGTGTTTACTAAGGCCCTACTCTGTCAGGAACTCTGCAGAATCTGAGAAAGATACTGCCTTATGAATGCCCACACATTCAATTCATTCATTCATTCGTTCATTCATTCCCTCGCTCACTCGCACATTCTTCCAAAGTCCATTGCCGCCTCTGCCCCACTCCTGGCATGCTCTGGTGCCGAGGACGCCGTGAGTAGTCCCGACTTGGTGGAATTTGTTCTCTATTAGAGAAGATGACAGTAGACAGGTCAGTAGTGTATCGGAGGTCATGTGTGCCACCATGCAAAATGACCCAGGTGAGGGGGATGTGGTGCCGGTGAGGAGGTGGAGAGAGGAACTTGCCCTGTGTGCCATGCAGGGCAGATCTTATTCCTTGATGCTATGTTTGCCAGTGCCCTCAAGTTTCGGGAGCCCTGTGGACATCAACCATGAGCCTTGGGTTCTGTCTGAGTGTGACATTATGTGGCTAGCCTGGACACTTCAGAGGGTAGTGTCTTCAGCCTTCCACACCAGTTGGTTCCATATCCAAGGATTCAGCCACTCATTTCTGGCCACAGAAAACGAGAAAATGTCTTGTTTCTGTATTGAACACAGACGTTTCTTTCTTGCCCCTCTTCCCCGAACAACGCAGTTGAACAACTGCTGACACAGCAAATTTGTGTTTATTGCTGTTATAATCCAGAGGGATTGAAGGCGCATGGGGGATGTGCGTGGGTTATATGCAGCTGCTATGCCACTTATTCAGGGACTTGACCACCGTTGGGGTTGGGAATCTGGATCTCAATTCCTAAGCGTCACTAAGAGTCAATATGAAGGACAGCCATACTCACCTGAGCACACACTGAATCAGACCCCATGAAGCCTCCATGAGTCCTGCCTGAGACACCAGCCACTCACACTAGGGCCGAGGGGTTCTAGGCCTCTACACCCTCTCCTTCTCCAGGCTCTTCTCTAAGTCCTTGCCATGGGCTTTTTTCCCTCTTTTTATCTCTTTTAACCACATGTGTGGCCACTTCTCTATAACTCCCTGCATCAGGTCTAGACCTTGGTCACTTGTAGTCATGGTGCCGGTGACAGGATTCACAGCATGGAAAAGCAGGGACTCCAGAGGGTGTGGGGGTGTCCTCCAGAGTGGCAGAGCCTCCGAGAAGTAGCCCTCTGCTCCAGCTGCTGTGCCGGGGTCTGACTGCGGACAATGCCCTTTTGCTAGCTCCCGTCCCCTACCGTCCCCTTACCCTCTGGGCCCCTTTCCCGGAGGTCACAGTTGTCAACACTTGAGTATCCAGCCCAGCATGAGACATGACGTGGAGTTTATCAGGCTTAGCCTCATGGAAGCGACAGCGAGCGCACTATCCACAGAGAGACGTGTGCGTGTGAACATAGAGGAGGTGGCAGTCAGGATAAAATGTCCTGACCTTCCCAGAATTCCTTGTGATTGTGAAGGAACTTGGGAAACCTCAGGTCATCTGTTAGGCCATCAGTCTTTATTTATTCCTGCTCAAGGGCACTGGGCTTGAAGCCTGGGGTGCATGGGGAACAAGACTCCTGATGCCTTTGGGCTCATTCTCAATTTGGGAAGGAAGACATCCATCTATCAGACATGGTAAATATTGTCCTAGTGCCATAAACTGTACCTTAGAGCAACGGCAGTTCTCTCCCAGCCCTGGAGGATGGGGTCATGGACTCGAGGGGCCAGCAGTGTCCCCAGCCTGTTGATGCTGACAGTCCTTGAGTCCCTTGGCTTGTGCACATAACACTCCCGCCTCTACCTCTGTTATCACCTGTGTCTTCTCTGTGCATCTCAGTGCCTCTCTAGGTCGTATAACACATTAGTTACTAGGATCTCACCTTAACTGATCCTATCTGCGGAGATTTTATTTCCAAAGAGGTTCCCATTTGCAGGCTTTGGCCTAGGACTCCAGAGTACCATTTTTGGGGCAATACAGCTCAAGCCGCAAGGATAAACTGTGCAGACTTGGGTACGAGGCAGCATAGAAAGAGGACTCAACAGAGGGAGACTGGGTCCCAGTGGGCTCCAGGAATGGGGACCTCCATAGTTTGGGTAACTCAGTGGTGCAGAGATGATGATGAACAGTGAATGATTGAATGAAACAGTCGAGTTAGGAATGCATAAACCTCGCACACTGCAGGAGCTGGATCCTGACCCCCTCCAGCTGCCTGCTAGAACTGTAAGGCAGGGACAATGAGGACGCAGAACTTAGGAGGCTACAGCCCGTCCTGGAGGCCATCCATTTGCCCCTCCCTTGCAGGAAGCATTATGGGGTGTGTGTGTATGTGTGTGTCTGTGCGCATGTGTGTGTGTGTGTGTGTGAAGACATGCTTCTCTGACCTTTCCCAATGCCTGGACTTCAGACATGGTGGCTAAAGAGAACTATGATGACTGTACTCTGAACTGTTGGATAAGCTGACACATTTCACCCAAGCCTTGGCCCCTGACATTCTCCAAACACCCAGAACTGGCCTTTCTTTCCTTGTTCTACTTGTGTTGTGGATCTGCTTTTCTCCCATTTCCTTTCCTTTTTGTGTGTCTGTGGAGAAACCTGGGTGAGTGAGACCCCTCTCGTCACTAGACTGATGGCCCCTGCTCCCAGTTTGCTCACAGAACCACAACAAATGGAAAGACTCAGTCACCCTACTAACCCCTATTCTTGTCCCAGCACAGCTCTAGTCCCCTTCCCCTGTATCCATCCCACTGTGGGCTCTGATTCTGGCACTGATCGTGGGCAAGTCCTGGTGTGTGAAATGGAGGTAGGACGATCCACCCAAGGCGGACATGAAAGAGCCATCAGCTATGAGAAGCTGGCATTCCGTAGTGTGGCTTTGTGCTACCATCTGAGGTTTAGCCCAGCAATTCAAGTGTGATGCCTGGGCCCAGGGACTGACTTAAGGTGGACAAGCCTGGCTGCTCCCTGCCTGGTGGGTTAGGGCCAGCCTGCTAGGAAAGGTGAATCTTAGGTAAAGCGTTCACCAAGCGATGACACTCTACAAAGGGTCAGTGTGGGCAGCTCTGGGAGGGCAGAAGGGAGGGAGTGTCAGGTAGTCTTCTGAGAACATGGCACATAAGAGGGACCTGGTGATAAAGCGACATCAGGTCTCAGCAGAGGGTGTAACATCTGGGTGGCTGGAGCCCCTGACCTCTTTGTCCAAACTAGGATCTGGAGCAAGGACCTCGTGAAAACCGATGCCAGAGAATCTAGAGGTATTCCACCCAGAAGAATTAGCATCTAATAATTCTAGTTGGTTGATAATTATTTTATTTTACTCATTTGCTTAGGGAAAAGTTTGTAGATAGAAAATCTGGGACTGGTGTGATGTTCCACATTGTCAGACAGTGTTAGGCTTCTTTTACTTCTGTGGCCAGTTCTGTTATTGGTAGTGTCTGCTCCAAACGTCACTCATGACCAAGGTGGCTGCTAAAGCTGCGGCTGCTAGATTTATTAATTCTTCAGCAAAGTGCAGAGAATATCTTCAGAAAGGAAGGTGTTTCCTAGAAAGTGTGAGAACCATGTCCCTTTCCCCTGAAATCCTAATGGATAGGTTTTGGTCAGTTAGCTGCAAGGGAAGCTGGGAATGCATCTTTACCCCAGGTGTTTATGTGCCTGTTAAGATGGAAGGAGGGGAAGAAGCATGTTGGGGGAGGCCCAAGACCTCTAGCACAGTCAGTGATTTGTACTTCAACTGACAAGTGGTACTCTAGGTCCAGATTAGCTGGAGATGCATCAAGAGACCATCCACTCTTGGTTGGCTCAAGCTAGGATGTCCCACTCATGAGAATCATGCAAGAACGGCCTCTTCTCCATGAGGCCGAGTTCTTTACTGAGGGTGTTGTGAGGTTCTCTGCTGCTAGGACAAGAAGGGCTGATGTGTTTGCAGCTACCAACCATGGAGCAACACAGAGGGTAGTCTCTACAGGGGCTAAGCTAGACGTCAGAAAGTAATATTTTTATGTCTGCAGACTGCTCTGGGAGCTTGAGGTTCCTAAGGAAAATGCAATTGAAATCTGGATCCCTTACAAAAACACTTTTGAAACCCAAGTGGACTGTGTCTTTTTCTCAAAGCTATTTCCACAGCAATCCCAGTTTTCCACCTCATCCCTTCTTTCCTCCCGTCTCCTTTCTGTAGGAAAGGGTAGTGAAGCCCCGGCAGCACCAGGAAAAGCCCCTATTGTATTAGGAAACTTGTCAGTGTTCCTGGAGGAAGGAGGTTCAGCTGCTGGGGAAGAGTCCCCTAGCCCTGGCCTGCCTCACCACCATCCTCACAGGCCTGTGTTCTCTGTCTCCCTTGGGCTACAAAGCAGGTGTAGGGATCTCTGGGAGCAGCAGAAGATTCCCAGAGCTCACTCTGTAGGGGAAGTCCATGCATGTCCAGCCTTGGATTGCTCCCCCTGGACTATGGAGCTCTGGTGTAGCAGGGCCTTAGCTCCAGAGTGGGCATCTTTGGTGTCATCCTCTAAGGGGGTTTCCATGGAATCCTGCATCTCTAAGTGGGATTGACCCTTCAGCTGCCCTCTCCCAAAAGTGTAGGGTAGGAAGAGGACCAGCTTACCCAAATTCTTGCCACCAGCTGGTGACAAAGGAGGTGTAGGTGTCTTTTTCTTGATGTAAGCTTTGGAGCTTCTCTACCCCACCCAGCCCATGGCCTCTGGTCTACTTGAATCAGGTATTGGTGTTCAGGCACTCTGAACTGGACGCTTTCCCTCTCCAGATGTTAAAACATCTCTTAGCTGTGCTCTGGAATGAAATTTCAATCCAGTCCCTGTAGACTTGCTTTTCTAAGAAGAACAAGAAGTGTATTAAGAGACATGTAAAACGGCATAGAAAACACTGTGTGTAGTATGTGTATATGCATATATATGTTATGTATGTGCACATTTAAGATTTGATTGGGAATTATAGACACATAGCACAATGGCCTAAGGATAGGCACTGTGTACAAGCAACACTCCTTCCCCAGGCTGGTTGCCCTCCAGGGTTTCTTTCTGGACCTTTCCAAATATTGTCATGCTCATTCCGTCTCAGCCCCTTTGATCTCTGTGATTGTCATTGTGTGCACACGATCATAGAACGAGGCAGAAGCAAGCCAACAAGCTGGCTCTCTATAGAAGAGCCCTTCTTACATAGAGCCGAGACCAGCTCCTCTTCGAGTACAAGCTAGAGACCCCAGAGACCACTCACCCTCTCCTCTTCTGTTTGTATGCTCCTGGTGACGCTCTCTGTCCCTCCCCAGTCCTTAGACTTCTGCACTAGCAGGAGAGGGGGTTGGGTGATATGCTTTTGAAGATCCCTTTTAGCTCAAATTTCCATGATCCTATTATCTACTTCATGCCCCGTTTCCCCACTTAAAGAAATTAGAAATAGAGCAGCATTGAAGATAATAGCTCATTTGTGTCCCTGAAGGATTTCAAAGGCATTTCCAGATTGCAAGCAAAATGGAGCTCGAATTTGACTATGCTTGGCTTGCTAAAGGCACCCCCTCCTGCTCCTCCCAGCTCCCACTCGTGAGTGGAGTGCTATAGGGATGCCTTAGGTTTGCTTGGGGGCAAGTTCCAAGATAAGGAAACAGATTAGGGGCAAACAGTAGCTTCTCTCCAGAGGCCATGGCCTGGGCGCAGCAGACCCTTGGGATGAATTATTGGGAAAGCCGGTTTACCCCATAAGGATTTTGCATGCAGGGTTTACATGCCAGCTAGATGCTCCTAAGAAACTTCTCTCAAGAGGCTCGACGTAAAGGAGTGGGCTGTGGAGCAGAGAGCTGTGGAGGCCTGGCAGGCCATAGGAGCTTTGGGCTGCTCTACCAAATCCTGGGGTTCCGTTCTAGATGTCATCCTTAGGGCCCAGGCTTTAGCGTCACTAGGAACCCCGAAAGGTAATATAGAAGCCACTCAAACGGACAGTGGCTCAGCTTGGCACCTCTTGTTGGGCAAAAGAAAACCCCCAAATGTTGCCATTTGTAAACAGAGAATGTGTAAGCCTTCACCAGTGAAATCGGGCAGCTTGTGTCCGGGGAGCTCAGTCTGCAGAAACTCAGCCGCCCTCACCTCTGTGTTCAGAGCACTCTACAGTTAGTTCAGCTCCACTCACTTGCTTGTCTTCACCCACTCCGTCACCCATGTGCTCAGCACATGGGACACAGTGCCCCCTCTGAATCCAGCACGGGGCTGGGGGAGCTTTAGCAAACACAGCCATCTCCAAGCAGGAAAATCCAAGTCCGGAAAAAGATCCTGGTGTCCTGCTGGAAATAAGGGGTTTCCTAACACTGGCTTGGGGCCAGTTCCTGCACTCATCTGCGATTCACACCAAGAGGAAACTCATCATATACTTAACTTCCAGGAAAAAAGAAGTAAGTGACCAACCAAAACATTCTGAATCCTCTAAAGCAAGCAACAGGAAGACACAGGCTGGATGGATGAAAAGCTCCTGCAAGGCTGCTCCAGTGCTGGGGGACATAAAATTTTTTTATTTTATTTTACTTATTTTATTTTACTTTATTTACAGTTACAGAATTTGGCAGGTTTGCCAAAGGCCTTTCAGGATGTTTAGCTTCTCATCCAGCGTTTTCTATTACTGACTCCCATATCTGCTTCCCAGATGTCGGATAGATCAGATGACTCCTGATGTTTCTGTCTGCCTTAAAATTCGACAGTTTGGAGTTTTTGCAGGAGACTGGGATCTGAACTCCAGTTGCGGGACTGCACGCATAGGCAATGGGGGCAGCTTGTTCATAGCAGAGGCCTGGAAGGCAGCGGGCTTCAGCTTAGAAGAGAAGGAGTAAGCTCTGCCTCTGCTTGTTTGTACTAAGACCGTGACCTAACGGTTGGCTACGGAGGGGTAGAGAGGTTTGTCGGGCCCATTTCTTGTTACCCTTATAATCAGATTGTTCAGAGAAAAGATAGGCTTCTATATAGGGTTTTAACCCACACTCCATAAAACCGACAAGGAGAAAGCTGTATTTGTATGACCCTCAGCAACATACTCTATCAAACTGGCTTAGGCTACTCGACCTGCAACTTATGGCTTTGTACTATAGTGAAGATCATACCCTAGAGCCCGTGGATGTGAGGTTAGAGGCTAGTTCTCACGCATTCTATCTGATGCTTACGACAAGAAACTATTTGACTGAGGCGAGGCCTGGTTAGGGGACAGGTGTATGTTTTCTTTCCCTACATCCTTTACTCATATCCAGTCTCTCTTTTTATCAAACAAACCCTTCCTTTTTATTTTATACTCAGCTCAAATGTCACCTTTTCCTGGGGGATCCTTGGGAAAAGATACTTTTACTCCATTTCTACTGAGATATCTATACTTTTAACTACTGGATACATGGTTTTGAGGCCCAGTCAGGTTTGAGAACCACTACCTGAAACCACTGAGTCCCTAGATGTCATCTCCTAGGCAACACTCCCTCTTGTAGAGTTTGTTAAACAGGTGAATTTCCGGGCCTCTCCTCAGAGCTACTGAATTAGAAGCTCTGAGGTTGAACTTGAGAACCTACGTGGGCACTCTGATGCACACTGGTAGTGTGTTCTAGACCTTGTTTGCTTCTTTGAATCTCTGGCACCCGTGTCTTTGATGAGAGAAATCCTCTCAGTGCTAAATCTGGTTAGAATTCACTAAATGGATTCATCCTTAGAGACAGAGATTGTGCGTATATACTCCTGTTGGGTGAGATAGACTTGGGTTCCAGAGACCTCAAATAGAAAACAAAATGTATTTGATAAGACATTTAACTCTTTTTCCACATCTTAATTACTTTTTCATTGCTTTGATAAAACACCATGACTGAGGCAGCTTATAAAAGAAAGCATTTAATTTGGCTTATGGCTTCAGAGGACTAGATTCCACGATGGTGGAGGGAACAGCTTACCTCTTGATCCACAATCAACTATGAGGCATGGTGAGACTTTGGGAATCACAAGTCTTTTGAAACTCCAAACCTGCCCCCAGTGACACACCTCCTCCAACAAGACCACACCTCCTAATTCTTCCCAAATAGTCCTATCAATTGGGAACCAAGTGTTCAAACATAGGAGCCTCTAGGGGCCATTCCCATCCAAACCATCACATTCTGCTCCCTGACCCCCACTGAAGTGTGGTCATATCAGAATGCAAAATGCATTTAGTTCAACTTCAGAAGTCCCCATAGCCGTTAACAGTCTTAACACTGTTTAAAAACCCAAAGTCTCTTCTGAGACTCAAGGCAATCTCTTAACTGTAATCCCCTACAGAATAAGAAAGCAAATTATATCCTCATAACACACAATGGCACAGAATGTATATTACCATTCTAAAAGGGGAAGAATCAGGACAGAAAGGGGAAATGCTGGACCAAAGAGAGACTGAAGCCCAGCAGGGTACACTCCAGAAGCCTGTAGTTTTAAGTCTGCTGTCAGAGGGCTTCCGTGACTCTGCCCTTCTGGCTTTGCTGACATTGCTTTCTTGGATTCTACTCCTTGAGTGTAGCTCTTCTTGGCAGTTATCCCATGGCTCTGGCACCTCTAACACCACAAGGTCTCCAGTACAATCCAGCTTAACACAGTAGCTGCTCAGGGCCTCTATCCATGCACTCTTCTGCCACACCTTGGCCTCAGCAAGTCTCCTTGACTACAGAGAGAGATTTCACAACCCCTTGTGTATGTACTTGTGAATCCTTCTTGACTTTAAATCCAGAACCGTGTACACAACTCTGCGGGGCAGCTGAGCGTGGACGCAACCTGGTCCCCTTGAATCACATTTGAAGCCTCTTTCCTTTTTTGTTGCTTTTTGGGAGCAGAAAATTCCTTTGCCTTTTCCTTTCACAAGTTGGAATCTTAGCTTGTTGGGTCTTTCCCTGAGGGTACCCTTCTCTTTGTTCCGGTCAGGATTCGTCCTCCTCTCCTCATCTCAGCTCAAGCCTTGGCTCTTAAATTTCCTGGAGCTCTTTTCCTTTTCACACTCTACACTTTGGGTTTCTTTTTGCCTCATTTTCTCCTTTTCACTGTAAACCTGCCTAAGAGTGATTGCTGACAACCACGTGACAGCCGATATTAGACTGTCTTGAAACCTCCTCTACCAATGAAATTAGTCCATTACTTTTCAATTTAGCCTCAGGAGACTTATTAGGGCAAGGAGAGGAAGCAACCACAGTCTTTGCAAAAATATCACAAAAATGGTCTCTAGCCCAGTTGCTGATATTATTCCCCCCTGAAACCTCTTGAGCAGGGCCTCCATGATCCGCATGGCTCTCAGCACCAATGTCTTCCAAGTTCCTGCTAGGATGGCCCAGGAAGCCCCACTTACAGCACTCAATGCTTTCCTACCCTGAAGTCTTGCATATTTCCCCCAAAGCGAGTGCAGTTAGACCTGTCACAGCAACTGCCCACTCCCTGGTACCCACTTTTATTGTAGTGATTTTTCTATTGCTGTGATGACACATGATGACCAAGGAAACTCATTAAAAAAAGGATTTAATTTGGCTTATGGTTTCAGAGGGGCAGAGTTCATGATGGCAGAGCAGTGGGACACCTGAGAGCTTACATCTTGATCCACAGTCAGCTATGAGGGAGAGAAAGAAGCTGGGAATGGCATGAGTCTTCTGAAACCTCCAGGCCCGCCCTCAGTGACACACTTTCTCAAGGCCATGCCTCCTGATCCTTCCCAATCAGTTCTGTCAACTGGGGACCAAGTCTTCAAACATATGAGCCTACAGGGGCCATTCCCATCCAAACCACTGCAACCAGTATCCATCCTTCCCTCCCTGCTTCCTTCCCCCACCCTCTGCCTGTGCCACCACCCTAAATACATGTGGTCATTGAGTGGGAACCCCAAATTCCCAAGTCAAAGACTGGTTGCAAGACACAGGAGAGTGAAGATGCCCACAAGTTTCTCCAGCTTTCTTACGGACCAGGGATATACATGTCACCTGCATCAAAACCTAGCCTGGCCTTTGTTCCTGTCCCCATTCATCATATAGAAAAAGCCACATGAAGTTTGTTCTGGGGCAGTATAGTTCTGCTTTTTTAGGGCAACTTCATTGGGATTATTCTGTTTTAGGGAGTCAGGGGGCAGTGCGTGTACCATTGTGAAGGTCTGTGTGAAGCCTGGGGTTACAGCGTGGAAACAAAACGCACAGAATTAAATTTAAGCCTACTGTGACTTAAGAGTCCACATTTTTCCTTCTCTGTGTGAGTGTTCTATGAAAAACTGGAAAATATGTTGTAAAATTGTATGCAGAGCCAGCGTGTAGTTTGTAGGTTGAGTCAGGGACTGCCTGTATTAGACTCGATGGAGAAGCAGGAGAAGTCTGGTGTGTATGTGTGTGTGTGTGTGTGTGTGTGTGTGTGTGTGTGTATACATGTAACAAGACAAGGATAGAGACAACACCTGGAGAATTCAGCATGTGGATGGGGTGAGACATGGGAGCCTCTGGGAATGTTTGCTCACATCTGAGTACCCAGGGAGGTGGCAGGTGCCTCAAAAGGCGGCTTCTGAGGTGTGGCTTTAGGTATTCAGGGTAGGATTCCCTTCCCCTAGTACCCGGTGCAAAGCTCAGTCAGCCTGTTGGCCTGGCGACTGCTCTGCCTTCAGACGGGGCTGGTTTTCTAGTTGGCCTCACTGGGCTCTGCTCAGCTTTTCTCCAAGTGCTTCAGTTTCCAGGGCACAGAGACAAACTTCACCCCTCCATCTCACCAAGAGGTCAGGGAGCCTGGGGCTGCTCTCCTCCTGGTGCTGTCAGGGCCCATCTGCTGCCAACAGCCAGAGTGCTCCAGCCCGGGGACAGCCGCTGGTGATCCGTGATCCGCATGCGTGTGCAAGGGTGCACTCATTTGGAGATGGTTTGACCCGGCCACCTTGGGGAACAGGGGAGCTTCTTGCTATTGGGGCTCCCCTTAAGGGGAAGGAACTGGAAAATTTCTTGCTGCTCCTGTCCCCACAAAACATCTCCTTCCAGCCATGTCTGCCTGGGTCCCTCCATCTCTTTTGAAAAAAAAAATAAGAGAGATATAATGAATAGTAATAAAAAAGACAGACTAGAATGGACCAGCCTTGTCTTGTTCAGTGGGCTTCACATCTATCCGTGGAGCATCCTCTATGGGGAAGGTAGAGACATGTAACATTACAGAGAAGGAGACCGAGGAATGGCTCATTATCTTGTCCAAGACAAGACCACTAATAAGGGGTGGAGGCAGAATTTGTGTGAAGGAGATCAGTGTTCAGAATTTACTGCCTGGCCTGGTTCTGAACACAGCCCTAGTTCTGTGAGCAGGGTGGTGGTGAAGAGAGGCTAGGAAAGGCAACTCTCTCAGCAGGTCTCTTGATGTATTTTTTCCCTTTTTCTGTCCTTGGGTATAGAGAAAAAAAATCACCTCTTCACAAAAGCATCGTCCCCAGGTCCCTGTCTCCACTTTGAGCTTGGACATTCCAGATGGGGGTCAAAGTCTCTCCATGTCCTGCCCCCTGTCAGCCCTAAAGAGATACCTTGTTCTCGGGAGTCACTTTCTAGGTGACAAGGCTGGAGGGACAGTTGTGAGGAGACAGGGGTCCCCACATTGCAGAAGGTCAGCCTAGAGAATTGTGGCGCCCAGGGAACAGAATTAGTGTGGGCTCTGGGGGATTAGTAGGAATTTGGTACAGGAAAAGAGGCATTTGGGAGGAAAGGAGGCCAGCAAACAAGAGGGACAGCTGCAGGGGAGGGATGGGGCATGGCGGAGTTCAGTTGAGTGGGAAGGGTAATGCATCTGGGTTGGGGGTGGGGTGTCTGAACATGGAACAGTCTGAGGAATGACACAGCCCTTGCTGGATCCCCAGTCACACATGTAAGACTCAGCAATGCCCTCTGGTTGAGAGAGAAGTTAAGGGAATCGTATTTTACAAAGTTGTGCAAACACAAAGATTTTTAAAGAAGCAATAGGTTTGGATGATGATGTGGGCACAGAGCCCCCATCTAGTATCTGGTATTGAGGAGACAGCAGGATTAGTTTACTTACATAGGAACTGAGAACTGAAATCATGGTCTGGGGACCCGCTCCATAAAGTATTGTTGCTTATCTGAAAGCTTTGCCCTAGCTTTACGTAGGGTTTGTTCCCAGTGGTGTAGCTGAGAGAGTGAGCAATGGGCCCGCGTCACAGTGAGGCAGTGATAGATGGGAGCAGGGGTCTTTTAGCAAGGTTGCAGAACATGTGTATTTCAGAGGTGGGTGGGTTACCCTTTTGTTCATTGTTCACACATATCTGCTTGTCCAACATCTATGCATTATAAACGGACCCACAGTGAACTGGATTTGACCATAGGTCATTTCTGCAAGCGGAGTACAGAGCCCTGGATGGGCAATATTGAACAGTGTCTTAAAGAGAAGATGTGGTACCCTTAGGGTAGATCAAGGGACTGACATCTACTCAGAAGTCCACTTGATGGCAGGTGCTGGGGACGGGGGTCGCTTCTGTGGCCATAACGTGGCACCTGAGCCTTTGCATGGGACTCCTCAGAGGACACTTACGAAAGTCACCACAAGCTGGGTGCTAAGCCATGGGATGCCACAATCCACTCACTGCATCCTTGGTCATTCATCCCACTCCTTCCTGCCTGGCTTCCATCATTCCTCCGCTAGGATACGCCACCACCTCTCCCGAGCTCCGTGTGGGGGCCCCAAAGGAGCCCGAAAACAGTGCTATGTGACATCAAGGACATCCTTGTCTTTTGTTACCACTATGTGGGGCCACCTTACGAGCCTCATTCCCAGCTTCCTTCAGCTTACCGAAGTCCCAGAAAAGAGATCCACTATTTGTGGGACCAAGTCCACGTTACCATGGTAACAAGCGGGGGTGTGGATGCTGACCTCACAGGAGTCTCAAAAGGGCTAGTCTGAGGTGTATCCTCTTAGGATCTGGGAGTAGGAGGGAGTGGAGTCTCCCACTTAGCTACGGAAACAGGTACCGGTTGCCTGCAGCCAGGCTGTTTTGTTCATACTGTTCAGCTTTGGACATTTGGAGAGACTCTAATCTGACCTTATATTGCAATATTGTCCCATGATGACTGCATGGAGTTCAAAAAGCCATGAGGGCACAGACCAGAGAAGCTTCACCACCACACCTCACCCTACAACCTCCAAGTGGCACCAGCACAGCTTCAGTGATGGGGGGAGGAAGGGAGGAGAATGCATATGTGTGTATGTGTCCGTGTGAGTGCGTGTGGGATGTGCAGAGTGGACTCACGCTCAGTGGTGATAAAGGGACACAGGGTTTGTTCGTCCTTCCGTGTTGCACACTGACATGAGCACAAGAGCTTCTTGCCCTGGTTGTCCTAGCCAGGAAATCTGTATTCTCTTCCAAGGCCTCCCGAGACCTCAGGGCCTTGAGCCTGGCAGCACGGCTCTTGCCCTTATCCCTGTGTGGCTGTGGCCTTGTAGTGTGAGGGTTCCGTGTCTACCCTTCATACCCAGAGTCCCAAGGAAGGTGACCAGCCATCCAGGCTCATGATGAAAGGGAGGCGCCGAGGGAGCTTGGAGGCCTGGGCTAGAGGTGCCGGGGAGTTGTGAGCTCTCTACAGGCTTTCTGAGTTCCATGTCCTGGGAAGAAGGGGCTGGCAGAGTTGGCTGCATACTAGGAGTGAATGGTCTCTGTGAGGGCACCTCTGGCGATGGATACCCTGTTGAGAATGTTGTGGCAAGAGAGAAAATACAGTGCTAGCCGCAAGAGCTTAACAAACCCTGCCTACTTAAACCTAGATGAGGGCTAAGCACCCAGATGTACCCCCTGGGCTCTGAAGTCAGCACATCCCTGAGGTGGATAGGTGCGGCTTTGCATGGTTCTTCCTGGGACTCAGCCCTCTGAGGATTCTCCAGGGGACTAGAAGGAGCTATTATCTGCATCACACACAGGGGTGCTGAGCTCAGAGTAACTCAATGCCTAAGGGAGCAGAGCCGAGGCGTGCTGGGCTCCCAGACCTGCCTGTGCCCTGAGCCCTCCTGGCAGCTGCCTGCTTTCCCGGAAGCAGATGGAAGGAGGTTCCCACAAAGAGGCTGTGGCGCCCTGTGCCGCAGTTCCCATGGTAAGTTCAGGCCCCTTGTGTTTCTAATTACTCCTGGTGTTCTTTTCTTCCCATGGTGTGAGTGCAAGCTGGGCCAGGGCCATTCATGGTACCCTGTCCCCCACATCCCCTCCCTACCAAGGACAGCCCTCACAAACAAGAGCACCAGCCATGGGAAGCTTGCAGGGGTCACTAAGAGACTTGGGTACCAGCCAGATGACTTTTAGTTCATTAAAATGGTTACAGTGTTATTGTGGTCAGATACATAGAATGTATGTTTGGCTTTTAAATCCATGTTAAGTACTACAATTAGTGGCATAAGTACATTCACAAGGGTTGTACCGCTCTCCCTGCCGTCCATCTCTAGAGCAGCGCTACCTATTATTACGCTCTGATTGCCCGTTTCTCCTCAGCGGACTTTGGTCTACATTTTGCTTGTGGATTTATCCACTCCAGGTCTCTCATAGACGCACACCCGTGTAAGCGTCTGAATGTGTGCCTGCCTTATTTCTTTCCACATAATGCCTTCAAGGTTCCTCTGTGCCGTAGCACGAATCAGAACTGTCTCCCCCAGCCAGGTGGCTCGATGCCTTTTCTTCTACTTGCGGGCCCTGATGTCGGGCACATGAAAGTAGTGGGCCGTTGTTGAATTGCGGAGTGTGGGGACCAGCTCCGCAGCACAGCCTTGGACTCTCTGGAGACACCTGCTGGGGGCTCTTGGGTTTCTGCCTTTAATAGACCTCATGTCCTGGAAAAAGGGAGCAGAATTTGACTAACCTCAGGTCACAGAGCCCAACTGTGGGCGCCGAGGAGGAGGGCCTTCTCCACTGCCACGCCCCCTGCTGCTCTCCCAGCATTCCCCCTTTGTGTCCTCCTCCAGGCTCAGGCCCCAGCCAGGTGCCCAGACCATTTTCACACGAGTAGAGGTCGTGAGACAGGCTCAGTATTCATTGTCTGGGGCACTTGGGGTTTTTCCATACATATCTTGTCCAGGCTGGCTTTAACTGGCCCCGCCACTCTTCCCATAGTACCTCACTGTCTGTTCCCTACATCCTCCAAGCCTTGCTTGCCCTTGGAGACTCCCATTCCTTGGATTCAGAACTCTTGTGGAGGTCCAGATTGCATATGGAATTTCAGACCCCGTGATGGACAAGACAGGGACAATAATTGTGGGATAGGAGTAGCACATACAGCCGAAGCTCTATTGAGAAAGACATCAATTCATCCCAACCATCATGGACAGCACACCAGACAGTTGTGTGTTGATGGCAGCTGCATCCCTGTACTCAGGGCACAGATAACAGGCTTAATCCTTGCCCTTGACAACAGTCTGTAGTGTTGGGCTACTTACCTCCATCTTCTTTTGTTTCCACTTGCTCATCTGCAAAATGGGCCGATAACATTTCACTGTATAGTCTGGGGATCAGTGAACTCGTTAATGAGTGAGTGAGCCAGTGTTAGCCCAGAGAGCACTGGCTGCCAGAGTGTTTCCTATCTGGAGCCGAGAGTCAGCAGGCTCCCCCATATACCTGTTGTTAGCTCCCGACTTTTACCAGCCTAGTGGCAAGGTGGTTACCCGTCCATTCAGTTCTCTCAGATGACAGTAGATGGCAGGGGACTCGTAGGAGCTGGGCACTTCATCTGTGGGCAATCATGCTTGCTTTATGGACAAGCGGGGCAAGGAGCAAGCCCAGTGCAACCCAGATGGACCCAGACAGAACTTTGCTCTTGGACAGTGATAACAAGGAGTGTGGGCATAGAGTAGCCAGCAAGTGTAGCCCCCGTGGAATGTGTCTTCTTTTGCTATGACAGTACTGAAGAACGGTTAGCTGAAGGGAGAAAGGGCTTGTTTCACCTCATAGATTTGCTCCATGGTTGACTCAGTTGGCACACACACACACACACACACACACACACACACACACGGGTGGCGGGGCTGAGAGCAAGTCAGAGCTCTCATAACTTGGTTACTTCCTTGAACAGCTGCACTGGAGACTAGTCTCCTCTCAGCACCTGCTCTCCTGGGAAATGCTTTAGATCCAAAACATAGCAGGGATGCAATTCCTAGTCTGGTTGGTTGGTTGGTTGGTTGGTGTTTTGAGGACCCCGTCCGTGGTCCTGTAGAGCCCACTGGACTGTTAGGCTAGCCATTGTAGGATGTTGCTGGATCACGTCCTCGTGACTTGGATAGGAGCATCTTTGGGGGCCTCGGTTCATTTGAAATTCATTTAGCAAGCACCCACTAAGAGTCACTTCTGTGCGTGTGGGAGACTCCGAGGTGAAACCCACACCATCCCTGGGTCGCCTCCAGGCTAGGAAGGAGGTGGCCATCATCTCTCTGTCCTGAGGAAAGATTCTGTATGTCCTTATGACGCCAGAGCAGCACACGGTCTGACCATGCACTTTTTCTAGTGGGGAACATGCCAGACCTGAAGAAGGTTAAAGAGAAGTCATATTTAAATTGCAGTGTCAAAGCTGGGCACAAAGTGTGCACAAAGGTGCCCTGTGGTACCAGTGCTCCAGCACTGTGGAGGTCGAGGCAGGAATTCATGATTTTGAAGCCGATCTGGGCTGTGTAAGAAGCTCTTCTTTTGAAAAACTGAAACAAACAATTCCATACTCTAAGCAGCCAACCTTGTACTGTCAATAACTAGATTTTAACACGAAACTAAGCCTAGAAATTGGAGACGGTATTAAAATGTGTTCCCTCACTCTTTCTTGGAACACATTCTGCCTAGGGCATTGTGCTAGTCACAGTGGGTGTGTGTTTTTCAGTAAGGTGGTTGGAGCAGGACGAACAAAAGGCGGTGTCAACACAGCTCCAAAATGTCTTGACCAGCTTGAGACAGATGGTAAGAAGCACCGTGGAGGAAGTTATAGAAATACTGTCATGTTTGCCAGGGGAGACTTGGGGGTGGGGGGGATGACAGACACGGGGCTGGAGAAAGCTGATGTTTGAGAAAAAGGTTCCTTTGTAAACAAGGTCTGGGAGGTGAGAGAAGGGTGTAACTGGTTTTGCTCAAGGGCGGAGGCATGGAGGTAGATTTTTTTTTTCTAGAGTTGTCATATGGGACATTGTGGGATGAATAGGAGTTCACTAAGCAAAGTTTGAGAACATTTCAGACAGAGGAAGTGGTATGAGCCAATAAATACGTGGCATATTTAGACAATGAAACATGTTGGTACAAAAGTGGGTGGGGCTTGCCATGAGGAGAATTCTGTGGCAGGAGGGCCGCTATGGGTGCTGTTTGGCTGTGTTGGAGGAGCTGCAGTGGGAAAAGGCAGATTCAGGTGTGTGTGTGCTGACAGCTGAGCCATGGCTGTTGATGTTCATAAAAGACAGCCTTGGGGTCCACAGTTGAGCTAACTCTTCTGCCAGCTCCTAATGTACCTCATTCATGCTCACAGAAACCCTCTTCCCACCGTCTGTCAGTTTGCACCAGGAAGCGAATATGTGCAGTTGGTGTTCAAGGGTGGATGACTAGGTGGGTGGGTGGAGGGCAGGGTAGTGAGAGGACCAGCAGTCAGGCTCTAAGACTTCTAAGCCTGAAAAGCATCCTCTAGATCGGCGGTCCTCAACTTGTGGGCTGTGGCCCCGTTCATGTCGAACGATCCTTTCATGGGGTTCACCCGAGATCATCGGAAAAACAGAAATTTACATTATGATTCATAACAGTAGCAAAATTACAGTTATGAAGTAGGAACAGAAATAATTTTATGGTAGGGGGTCACCACGACACGAGGAACTGTATCAAAGGGGCCACAGCCTTAGGAAGCCTGAGAGCCACCGCTGTAGACCCTTCCTCCCTGTCAGCACCAGAGCAAGAGAAGGCTTTTGCTGTGCTTCCTGGAACTTCCCAGGCCAGCCCTAAGGGCATGCAAACCTGTGGTCAGGCTTAGGTTCTTCCATGTTGGGCATCTAGCCTACCCACTCTGTGTGGTTCAGATCTGAAGCCAGCTGTGTGTAAGGTGATGACCCCAGTGTCCAGGACCCAGGCAGACAGATAAGGAGGCATCAGAGGGTCGCTACTGGATCTGGTCTCCAGTACCTGTGAGGATATCTGATTTTTGCCCCATCATCAAGAGTTGCTGGGATACTGTTGTCCTAGCTAGCGACTCAGGCAAGGACAGGTCTCATAAATACTGTTTGGGGCATCCATCTTAGAGTTTGTAAGCTTTTTGGCTACACTTTGACAGACCCCAGACCTTCTTCTAACACTCGACTTGAAATTAAAAAACGAAACAAAAAAAAAAAACAGGCCAATTCTGTAAGAGAAAGTTCTGGGCTTGAAACCATATTCTTTCAGGCTGTAGGAAACCCCATGTTCCAATTGACTATTCCTCTTCACGCCTCTGCAGATGAGGAGACAATCCTGGAGAGACAAAACAAGCTTCCCACGGCCCCCACCCCCACTGGGGTTTGGCCAGCTGCTCTGTCCTGAGCTCTGTCTGGGCCCCTTTCTCTCCCAACAACTGACAGGCTGCTCTGCTACTTCCCTGCGGAGCTAACGGAGCTAACGTCCCTAGTCTATAGGGATGTGCAGCTGCTAAGTCTTTGCCTGAAGTGTTTGAAGCCAGGGGTCTGCTCAGGGTCCCTTTGGGGGACACGTGGAGGCTACCCTGTGTATGTTTCTGTCACTAAACTCTGCCGGAACTCTCTGCATTGCCCACTCCTGTCTTGACCCACACGGAGGGTCCTGCTACCTCGAGCGCTCTCCTATCTTAGGTGGAACTGTGCTGTATTAGAAAGTGGGCCACCAGCCGAGGCCTTCTCTGCCTTCAAATCCCTCCTGACCACCAACCTCGTATGAGCTGTACTGTGGCATTAACTACCTTCTCTGTATCTTTTAAAAACTGGTCACTCAGAATTCAAAGAGGGAAGCACCTTAAATCACGCTTTTTTGTATATCCTTGCCCTTGCCTCAGTTTGCTGGGATGGAAAGTGGGAGGCTGGGGTTGGAAGGTTTCTGCACATATTAGCCCTACCCATCTCTTCTGCTGCAGCCAGTCTGGACACGGGCAGGGTGTGCAGGGGGCATCCCTTGTTCTGAAGGAGGCCTGCTAAAGTGTCATTGAGAAGTGAACATAATGACACTCTTGCCCGTCTCCTCAGAGGCCATTAATGGTCACGGTGAGGGTGGGCGATCCTTGCGTGGTGTGTGAGCTGGATCAGGAATTGTTCACAGCGCTTCACCTCTGTAACTCTGTTATTAGGGGGCCTGCGTCCTTCTTTTGGCTCTATTTTTCTGGTCTTGCAAGCGTACCTTCTCAGGGAGACACTACGCTGTTGCTGAGCATTGGAGTGTGTGTACCCCCCCCCCCCCGTTAGTGGTGGCTTTGACTTCTGAGTTCCCCAACATCCACTGTCCAAGATTCTGGAGCCTTGAGTCTAGCCTGTGTGTCCCGGGCTGTATGTTCAAGCGACACCTGCCAAGAGTAGAGACCTGGGAGGGAGCAGCTGTCCCACCCAGGCTGGCTGCCCCTTCCTCCTGGTCTTGGAAACCCCAGAACCTACCCATGGTAGAAGTGGAAGGAAGGGGCTAAGGAAGACTACTGAGAACAAAGGCTGCCCTGGGTGCTTCTCTTTCAAACCAATCAAAACAATCTTTGGCTCTGGCAGAAATTCCTGCCTTACGTCCTCAGACAGACAGGGGACAGTGTCGATGCCTTGGTTGGGTGTACCCTCCACTGACTCAACTTCTCAGCTGCAGAATAAAGACAGTGCTGTCCCCGAGACCCACTGGGATGGGTGAAGGTAGCAGAGTACCCACCAGGGTTGGAGAGAAAGGCAAACACGTGATTTGAGGCTGATGCCTGGTTCCTGCCTTGACTTGCTGTCCCCTCCAAGATCTCCGAGAGAAGTTACAGTTTTCTGTTTAAAGCCACAAGAGCAATCCCAGTTCCAGGGAGCTGGTGGAGCTTTCATGCTGAGGCAGGGGTGGGTGAGGTCGCCTTCTTGGGGAAAGGAGACAGAACAGGGGAAGAACTTGAGTCCCTGGGCCAGGACTGCATACACATATCAGCTAGCTAGACCAGTTGAGGTAAGAGATGGAACCGACCTAGTGCTTCCTTTCTTCTCAAGGAGGTGGAATAAGAGCAGGCCTGAAGGATGCAGGATACTGGACCTGATTCTATAATGCCTACAAAGGAGATGATTTAGATTTCAGCCAGCCAGGGAAGGCAGTGAGTTTTGGTGGTGGTGGGGCTGAAGTTGGAAGATCAGGTCTAATAAACAGCAAAGGTAAAGTTTTAAAGTATAGTTATCTTATATTTTGAAATATAAACAATTATAAAATATATCAATCTTAGAATTATCTTATATCTACTTACTTATACACAAGTAGGTAGAAGTTTTTTTTTAATTACAACACTGTTCATCCAATGACTCAGGCATATTTTCAGCTAGCTCTTACATCTTGAATTAACCCATTTCTATTAATCTATGTATTACCACGAGGCTGTGGCTTACTGGTAAGGATCCAGCATCTGTCTCCTTTGGCAGCTACATGGCGTCTCTTACTCTGCCTACTCTCTTTCTCTGTCTCTGTTTGGATTTCCTGCCTGGCTTTAGTCTGCTAAGCGTCTTTATTAACCAATGGCAATGAAACATAATTCACAGCATACAGAGGGGAATCCTACATTATCTCCCCGTTTCTATCTAAATAAAAAGGAAGATTTTTAACTTTACATACGTACACCAAACAGTTATCAAGCAAGAATTATAGTTACAATATTTAGTCCTTTTACATAGGGCAAAACGAGTAGGGAGAAGTTTATTAGTTAATAAAGGAGTCATCAAAGCAATTCCCTTGGTTGGAAGTAATATATAAAAACACGTATGTGCATAAATGCATGCACACAGAGGAGAAGAACGCTGGGCATCATGGGTGATGAGACCGTCATCTTCGGGATCACTGAGCACAAATGACTGACCCATTCATTCTCCAGTGACGGTCCTTCTATGCAGTTTGGTTCAGCTTAGCTGTAGCTAGATGAAGTGATGCTGCAGGCTGACCCCAGACAGGTCGGGCAGACCCTTTGCTGGCACGCCTTTGGAATGATTCTTAGCCAGAGCGCACTGCCTCCTGTTCTCGGTCTGCTCCCAAACCTATTGCTTTCTCCTCGAAATGTTCTCATGGATACCTGCTTCAGTCACAGCCACCTTGGTACGTGCGTGACCCTTGCCGTGAGCAAGCCCACTGACTTAGATGCCTTGTGGCAGCCGGAGAGGAACACTGTCGAACACGCTCTCATTCGCCTCTGCTCCATGGGCTGTGGTTGGCCTGGCCCTCTACCTTTGCACGAAGTAGGAAATGCTCTTTCAGTTCACAGAGGCTGCCCTGAGCCAGGGCTTCATTCCCACTGGCTCCTTGCTGGATACCTTTATCTATAAATGGTGGCTTTGTCCCCTCCCCACAGGGGTTTCTGGAGTGGTCTCCAGGGACCCCTCAAATTCTCAGCTGGCGAACCTCTCTAATATCGACTGGAAGATGGCCCAGCAGCCAGTGCTGTGCATCCTCAAGGGTCCTGTTTACCACACGGCTGCCAACCTTACCGTGTCCCAGAGAGGATGTGTGATGTCAGGGGCCAGAGGAAGGCCGTCCTGTCTCCGAATTAAAAGGTTGCTTTCTAGGTCCAAATCCAATAGCACAGTAATGTGAGTCACTTTGCCAGTTCCCTTGGGGAACAGATGTGGAGGCTCATCATCAAGAGTGGCTGTAAATACTGACAACACATTGTCTTGTCTGGAGGGCTCTGAGCACTAGGCAGACTGTGTGTGTGTGTATGCACCTGCGTGCAGGGGCACTGAAGAGGAAGGTGATGGATATCAGTTTTGGGACTGGAAGATTTTCCATGGTGGCTCTGTTGACTTATGAGGACACAGAACAGCCTGCCCCTCCAAACCCCCAGTTCTGCTCCTCCCTAGGAAGCCTCCCCCACCCCTATCCCCAGCCCCCCAGTTCTGCTCCTCCCTAGAACAGCCTCCCCACCCCTATCCCCAGCCCCCCAGTTCTGCTCCTCCCTAGGACAGCCTCCCCACCCCTATCCCCAGCCCCCCAGTTCTCCTCCTCCCTAGGACAGCCTCCCCACCCCTATCCCCAGCCCCCCAGTTCTCCTCCTCCCTAGGACAGCCTCCCCACCCCTATCCCCAGCCCCCCAGTTCTCCTCCTCCCTAGGACAGCCTCCCCACCCTTATCCCCAGCCCCCCAGTTCTCCTCCTCCCTAGGACAGCCTCCCCACCCCTATCCCCAGCCCCCCAGTTCTCCTCCTCCCTAGGACAGCCTCCCCACCCCTATCCCCAACCCCCCAGTTCTGCTCCTCCCTAGGAAGCCTCCCCCACCCCATCCCCAGCCCCCCAGTTCTGCTCCTCCCTAGGACAGCCTCCCCACCCCTATCCCCAGCCCCCCAGTTCTCCTCCTCCCTAGGACAGCCTCCCCACCCCTATCCCCAGCCCCCCAGTTCTCCTCTTCCCTAGGACAGTCTCCCCACCCCTATCCCCAGCCCCCCAGTTCTCCTCCTCCCTAGGACAGCCTCCCCACCCCTATCCCCAGCCCCCCAGTTCTGCTCCTCCCTAGGACAGCCTCCCCACCCCTATCCCCAGCCCCCCAGTTCTCCTCCTCCCTAGGACAGCCTCCCCACCCCTATCCCCAGCCCCCCAGTTCTGCTCCTTCCTGCTGATGCATGGCAGTAGGAACAAGGCTGGCTTTTCAAATGCATACAGCGATGAATCTCACCACAGGCCACAGCCCTATCTGGAAGTGTCAGCTCTCACGCCTGGAGTGTGAGCCAAGCGCCCCAAGTGCCCCATCCCCTCTCACAGCTTCTCTGTGCCTCCCCAGCCTCCCCCCTGCTCTGCATCTGTGGTTTGGCAGGACCCCACTGGAGGTTATTAATTAATAAATCAGTGTTTGCCTTCTTCCTGGAGAAGTGCTCTCTTTCCCTCTGTAAGTGAGAGGTGTTTCAGTGGAGCCTGGCGAGGTGTCTAGGGCTGGAGGAATCGCTTTTATTCATCCATGCCGAGGAGATTGTAATGTTGTCTCCATGAGATGAGCTGATGGGGCTTGACTGCCTCATGGTGGCCTCTGCCGGTCCCAGCGCGCTAGCTTCAGGAAAACGTTGCTTCCGGGGCATCTGAGTGTCTTTTGCTGAAAAGGAGGTTCTGGGGTTCACACCCAGCTTCATGAGGCCTCAGCAGCAAATGCCTTGGCCCATTGGTTCAGACAGAATGTTCGTGTTCCCTGCAGCTCTTCCTTCTGGCTCCCATGTTGAATAAAGCCTTCTCCATCCACTTGCTGTGACCTCTGACTCCCTGGCCACTCTTTTATCAGAAACATCACCATTGCCTCCGACCTACACACAGTCTGTTACAGGGGTAGCTGGTGCTGGGCTCTCAGGCTGACAGCCTGGCTCTTGGGATGGCAACAGTTTAATTGACGATGGCGTTTTCCACCCCAAGTGGAATGTAGCATCAGAACCCTTCAGAACACAGCCCCCAGGCTGCGACTTCCCAACATTCAAGTTGGTGTTTGAGGCCCAGGTAAACCTCTTTGCCAACTCCGATCTGGACCTCTACCCCATTATTTGACATAAACCTGAGGGGAGAGATGATTTGTCCAATGTCACATGACTCATGTAGATTAGAGCTGAGGAAAAGCTGGCAGCTACTTAGTAAGGTGGCCTTTTCAGAAGGAGCTTGGGTTCCCTGGCTGGATGAGCTTGAGAAATTCCATTCAAAACAGCTGCTTCCTTTAAAGGCTCTAAGGAGAGTTGGCAGGAGCACCTGTTTAACTCCTTACACTCTGGGTGCTTGTGGGTTTGGTCCTGGGGCCCTTTGGAAGCATAGAAGCTGCTGCTTTGGGACAACTCACTCCTGGGAGGCATGGATTCCTCTGACCAACCAAGAGGACAGGTACAAGGTAATATGCATTCCCAAAGTCTGCCTTGCCCATGGTCACAGGCTCGGGAAATTCATGGTGTCTGCACTAAATAAACTTGCCATCAGCCAGGATCTGGGGTGCAATGGATCTTTAAGGCTTTTTTTTTTTTGCCTCTGGCAGGTTAGGCTTACTAAGTCCTAGTCAAGAAAAAGAGGTGCTTTGGAGAGGTGCTTTTAGGACAAGTCAAAGAAAGTTGCACATCCTAGCGAGGGGAATAGCCGAGGAAGAGCTGGAGAGATGTCATTGTGGGCAGGAGTTCCAGCGACATGGTAACACCCACTTACAGTCATGAACACAGACCCAAGGGCTGGGAGGTCGCGCAGAAAATGTGCTTACCTGCATTCACCGCTGGCCTCCCAATCAGTGATCACATCAGATCAGAGCCAGGAAGGCAGAGGTTAAAAAGCCCACGCTCCCGGCTCTGGCACAGTTCATTGGATTTCCTTTGTAGTTTACTGACTTCCAGTTTATGGACAGCTCCACCAGATCTGGAGTAGCCTCCAAGTCCACAGCAAATGGAACAACCCTTTTGAAGGGGAGTCATGGCCTTAGGGACCCCAGGAACTGACAACAAAGGACTCATGCCTACTTCCCCGTCTCATAGCTCAACACTATGTCATGAGGGTTCCACAGTAACAAGCCCACCGTGTTTATTCCCTTCCCACGGAGCCAAAAACGAGCAAGGGTGAACATGTAGGAAGGCTTTCTACACTAGACACGTGTGTTTCTGCTGTGGGAGAAATTCGCTTGTGTGACTCTTCCCTAGCAGTGTTGACAAGCATGCTGTCACTCCCTATAAATTCTCAAAGCTTTTGATAAATTCCTATGTGGCAGATATGCGGTATGTTATAGAACACAATACATGTCTGTTATTGAATTCAACTCTTGTCTTTGGTAGGCAAAGAAGCATTGAGTAGGGCTCTGGAGGAGTCACCCTGCTGAATGCTCACAGGGAGTTTCCCACTCATGGTCCAGAGTGTGCTGTTGTCAGGGGTAACTGTGGTGGGAGGTTATTACACCTGCTCCTGTCCACCCCTGCAAACATGGCCTTCCTGGCTGTGGCAACGTTGGCCTGCCCAGGGTCTGTACCTTGGTGAGAGAAGCAGAGAGGTCAGAGAGCTGCACAGGCCTGGAGTCACTTAGCGGCAGGACGAGTGCTTTGGCGTGTGGGATGCACAAGCTCTCCTGGGTTCCCACGTGTGCAGAGTCTACGCTTAAAAGCTGCAGTAGGGAGGCTGGTGTGGTGGTTCATGTCTGTAATTCCAGCACTTGTGGCAGGTGGATGGCTGTGAGTTTGATGCCAGCTTGGGTTAAATAAAAACTAGAAATAAATGAAATAAAAGCACCCCTCAGAAAGGTCTTTGTGTTATGAATGCTAAGCTGCAAGACAGCCTGGCCGCATTCTCCTGAACGTTTCCTGTTATGTGTGTGAACACTACCAAGCCTTTAGGTCTCAGGTGAGAAGGGCAGTTGGCCAGACCCCACCCGACCCGCCAGGGGCTCTCTCTAAGAGTGGGACTGCCCAAATAAAAGGCCACATTGGAAGTCCATGCCACATCCTCTTTTCCTCGGGGACGTAGAAATGCAACTGGAGAGGCCGGCTCCCTTCTTTTTCTTCCAAAGCTTCACTTCTTCACAGTTCAGGCCATGGCGCCTTGCTCTCCATCTAGCAAGACTCCAGTTTGTCCTCACACCATGTGACCCCTTGTCACTCACTCCGGATGTCTCTCAACCTGGATGAATTCTCCAGGTGTTTCACTCATCTCCCTGGGAAGACATGTCCCAGTGTTCCGGAGCACTGGCTGCTCTGTAGGGGTCACTGGGGACATGGCCTGTAAGTAGAGAAGACACAATGGCTGTGTGGGAGAGACTAGCAGTTAGGAGCACTCCTATGGCCCAGCCAGACTGGATCTGCGAAGCCGAATGCAAGCCTGTCTGCTGCCCAGTAGCTGTGTGGTGTTGAGTTTCTGTTCTGCCCCATCCCACAGCTGTTCATCCCAAAGAAACACACAGAGGCTTACATTAATTATAAACTGGTTAGCCTATTAGCTCAGGCTTCTTATTAACTCTTATAACTTATATTAGACCATAGCTCTTGTCTGTGATAGCCATGTGGCTTGGTACCTTTCATCAGCGAGGCATTCTCATCTTGCTTCCTCTGTGTCTGGATGATGGCTGCAAACTGAATCTTTCCTCTTCTCAGAATTCTCTTGTTCTCATTGCCCCACCTCTACTTCCTGCCTGGCTACTGGCCAATCAGCATTTTATTAAACAAGTACAAGAAACAAATCTTTACAGGGTAAAACCATTGTCCTACAGCAGTGTGGCTCTGTAACCCTTCTGGATACTGTCAAGCTGTCTTAGTTTCTTGTCCCATCGCTGTGATAAAATACTCTGACAAGGCCTCTCGAGGGAGAGAGTGTCTCTTTTAGCTCACAGCTCCAGGAACCATCCGTCATGGCAGACGGTCAAGACGGCAGGAGGTTGAAGCAGCTGTAGCAAGCAGAAAAGAGACTGAATACCTACTGCTCTGAGCTCTTTTTGGCCATTTTATGTATCCCAGGATCTCCTACCCAGAAAATGGTCCTTCCCACAATTAAGGTGGGTCTTAATTGGTTTAACCAAGCTTAATCTTCACGGGCATGCCCAGAGGCCTATCTCCCATGTGGCTTTAGATCCTGTCAAGTTGACCATTAATATTAACCCTCTTGGATGCCCAGTGAGATAAGATGCCCACCGCCTTGCTGGAATATAGGGGCTCCAATGGAAGGTTCTACTGGGTTGTCTTCAGCACCACAGGAAGCAGATAGAATCTGAATTAGATGAGCTGCCTTCCCCACTAACCTCCTGCTGCCCCAGAGAGTGCACATCTTGTTGGAGACCAGGTTGTCATTGATCTCCTGCGTCCAGAATATTCTTTTCACTTAACTACAAGTGACTGAGATGGTGAGACAAACGGCACCCATCCCTTGCAGAGGAGAGACTAAACAGGGTGAAAAGGGGTCCTGAAGTGACAGGACCTTCCCTGACGTTATTGTGGCAACATATTTCTGGGACAATGGCAAGTACAGCCCTCATCTGGGAAGCTGTAGCCCTGGCCAGTCATGTCTCCTGTCTCCTGAAGCATTGTCTCCCCGTCTAGCCTGCCAGCTGTCCTGGAAAGTGAGCTGTGATGGGTTCGATCCTGCTGTGCCTCTCCCCTTCCCTCCCAAATAGTCTGCTGCAGCCGGGCGGTGGTGGCGCACGCCTTTAATCCCAGCACTTGGGAGGCAGAGGCAGGCAGATCTCTGTGAGTTCGAGGCCAGCCTGGTCTACAAGAGCTAGTTCCGGGACAGGCACCAAAGCTACAGAGAAACCCTGTCTCGAAAAACCAAAACAAAAAACCAACAAACAAATATAAAAACAAATAGTCTGCTGCCTGATGCCCACGTGGTCCTTAGAGATATTTCCTGCTGTGAATTATGACTCTCCATCCTCTCCTCACCATGGCCAGGCCTGGCACTCAGTCTCCCTTCACTCTCGTGACTACGGTGGCAGAGAGCCCTCTACCCAGATTCTACCCAGATTCATCAACCGGTTTGAGGCATGCTTGTGTCAGTCTAGAGACCCCTCTCTACACCATCCCCAGTCCCAACAGTTATGAGATCCATATCCCCTCCATGTCCATCGTTGTGCAAGAGCAGCTGTGGATCTCAGAAATGTCCCCACACTGTTTCTGCCACAGCCATGGGCTTTCTGAATCAAGTCTTTTAAAACAGACGCCCTGTGGGAGGGTGTCAGGGGAACCCTATGAACCCGGCGCATTCGGCGAGCCAGGGCCTTGGATGCACGGGCTTTGCTCCAGGCGTGCCGTGAGTTCCCTGCAAAGCCTCACTCCTCCTGGTTGTCAGAAACCCAGGGTGACGCCTCCCTGCCAGAGTGCAAGCTTCCTGCCTGAAGTGGGAGGGTGTCAGGGGAACCCTATGAACCCGGCGCATTCGGCGAGCCTGGGCCTTGGATGCACGGGCTTTGGCCCTTTGGCCGTGAGTTCCCTGCAAAGCCTCACTCCTCCTGGTTGTCAGAAACCCAGGGTGACGCCTCCCTGCCAGAGTGCAAGCTTCCTGCCTGAAGTGGGAGGGTGTCAGGGGAACCCTATGAACCCGGCGCATCTGGCGAGCCTGGGCCTTGGATGCACGGGCTTTGCTCCAGGCGTGCCGTGAGTTCCCTGCAAAGCCTCACTCCTCCTGGTTGTCAGAAACCCAGGGTGACGCCTCCCTGACAGAGTGCAAGCTTCCTGCCTGAATTCGGCCCAGACAAGCTGCACTCTCTCCAATTTTTTAGGCTCTGGGTTGGGTGAATTCAAAACAGAAGGCACGTGGCTCTTTGTCAAGCATATTTGCTATCAGTGTTCCTTGAGCCCCCGAAGGATGCAGGGGTTGCCACGCCCCACATTCCCAGGGAGTTACACAGCCTTCACCATTATCTTTTGCCGTGCTCTAAGAACCGGATTTCTTAATTTCAGTACCCTGGACACTGGCTGGGCAGTCTGGAGATCTGTGGTCATCATGGTAGTTTTTTTTTTTTTTTTTTGAGCAGCATCTCTGGCTTCTCCCCACTACATACCAATGGTACACCTGCCCAAGTTTAGCAGTTATAAATGCTCCTAGAAGTCCCCAGATGTCCCACACGTGTAACATGCAGTCTTCATGGCAAGGCTTTGAGGCCCCAGCTCAGTACCATCCCTGTTGTACAGATGAGTCTGCCAGGCCTGAACAAATCAGCTTGCTTCTCTGCAGCTAGTAAATGACAGACCTGGGACTCAAACCTGAGTCTGCTCGACATCAAAGTCTGTGGTTTTTATGTGTGTGTGAGAAAGAGAAGTGTTAAATAGTCTTCATTTGTGGTGTTGCGCATAACCACGCTAACATGCCCATCAGTAGTAAAAGGTAGTGTCTTTTTACTATTAGAGACTTCTAATTAAATTAGCATACTCAAGAACAATGGGACACCTGCCTCCTTATCTTTAGCTGTTGCTGATAAAGTTAAATGATCACAAATTGAAGCACAAACCAACCTTTGCTCAGTTTTGAAAGGGTGGAGAGGTTCAGCCCCCCAGTGTTCAAATATGTTTACATAATCTTCATATGAATATAAGTATAATACCAATCTTCAGTAGATTTTGAGGTGCCATCTCTCATCTTTGAGGAAAGTCAAACATTACTAGCTCACCCCATCTTTAGAACAAGATAACAGTAATAGTATTTATGGAGCTGGAATTGCTATTTTTAAACAAATTTTTAAACAATTTAAGAATTGCTATTTTTAAATAAAACCAATTTCACGTAAGTTTGGACTCTCCAGCAAAAATTTTGTTATCCATTCATGATCTGAATTCTGGCATACAAATTAAATTGTGGTACACATTACACAACACCAGGCATTTGTTTTTTTTTTATGATGAATCAGATGGCAGCTGTTACTTACTGGTAGACTTTTAACTAGGCCCTGCCCTTCTCCCCTCTAGTCCCAGGAGAGAGAGTTTTTGTTTCAGGATGTACTTTTAGGGATTCTCTAACTATTTCATCGGTGTACCCTCTCTGTGGGTGATGCCTTTGTTCTTTGTGGCATCTACGTGAGAGAATCCAGAGGCCTGGCCTGTCTTCCATCCTGATTGGCCACTGGGACTTGACCCCGCCTCCCTTGTCCACAGAGTGGCACTGGGCACACAGCTGGACGATAACAATGACTTGCTCAATATCACCTCTGGTCCACACCATCAACATTTTGATGCTGTAGGAAATCCTACAGCCAGTAGCCTTTAAGTTACCCGCCCACTGGGGGCGTGGCCTCTTATACTATTTATGCCGATGTAAAGTGTGCATCCAGCCTCTTTTCTGGCTGTGGGATTTGGGTTGCTGTTCTCCGTTCCAGCAGAAGATATTGATTTGTGAGTCTCCCCCTAAATAAATAACCATCTATTATTCTCAATTCTGAGCTAGTGTGGGATTTCTTTTAAGTGTCCATCTTCATTATGACACAAAGCCAGACCTCCTGCTCTCTTCCAAAGTTTGTTTTCTTGACTTTTGACCAGGATTCCTAACTCTTTCCACACACAAGATCTCCCTGGAGTGGAGGATCTCAGCCGTGTGCACCTAGTGACCCACCTAGGTTTGCACTGGGGAAATGCAGCTTATCTAGTGTCCAGAGCGGGTGCCCCACGTTCTGAATTATCTTCTTCGGTGATGGGAGGAAGCGGAGGGAGAGGCCGTTCTTCTGCAGTAGATTGTCTGCTTTGGGTGCAGGTTGGTTACCATGGTCACAGTAATGCTATACAATCACCCACAGCTACGAACACATCCACTATCATCGCTCATCCTTCCACACGTGTGTAGACTCAGTGGGGCTCATCCAGGCAGGTGTGACTTGACTCTCTGGTGTCTGTGGACCTGGGTGGGATGGCCTGGCCAGCCTGGCTTTGTTCCCTGCGGCTTCCTTGGTGTGGTGGGTGATCTCAGCTTTGCTCGGATGGCAGGAACAGGAGTCTGAGAGAGAGTGGTGTAAGATGCTCAGAAGCCTAGGCTCAGAAGGGGAATAGTTTCTGCCCTTCTCTACTGGCCAGTAACTTACCAAGCTAGCCAACTTGCATGGCAGGGAATAGACCTCCTCTCCTGACCAGAGACGATGAAGAGTCACCTTACAGTGGAGGTGTGGGATGGGGTGTCCTGGATGCCATGCACAGCAGAGGTGTGGGATGGGGTGTCTCAGATGCCATGCTGTCCTGGCATAGTGCTTGCATAGTGCTCACATGTCCTGACTTAGCTATGGGAAACTCAGGGTCCACCAGAGAAGACGGGGAAATATCAGCGGGCATAGGCATCTGTACAGAGATTCTTGCCACCCAGACACAAAACAGATCCCTGCCCCTGCTCAGGATGTAAGCTCTGTGACGGTATGGTCATTATCCGCTAGCACGTGAGCACTAAGATCTAACATGTGCCTGGCTCACGGTAGACTCTGTTAATAATGACTAAATATAAGCTTAATCCAGTTCATTCATACCAGCTCCCTTCAATGGAATTTGATGGCAGTGGCCCTTGTTAGTACCTGCTGCCTATTGGATTCAGCTCAGTCTTCAGTCTGGCTGACAAGACCATGCCCACATATATAATCACGTTAGTTATGGGACTGTAGGAAAGCGATCTGAGCAACTTTGGTAATGCCGGCCTAGCGTACTCCACTCGGCCAAGACAGCTTGAGCCATCAAGAGGAAGGTGTGGCAGAGGCCAAGTCTCTGGAAACTCTTTACAAAGTCTTGGCATGATGCGACTTGGGTGGATTTTCCGATGGCTTAGTTCAGCCAAATGCAGCGGGCGTCTGAAACAGCCTGCTGGCTCTCCTTCCCTTTGAAAGCCTGAGAGCTCTGGAGGGGAAATCTGAGACAGGCTTGAGAGTCATCACAATGCTGGCTGTGTGAAGCAGCAAGGGCAGCACTGCCTTTAAGGCTGGATTCTTAGAAGCAGGATGCTGTCTGTGCCAGGAGTCGGGGAGCTTCGCCTCCCCTGGGCCAGGCTAAGGCTCAGTGCTGGCCAGAAGGGCCTGTGACAAAGATGCCACTACTTCCTAAGCCCAGCTTGGAAGATGAGGGACAGACCTTAACTAGGCGGCATTCCCATATCATGTCCTTGCCTGTAGCCCTTCCTGGGCCCAGAAGCAGGAACTGCCAACAGAGTGGAGGAAACCAGGTAAGTTTGCAGTTGTACTGCAGCCCCCTAATGGACATGATTATCCGTGGACATGGTATTGTCAACTAAACTGTGAACTGAGCACTGTCCTTGGCTCCTCTTGGGACAGCTGGAGCTGAATTCAGTAGACAGCAGATCTGGAACAAAGACCACTGAAGTCAAGTTTTGTTGAAGTGAGTTGTCAAGTCTGCAGACCAAGGTGTGCAGTTTCTTATGGGTGACAGGAGCTGAGCCAGAGGATTGTGTAATGATAGTGCAATCAGAGGGAATGTGTGTATATGCATGTTCATAGTATGTGGAGAACATTCTCATGCATGTGTGGTGGGATGAAAAGGTGTGTTTGTGGGAAGGTATGTGCATGTGTGGGGAGGTGGGAGGATGTGTGTGTGTGTGTGTGTGTGCGCGCGCGCACGTGCGTGGTCAGTCATGGTGAGATGGGAAGGGGTGTGTATGCATGTGTGAGGAGGTGGGAGGAAAGTGTGTGTGTGTGTGCGTGTGGTTATGGTGAGGTGGGAAGGGGTATGTGTGCATGTGTGTGGTTATGGTGATATGGGAAGGGGTATGTGTGCATGTGTGTGGTTATAGTGAGATGGGAAGAGGTGTGTGTGCATATGTGTGGTCATGGTGAGGTGGGAAGGTGTGTGTGTGCTCGTGTGTGCGTGTCTGTGCATGTGTGTGGTCATGGTGATATAGGAAGAGGTGTGTGTGCATATGTGTGGTCATGGTGAGATAGGAAGGTGTGTGTGTGTTCGTGTGTGCGTGTCTGTGCACGTGTGTGGTCATAGTGAGGTGGCAAGAAAAGGAATCATGCAGGATGGTAAGAAGAATAAATGCCAGAAGACCAGATATGAGCATTAAGTGTCTGCCAGGTTCCCTGGGCCTCTCCAAAGCTATGGAAGGATCAGAAGAAGCATCTTAGATCCAGCCCTAGGTGCTTCGTGGTGGGGTCATGAGCCTGACACAGGCAAGACAATTGCCAAGGGTTCTGGATGGTGTTCTTTGAAGCATGCAGTGGTGTAGCCAGGGCTTGAGGACTAAGGCATCGGAAGAGGAGAGGGGAGGGAGGGACAGGGTTGGGTTCTGCTCTGCTGGCACTTCAGGGTTGGTAGGATTTGGTGAGGGATGGCTGCCACCAGTCACCTGCTGTTGAACCAAAAGCCTGCTGCTCGTAAAATTCCTGGGAATTTTATGGAGACCACTGGCCTGTGGCTTCTGCCCTTCTCTAATCTACATCTCAAAGGAGACATGCAACTGATGACCTCTAAGAGACACAAATCCAACCCCCATCTAGAACTCACAGATAGGCCAGTGACTAGAAATTTTACTAGGCCATAAAGCTCCCAAGAGCGTCTGGGAGAGAGCGACCTTGGTGTGGTCCTAGAGATCCCGATGATAAAAATTTACATGGAACAATGACGATGTGTAGTTAACAACGTCTTGGTGGGTCCTGAGGAACTGCATCAAGCCTTATGATTGACAAAATACCTCCAACTGTAGGGTGTTCCTTGAACTCACTTCCCTATGGGATGCCCAGCTGTGCCCACTATTTAGATGATTGCAGGCAGGCATCTAGGAGAAGAGCCAACTCAGGGTCAAACAACAGGGATGGAACTGGGATGACAACAGACTCTCGGTGCCAGGGCAGTGCTCAGAAGTGGCTGAGAAGAATGGGCTAGCCTGGTCATAGGCGGGGCTGTGCTGGGGCCCATGAATACAGGGACCCCCCTACTCCCTTCCTCCATCAAATTCCTCCCGACAGACTAACAGGACCTCTTGGGAATGTGTGCTCTTGAGCTGGCTTTGAGAAGAGGGGAAAGGAAAGACAATGAAGCAATGGTTCGAGTTGTCTTGACAACTCTGGAGGCATGAATTGGCCTATGCTCTTGGGAGTACAGATAGAGCTCTGGGTTTCATGCAGCCACAATGGAAGATTTATCTTATATCTTCTATCTATCTATCTATCTATCTATCTATCTATCTATCTATCTATCTATCATCTGTTTATGTATGTATGTATCTATCTATCATCTATCTATCTATCTATCTATCTATCTATCTATCTATCTCTACCTATCTATTCCCCCCTCTCTATCTCTATCTATCTGTAAGGAAACCAAGAAGCAGACAGACTTGCCCTAAAGCCACTCCCTTCGCTGTAGGTTGGACTCTCAACTCACAGTTAGTATTCGTACTTTGTGACCTCTGGTTAAAACACTTTGGTTGCCTATGTTCTTCCCTGGCTAAGCCTGCTCTTGCTTTCTGGTTGTCTGTCTAGCTTTTCCCCCTCACTGTTGGTGGTGTTTGCAGGGCACTTTAACACACACTCTCACCTGTGGCCACACAACCTGGGAGGGGTTCTTTCTGTAACGTCAACTTTCTGCAGCCCTATCACTGTGTCAAATACTGACGTGTAACCATTTGATTGTCCTCATGGTCTCTCATTTGAATGAACTCCTGGCCAGGGTCTCAGAGTTAGGCTAATGGAGGCATTTACAACCTATGATCCCCTGTGTTTGTTAGCTCTTGATTGGTCAGGCAGAAGGACAGAGGACGGCTGTGAGGCACAAATGATCCCACAGGTAGACAGCCCCCCTCCCAAACTGAGTCTCCAGCTGAAATTTTGGGGGAGACCACCCCTGTAGAAAACAAGGAGCATTTCTGTCCCAGGCTGAGTTCTCAGGGTCATAGACACAGGCTTACAGCCTCGGGATACTGTGTGCTTGGCCCCCCAGGAACCGCTTGGTCCTATGTAGAGGTAAGGACAAGGGCAAGGCTGCTTCCCTGCTTCCCATAAGCCCTGTCTGCAAACAAAGACATGGGAGCTGCATGTCCATGACCCAGGGAGCTGACTCCTGCCCCGCCACCCCGGACCCCTGGGCCAAGTCTCCCCAACAGTAGTCACAATCGTGTTAACCTTGCTGAGGCAGGTCCCATGGCTCCTGCTGAGCGCGGCGGACCCCAGACTTACCCTTGCTGGGACTGCTTTCAGGCTGGCCTCCCAAGCCTCTGGGCACCTCACAGGTGTGACCTTGGCTGTGCCTGTGAGAACTCATCATGTCAGTTTGGTCACACTTCCAGGCCATTTGAATCTTAGGGAGTACAGCTTGTCACCTAGCAAAGTGTCCTACTCTGCCAAGATTGAATGTCGTCAAACTGGGCTCGCCCTGCTTGAAGGTCTTCAGTCAATAACTGGCGGAGGAGACATGATCCAGCACACCCGCCCAGGGGTGCTTCTCCCCCTTTTTCTTCTTCCCTTCAGCCCTCTTTGTGAACCACAGCCCACAAGGTGGGGCAGCTGACCGGAGTGAGGTAGCTGTTACCTGGACAACATCGCTCATCTCTACCCATGAACATTTCAGGGCAGCCGGCTTCAATTTTCTGACCCATTCATTTCAATGACTATATTGAAAGCTTCCTTACACAATGTGGCAGCTGTCTGGTGAGAGTGAGATTCATTACAATTTAGTGTCCTTCATCTACAAACCTGGCTGACCCCATCACAAAGGTACATAGTTTAGGGAGCTGCGCTGGCCCCTGGTGAGCCTCGGTCCCTTCCTGGGCCTCATCTTTCTCAGCAATCACAAACCATTTCAAATTCCATCATTTGTCAAGGTGCTTTATATTCCCACAGCAAGCTCTGGACCTCATCATTTTTCCTTGTAAGAAATTTTAAATACAGTTTATAGCCTGCAGCCCCTGCAGGATTCTTGAGTTCTCAGTATGGCTTTGTTGGTCCAGGCACATCTGCAAGCTCTTTCCTGGTGCCCCACTATAGTTGCCTGTGCTGGAAGGTTTGGGTGCAGCCTGGTGCTGAATGGCTCCGTTACTTCTTCACTCGGGAGTTGTGGGGAAGGCAGGTCAAGGATGGAGGAAGGGTGGTGAAAGCGTGGACCATGTGAGATCCCAGATAGCATTAGGATACATTGCTTCACCTCCCTCTCAGAACACAGCAGCCCTGACGGTCAGTCCCATTGCAGAGCTGGGGAAAGTGAGGCTGAAGAAGTTCAGAGAAGTCATACAGCTACACGGACCTCTGGCAGATATGGAACTCTCATTCAGCTCTGTTGGGCCCTGAGGTTTCTTACCTTTCCATAGTATGCACAGTATAGAGCTTAACTTCAAGCAAGTGCTGGGTGGCTACTCTGTCCACTTTTTAGATTAAGCTCATCAAGTGGTTTCCTCTAGGTAGAACTTTGTTTCCAAATGGTAGCGTATTCATTCTGGACACATCTGTTGTGTGTTCTCTGGGACACAGAGAGCTCAGGCGTTTTGTGGCCCATACCAGGCTTTTAAGCTCAAGTGCTGGGAAGTCACTCTTCGATTCTAAGGATTCTCCAGAAGTTACAGGGTCAGGGTGGGCCTGGGGTCAGAGAGGTCATCTGTGCAGCTGCTGGAAGCCGGGGAGGGCTGGTAGTTGGAAGCAGACTGGCTGAGCATGCCAGAGTGGCAGTGGGGCCACTGTATAAGGATACACAGCTGAGGCAGGGGGATGAGGTGGTTGTTGGGGATGGTTACAGGAGTGGAAGAAACCATAAAAGCCATAGAAGAGCTGGCCGGAAAGAAAGAGGGCAAGACAGCAAAACCAAATGCTCAGAGGATCCAGGGTCCTGCATCCCAAGAGAGAGAACCGGGAGTCGGAGGGAAAGAATTTGCTTTGATGAGTCAGGGTAATATACATGGGGTCAGAGCAGAGCTTCTTACAGTCTGGAGGGGGTGACAGTTTGGGAATCGTGCTATAAGGGGAGCACTTCTTGGAGGTGTCGGTTTATAAACCCTCCAAAGCATCCCTGTCAACACAACTTCTCTGCAGGACCATCTTTACACATACACACCCACCCACACACCACACGCTTCCGTTTCCCACGTAACATTCCCCTCACACACATGTGGACACACTCCAAATGTATTTGCCTTTTATGCCCCTGCACTTACGCCCACACTCCATTGTATCCACGCATCCCTAGCCCCACACGCTCTCAGTGCATACGCTCAGACACATACAAGCCACATGCATGTGTGCCTTCTCACTTGGCACATACTTCAGGTCCCAGTCCGCCCTTGTTCTGTATATTCATATGCTCTCAGTCTCCTCAGATAGTGGCCGTCATTGGGGACTGATGCCTAGGAGCTGTGCCACGGCAGCAGCCAAGTGGTCCATAGCGGGGTACACCGGCTCCCCACCACCGTTGACCTTGTGGATGCCGGCTGGGCTCAGGAGCCACAATGACACATCTGTGGTGCTTGAAGCCCTCTAGTCTACTAATTTTAGACCAATGGTACCCACCAGGGCAGATGGCTTTGGAACGTGATTAATCTCATCACTGTAAGAAGCTGAAGGGCTCTTCACTTGGCTCTGTGTGCGCGTGAGGGGATCAAGGCTCAGGGAAGGCTTGCCAGACTGGGACAAGCTGGGCACTGAAGCCCCAGGTATGTATGTTTGAGCCAGGTGTCCTCAGAGCAACGGGCTGGCAAGTTGCGGTTAGACGCATGTTCTAACTTGCGTGAGAGGGTGAGGCACATGACACCCTGCCAGCAATGACCGGGTCCTGGCCTGTGGGTCCACATGTGCTCCCCACATGCCCTTCAGAGAGCTGGCTTAGTGTCTGAGACAGGATGGCTTCTGGGAAGGTAGGTGTTGGGTGGCTCTGAGCTTTGGCCCCTTCCTTCTTGATTCCTGACCTAATGGGAACACACAAGGATGGACTAGCTAAACGGTTAACTGTTTTTCCTGACACCACCTCATCTTGTTGCCAGAAAGCCAAATTTCCCTTCAAAAAATGACTACAGAACTCTTACTTGAGAGTTGCCTAAAACTTCTGTGCCCTTGACTTTTGCCCCTGCCTCTACGTGGTGGGAAATGAGTTTTAAAAGTTGTATCTTACACAGAAAACTGGCTTTCATTCGTGAGACCTATCTGAAGTCGTGGGATTGGTGCCACAGGACCACGCCCGCCTTTTCTAGTGTCACTTCAGTCCTTAACCCACATGTGGGGGAACCAGTTCTGGCCTAGCAGCTCCACTCCCAGCCTGCTGCCAGTCTTTCCGAGGTGTCCTGTCTCCTCCCTTTAGCTGCCCTTAGCATCCCTCAAGCATGGCTGCTGATTTGTTCATGTGTTTTTCCTCTCTGGGATACACTGTTTATTGTTATTATTGTAGTTACACGGCTCTAACTCTCCCCATTACAGAATCATGGATCAGGAAATGTGACAAATATCCTTTCTAATCCCATCACCCATGGGGTCCACGTTAGCCGATCCATCTAGATTTTCTCCCCAGGCAGGTGAGGGCTGCTTAGTGTGTTTTGTTTTGGTTGTTATTTTATGCTGGAGGCTAGTCCCCTCTAATGCCCAGGGCATTTTCAGACCTGAGGCTCCAGCGGTGGTTTGCATGGGAAGAAATGAGTCATAGCTGGATTTTTAAATTAAGAGCAAGGGAACGCTTGCTGTGAGCTGGCATAGGGCTCTAAACCTTGAGGCATACCAAGTAACTCTTGCATAGAAGGAGTTTGCAGTCTACAAGATCCACTCATCTGAAAAGCCCAGGTATTACATCAACACCAATGTCACAAGGCCCCCTGAAGGCCTGCCTGATTTAGTGAGAAGCATGGCAGGGTCAAGGATGGGGGCAGGCATAGCAGCGTCTTCAGGAATCCAGCCTTGGGGCTGAGCTGCGACGTCCAGTTTGGAGGATGAGCAGGAAGTATCTGATTCTGCTCTAAGGGACAATGACTGCCACAAGAGTAGGTGAGTGCATCTTTCTGGAAACAGGCCCTGCCCGCCATCTCTTGTCCCCATAACCTTCTCTGAGCCAGAGCTGGCCTTGGACTACCCTGGCCTCCAACTGACCTGACAGGTGTCAGGTGCCCATGTGTGTGCTTAGCTTCATGAAGTTGCTGTGTGATTGTTTTCAGGGTGCCAAGTGGAGTTATCAGTTGGCTGGGGTTGTCCCTTCCCATGGCCACTGCCAGACAGTTCTTTGTGAAGTTCGCACCAAATTGCCACACCACTGGCAAGCTATGGGCGTGACTGGTTTACTTGTAGGGCAAGAAGTAGGCATCCCTGCGATGTTCTAATTATCTCTAGCCTCAGGTAGCATGGCCCTCGAGCCCTGCTGCTCTCCTGCACCGCAGGCCTCAGTCCTTCCCTTTCTGCTCCTTAGCTATGGACAGGATGCCATATTGCCATGAGGACACATGCTTTTGAGTCAGCTTAGTTTTCACCCATGCAATAGAGAGGACGGTCAGGCTACAATTTGGATTTCCTTGCCAAGTATTTTTTCTAGTGATGGATTTATTTCAACACAGCTGTGGTAAGCTACTGTCAGAAGCTAGCAGCGAGGCCAGTAGCTAAGCTAAGGTCCTGCCTCATGGAGGTGATTCTCCATATGTCTGTTAGTGGTACGTATGTGTCAACCTATGACCAAGACCTCATCCATATGAGGGGTGCTGGATCTTAGGGACATACCTTGATAAACTTCATATTCTAGAGGCATGAGGCTCCCCAGGGAAGTCTCTGCCAGGGACCTTATGTTGGGGGATGCTCACCTCATGCAAGCAAAAGAAGCAAGGAAAACGGGTTCTGGAGTACAGACTACGGTGTGCGGACACTCTACCTCCTTAATCCCTCCATCCAGGGCCCTTGGAAGCTCAGTGAAACACTGGCCACCATGAAGCCTAACACCCTGGAGTAGTATCCATGATCCTAGCTCTCCAGGCTAAAAGCCTCTCCTCGGCAGGGTAATAGGACCTGACTTGCAGCAGGCAGGGAGCAGAGGTATTCAAGGCAGCTGGGGCTATTTTTAAACACCCTCTCTCCCTAAGAGCGGAGCTCCAGCTCAGCGGGAGACAGCGGCTCATCCCTCAGCCTTGGGAACCAAAGCACAGCCCCCTCCCACTCCATAGCTCTTTCACCCCTCCCTTCAGTCTCAGATCCCCAGTTGGGGAGCCACTCACGAACCCTGCATGACTACAGGGGCTGGTTTGTGGAAGGGTGGACTCTGGAGGTCTTGGGGGTCGGTGCTGTGGCACACTGTGTTGTGATGGTGTTGCCGGGCTAACTGGAAGCAAGCCACGGTCCTGGCGTCTTGGTTGACTGGCAGCCCAGAGGATCACCCTGAAGCCGGTGAGCAGATGTGTCCCTGCCTGCCTCTTTGTCTACAACTCTTGGTGGCAGCTCACAGCTGTCTGTCAGGCTCAGAAGTCAGAGAGAGCAGCCACCTCTCTGTCTGTCACTCCTGCTGGGAACTGAGCTGTCTTGCCTCTGCCCAGGGAGGTGGAGAGGACTCTTGAGGGTCAGGGAGCTCTCTGGGGTGACAAGGCTGCAGGTGGCTATTTTCTCACCTGTCCTTCCTTTCTCCCAGCTCTACCTCAGGTGCTGCCTGTGAGATGTTCCCAGGGCCTGAGGGCAGAGATGCGGGCAATTTCAGGTGGTTCTTACGATCTCACCTCTCACCGCTATTAGATACAGACATGTCACCTCAGAGGGAACTTTCACAGAAGTGGAGCCTGCTGCCCACAGCTGACATCAAGTGACCACCTTTCACGCTCTAGATGGCACACTCAAGGCCATATGATACCACATTCTCTCACCACATGTCAGAGAGGCCCAAAGGGGGAACCTTTGGCCAAGCTCACTGCCACATCCTCTCTCTCCCTGATCAGAACGCCTCCCTCTCCCTGAAGACCTACCAAAACTTATGAGGCCTTTGGATGCAAAGAATGATTCCAAAACCACAGCCCAGCTCTGAGCACTTGCAGGTGTCCAGGATTCTTCTTGTTAGACAGTGGTTGTCAGCCCCCCAATGCTGCGATCCTTTAATACTGTTCCTCGTGTTGCGGTGGCCCCTAACCATAAAATTATTTTCCTTACTACTCCTTAACTGTTATGAATAGTAATATCTGCCTCATGGAGGTGATTCTCCATATGTCTGTTAGTGGTACGTATGTGTCAACCTATGACCAAGAACTCATCCATATGAGGGGTGCTGGATCTTAGGGACATACCTTGATAAACTTCATATTCTTGAGTTGCGAGTGTTCATGGCAGCATCTCTAACATCAGGCCTCATTTGTGAAAGTCACTTTACAAAAGCCATCTCCTGCAGCATGTCTCTTTTAACTCCTGATGGCCCTAGAATAGTGATGACAGTGTAGCATAGGTCAGGAAGCTGAGGTTCAGCCAGGCTAAGGTATCTGCTAAAGTCACACAGCAAATAAGGCTGGACTTGCGTGCAGCTTGCCTGACTTCCCAGGCAGATGCAGCCTGATGTGTCCTCAAGAAAGCCTCTCTGTTGTGCTGGCATAGAACAGTTGCTTAATTTTAAAAGTCACTGGAGCCAGGTAGAGTGGCAGAGCCTGTATCCTCAGGACTCAGGAGGCTGAGGCAAGACTGCATTCCAGACCTGTGTGGGTTACATAATGAGACCCCATCTAAAAACTCAAAAGTACTTGACCTGGGCACTGTAGGCACTGCCAATAGGCAGGGTGACTATCCCATGGGGTGGGTGGATGCTCAGGCCACCCACTTTCTGGTTATGTACACACTCTTGTACACACTACATACACTTTCCTCTCTCTGTCTCTGTCTCTGTCTCTCTGTCTCTCTGTCTCTCTCTCTTACACACACACACACACACACACACACACACACACTTTAGAAGGTCATATACCACTTGTGGAATCAAGATCCTCAGGACTTCTCTTGCCTCCGCAAAAGGGTGGAAAGGGGTTGTAAGAAAGGTTACACTGGGTTTGCTTAGGATCCGTTTTATGTCGTCACAGTGTTGTAATTGGGAAGGCAGGACTGACACCCGGGGCTACAGGAGAATGTGAGTGATCAGGGCCTCATCTTAGCCACACTTCCCTGGGCTCAGTGAACATCCCACAACTTCAGGTAACATCTGGAGCCTACGTCTAGAGGATGGGGTGGGGAGGGGGCAGAAGCCAGATCACCCCACTGTGCTGGAGCAGTCTGGGGAGAGACCCCCCCCTACTAGTGTTTGTCTGACCTTGACCTGTTAAGATTCAGCCATGGTCCCAAGTGACTGGCTCCAGGAGCTCCTCAGCTGCATACCCTTTACACAGAATATGGTTTGACAATGCTGACAGGGGGTGAAAGACAGGACCACAGGCTTCAAATCCCTGACCCAGGCTTCTTATCTCTGACCCCAAATGAGCCCATACTTGTCCCTGAAATAGTGATGAGCTGGGAAAGCTTTCTAAGATGTCAAGTGATCCAGTGCCAATTTGTGGCCCTCACAGAGGGACAGCAGGAGAGTTTACAGGGAAGCTGGAGGCCCAGGGTGGGAGGACCACTGAGCATGGAGACAGGAATCAGTGCGGAGCAGAGAAACCAGAGTGTAAGGGAGAGCTAGGGAGCCCAGTACTGGCTGGCTGGGCAGCGCGAAGGTTTGTCCTCAGCCTTCTTGACTTTGCTGCTGGCATTTTTGCTGCTAATTAACAAGGCATGGGGGTGGAGAGGGAAAAAATTAAAAACAATTGATTTGTCTGTTTGCTAGCACGTCTGGGAGAGGCTGGGTGTGGGATGTCAAAGCAAGCTAGTCAGTACTTCGCGTTCTAAAGAAAACATGGGGATCGGCAGGTTTCCCATTTTATTGCTAGCTCATGGGTTCTGTCCTAAAAGTTCTAGGAAATCAAAGGCTCTCTGCGAATTCAAGAGAGCAGTGGACAGGGAGGGAGACAAGATGTGCTCTTTCTGACTTTGTCAGGAGAAAGGTGATAGGACCCTAGCTTGTGATCAGAGATCCAATTAATGAACACTCACCATACATCCTTCCTATTATCTATCTACCCACCTGCCCTCCATCCATCCTCCCATCCATTCATCAACTCACCCACTATCCCTCCATTCATCTGTCCAACTCATCTGCCATCCATCCATCATCCATCCATCCATCCATCCATCCATCCATCCTGTTCATCCACCCACCCACCCCATCTGTCATCTAGCTCCATCTTGAGGGTCATCTGGGTGTTAAGGGAGAAAAAGGAGGCTTTTGCTAAGTGTTTAGATTAATGTAATGTTCAGACCAATTAGAACAGAACTTAAAACATAATCTTGATCTCACTAACTGGCAACATTATCAGAATGGTTAAGTTTGACCCAGAAAACAACAACACTATTTGTTCAGCTTGCTTGGACTTGGCTCAGCGAGGAAGTCATTTTAGTCTTATCTGGGCCTACCTATCTATCTGTGCTCAGCTGCTAAACAGCCACCAGACTGGCTTGCACAAGGCCACTTCAGGTCCTCAGCTAGGACAGTGTGCATCACATGACCTCTCCCCCTGCAGGGGTTAGCCTGTGCTTACGTATGTTCATGGTGGCTGCTGAGCGAGGGGTGAGGAGAGAGACAGACTGAGAGTTATTGAGAGACAGAGAGAACTTCAAAATCTTTTGAGGTCTAGGTTCAGAACTGGCATGGGGTCACTCTGCTCTGTTTTCTTGGCCAAAGCCAGTCACATGACCAAGTCAGCTTCAAGAGGTAGGAAACAGTTCCTGACAGAAGAGCTACAGTGGGTGACTATACGGGAGGAGGAGGCCATGTTAGCAAATTATCAACTATACCATTGCTCCTTGTCCTCTGTCTTTCATGTTCCACTTTGACCCCACATGCAAAGCTGGCTCCCTCTGTCTAGAACAGAGGAATATTTTGGACCTGGCCAATCATTGCTCCTTCTGCACCATTACTGCCCTGGCCCAAAAAACCGTTATCTCCTGTTCAGTTTTTTTCCTGGGAGGTCATCACATTCTTTTTTTTTTCTTGGCTGCTTAATCTCATTCAGAATGGAAGTCAATATGTATAACCAGTAATGCCCTGCATGATCTGATGCCGTCCACTAAAACTTGTATTGCCGAAATCTTAGCACACAAATCTCCTAGGATGCTTCCAGGGTCATTCTCGCCATGGGGCATTTGCATGTGTAGTTCATCTGCCTCTGCTTGGCCATGTGCCTCTTTTTTTTTTTTTTATGAGAAAGGTACCTTCCTGTGAAGGCTCTCGTGGCCAACCTATTTGCATTGGGGCGGCCCTCGCCCCATCCTTTCCTGCCTTAGTTCTCTGCATAGCTACCATCACCACCACCATTAACAGGTGACTTAAATTCTTCTGTGTCTATTCAGCATCTAGACCAGAGTCCTTGAAGATACAACACAAGACACTTTTTTCATTTAAACTTTTCTAGCAACCACATAAAAATAAAAAGAAATGGGTGAAATTAAATCTAATAATATGCACTATTTAATCTAATAGATCTAAAATAGAATTTCAACATATAATCAATTTAAAGATTTTTTGTTTTGTTTTTAAATAAGTTGCTACTAAGTCTCTGGAGTCTGGTATGTGCATTGTTTCCTGTTGAACTAGTCACCTGAGCCCTGCAGAAGGAGACCGTGTTTCCCCGGGGCCAGGGCTCTTGACTGGTTTGCTGTGGCTGGACTCCGTGCACTCAGACTACTTGCACATAGTAGGCACATAATCGTGCCCCTCCTGCTCTTCATAGCCTTATCATTCTGAATGAATAAGTCAAGTTCTGAGCGACATCTAATTTTGCGGCATGACAGTGTGACCCAGAGAGAGAGAGCTATTAAGCACTTTGTTCGATCCCCAGCTGCTGGGGCGGAACTAGGCTTTGTGCCCCAGCCCTGCCACCTCATTTGGCGTTGCCATGGTTTCCCACTCCCCCACCCTGCACAGTAGGGATTTAATGTATTACCCTCTGTCACACATCTCCACTCTGAAAATGGGTGAGAGGATCAGTGGTTAATCCCAAGCCACAATCCCCTCCCGGAGTGTTTGGCTCTAGCGGGAATGCTCTTACAACACCATGGCTTCCCAGAGTGGAGTCCCTGGTTCTCTCCTAAGGTGGTGTCAGCTTGGGGTGCTGCTGTTGGACAGAAAGGGGGGCTGGCAGAGGGGAATAGGTGCTCTCATCATCTTGGGGGAGCTCCAATACCAGAACGGCTGGCTCTTCAGCCGAGCCCAGTGTCTGCAGTCAGCTCTGGGCTGGCCCAGTAAAAACTGAAAACGTTTCTACTTGGTGGGACGCCCGTCACAGTGTCACCTGCTACCTCAGACAGTCGGAATGCTAAAGGCTTGCCCTGAAGATCAGAAGCTGGAACCAGAGGTATCTGTCCCACTTATTTGCCTGAGGGCTTTCCAGCACGGGAGCAGGAAAGCTGGACCTGAGGCGGAAGGCAGGCTGGCCTGAAACATCCATGCAGGATTCTAAATGATTAGCAGAAGCCACAAGGTCCAGCTAAGCCAGGTCTTCTTGGGGAAAGGTAAGAGAGGGCTAGTCACAGTACAAACCAGAGATAGCCAGAGGGCTGAGGGAGTCACGTGAGATTAGCCCAAATGGGCCTTGCTGCAAGATCAGCCTCTGGGATCCGCCTGCTACAGCTACGAGAAACCTTCAACTCTCTGGTTCCCAAGTATCCTCTTCCCTCTCCTGCCTCCCTCCCGCCCGACCGCCCTCCTCTCTCTCTTTTATTATCTCCCTTCCTGTTCTTTATAACCTTATCTTTCTCCCACCTTCCTTTTCCTTTTATTTCTACAAACATCCTCTCTGTGTGTCTCTCTGTCTCTGTCTCTCTCTCTCTTTGTTGCACACACACACACACACACAGAGATACACACAGGCACACAGGCACACACAGGCACACACACACACAGTGCTAGATGGAGGATCCCAGGAAGGTATTGGTTGGGAATTTAACCGACTCTGGCTCCCTCCGAAGGCAAGCAGATACCCAACCACCTCTCAGATGCCTTTTGGGAGGATGGAGAGGCTGGAACAGCAGTGTGTTACCAGGCTATTGTCTGGAATCCCAGAACATCGTCTCTTGAAACAGATGCCCCCGAGAAAAGCCACCGCCAGAACTCGCCTCTGTCATCCTTCATCGCTGCACAGGGGTCAGATCCAGGCAGAGAGGGGAGCAGTGATCTGATGTCAGAATTCTCTCTGAGCAGTGGAGGCCAAGGGAGGATGTTGGAGTCTGTCCTGTCCACACAGGTCAGTTTGGCCTGTGTGTGTATAAGCCTTGCTCTGCATTCTCGATAGGGAGGTCTGGGTGGGGTGTGAACTTGTTCCACTGCTCTGAGCACCCAATTAAGTGAGTTTATGTAGAGAGTTTATGTAAGTGTTTATGTAGAGTGGACTCATTTAGGAAGATGTTGGGGTTGGAAAAATAATACTCTTTTTCTTAAGAGTATTATTGAGTGTTTTTTTCCTTTTCTTTCTTTTTTTGTTTTATAAATAAAATCTATTTATTTATTTTTGAGACATGATTTCACTATTCACTGTGTAGCTCTGGCTATTCTGGAACTTGCTCTGTAAACCAGGATGGCCTCAAACTCACAGAGGTCCATGTGTCTCTGCCTCCCTAGTGCTAGGATTAAAGGCATACACTACCAGTGCCTGGCCTTAACTTGAGTTTTATTAAGGATATAAGTTAAGAAACTCTCTGAACTCATGACCTGAGAAGACTTTATGATTTATGTAAGTTTACTATGCTGGGACTCCATTGTCATGACAAAGGTCTGAGAAAATTATCTTAAGACGGAAGGCGTTTTATTGGTTCGTGGTTTTAGAGGTTTCCATCCATGGTTGCTTCGTCTCATTGCTTTGTTCTTGAAGTGAGACAGAATATCAGAGACTCACGAGGACATGACAGAGGCTGCTCGTCTCCTGTCAGTCTGGAAGCAGAGAGAGGCACAAGATATAGCCCTCAAAGGCACCCCTCCCCACAGCAATTCACTTCCTCCATTCAGGCCCCACCTACCACAGTTTCCACCAGCTCCCAGTCATCTACCCAATTCTGAGTCCAGCAGTGGATGAATCCACTGATGAGTTTAGACACTCATAGCCTGTCTCTGAACATGGCTTTGGGAACAAAGCCCTTGATGCATGAGGCAACATTCTAAACCACAACACCAACCAATGCCTTTGCGGAATAGGGTTTCTACCTCAGCCATGCTGACAGCAGGGAGCTTCCTTTCGGCTCTTGAAGGCACTTCTTTCTCTGGGCTAGTGATTCACACTGACTGCTGCCTCACGAGACTGGTCATGTGACTCAATGCTGGTTGCAAAGAACGGTTTTCCTTCCTGTATTTCTTCCAGGCTAGCCTCCCTGCTCGTGTCTACTTGAATGATCTCCAGTCCCCTGACATCTGCAATTCCACACTGGGTTTACATGCTGGGAGGCGTTGACCTGAACTCTCCTGAAGTTTGCAGCCTAGTGCCGCTTCCTACACACACTTGTCCATACGGCTTCACTCAGTCTTCATTTAGTGAGGCTTCTGTGTGTTTTGGTGTCTGTTGCCAGGTGCTGGGATGGAGGGGAAGGAGGCAGACCTAGCTCTAGCCTTGGGTAGCACGGTCTTTGGACTCCAGATGCTTTCCAGAAAACGCTCTGTTGTGCCTGTGGTGAGGAAGAGTGCTTGCCGACACCTTAATGGCTTTAAATGGTTTCTTTTCTGTGATTACATCCTGTCTCTGACCACCCACCTCTCATCGTCCCTCTCTCCTGCCCCATGGGGCAAATGGAGTCAGGACATTGGTCCTTGCTTCTAGCTGGAGGCACACTGCTTAATTGCCTCAAAACCATGGACAAATCGGTTCCCTCAGACTGCACAGTCCCCTCCCTGCAGCATTTTGAGAGAAGGAATCCGGCTCCTTGGGAGAAGCTGAGCTTTTCATCAGAGATCAAAGACTGGCCCTGGGGAAGCAGCACAAAGCTGCTTTGGGCTGTAAAGGACCCCTTTGGGCATATCACTTCCTGTCTAAGCCTCCATTGGACAGGGAGCCAAAATATTGAGAAGGAGGGAAGCAGACATCTGGCTGCCCAAGAGACTCAGCCTGGAAATAGGCCTCCTAGGGCTGATCAGTGCAGAACAATAGCAGAGCAGAGTTACCTGGAGGTGAGGCAGGCTGCAAGAGGGGCCTGGGCAGCTGGGTTCTGGGCAGATGGCCCACTTTCATTTTCTTCATCTCCAGTTTGCCTGGTTGCAGACAAGTAGTGACTTACAAAAATACACCCCAGCCTCCCAGGCTGTCATTCATGACTCTCTGCTGGGTCCCCTTCCTCCTCTTTTCCTGTGGCGCTTCCCCAAGCATCTGCTTCTGAATGAACCACAAGGGATACATTCCCTTGTCCCAAGGAGTCCAAGTCTGAACGTCTCCCAGAATGCAGTGAGAATATAGGAAACAGGACTGTAAACTATGTGATATCGGTGTTGATGAGCTCTGAAGGGGGGCTTGCATCTCCTTGTACCGTCGCTTACTCTCCCTACTGTCCAGCCCCTTCTGACCTCCCTCAGCATGAAGGCTATCATACTTGAGGTCGACCAGTTGGCAATTTCACCTATGATTAACTAACATATATAAAGGGGAATAGAGGGTAGATAATGCCAAGAACTTGGGCTATCTTTCTGGAAAACCCAGAAAGCACCCCTGCCCCCTCCCCTTGAAAGCTGGCACTCTCTCCCCTTCTCTGTGGCATCGTCAGCGATCAGGAACTTTGGTGGACAAAGTGTCTCCTGAAGGATGTCCTCCTGATGTGGACCCCGATCTCCCTGTCCGAAGGGCTTTGTCCCTTTGATGATGGCTCTGACTGATTCCCTGATCACAACTAGATTTCTATCCATTCTTCATGCTGGATAATTTGAGTGGCCTCTCAACCCCGCTCTCCACCATCAGGGGCCGGTTCATGAATGTCCACCTTACTACAAGGTGTCTGAGTGGTTCCTAGCACTCTAGACGCGTCTGCTCTTCTATCAGTTAAACTCTTGTCTTGCTAGAGAGGCTCTCATTTTGTCACGATCTTGGACTCACCCTTGATCTCAGCCCAGAGAGAGGGCTGGAGCCACTGACCAGCATGGCCTGAGCCATCTTGCTATGTGTTGTCCCTCAGCACCTCTCCATCTTTCCACGTGACGTCAGAGGCAGATGCATTGCTCGCTCACAGTTACTTCCTTAGGCAAGAATAGACGTATTCCTAGGGTAGCTTAGGAAATGCATGGAAAAGGGAAGGAGGGGGTTTACCAGGGTCAAGGCATGTCATTCCTTTCAGCATCAAAAGTCTGCAGGAGGATCCATCTCTGGGAAGACCGTGTGCAGACACGGACAAGTGTATGAGGATGCCAGAGAGGGAGGAAGGATTCTGTGGCAGACAGGGCAGGGCACGGCACACCAGGATCCAGAGTGTCTAAAGTCTAGTTCCAAATGCCTGAGAGCCCTGGGACACATCATCCCAGCTTTCATGGGCTCAAGGCCCTTCTTCATGTTGGTCTCATTTAGTTGGAAGAACTGACAATCTGAAGAATCAATTTCCTTATCAGCTGATAACCTAAGATAGTGAAGATGTTTCTTCTTTCTTTCTTTTTCCTACTTCCTGTTTCCCCCTCTCCTCCCTTCTCTTATTTCCTGTTCCCTCGTAGAATGTATCTAAGTCCCTGAAAAGGAAGTGTGATTGCCCTGAAAACAACCACTTCACAGCTTTCGTTGGAGGTAAAGTTCCTGTACAAACCCCAAGTACAGCAGGCAAGCCCCACACATCAAACACAAGGGTGATTTCATCATTAGGGATGAGCTTGGAGGGCTCCATGGACACTTGTCATCTGCCCCGGCAGTCAAGGTGGACAGGATATGACAGCCCAGCTGGAGGAGGGGATGCCTCTGCCACTGTTACGGATAGAGAGCAGCCATGGAGAGCCCAGAGGCAGGATAGGACCCCGGTGTGGGGGCGGGGCGCAAACTGGAAAAGATGAGAGAAAAGATTACACAGGTGGAAGTGGAGCTGGGAGAGAGCCTACTGGAGACAGACTGCTCAGAGCTGGGCTTGAGGAAGGTGAAGGGTAGTGGTCCCTGGAACACCCTCTCTCTCTCTGTCTGTTACCACCTCCCAGCATCGGGTGCCCATCTCAGCAGGGCATGGTGGCCTGGGACTAGCTCAGACCTATCTAGCGGTGGGGCCCTCAATTTGGTTCATCAGAATCTTCCTATGCCTTCTGCTTGGCTTTCCTGTGATGAGTGGGAGAGGCCTGTTCCAAAGGTATTCATATCTGGGGGCTCCTTGTTAGCAGATACATAGGTCACAGGTCACCGTGAGGCTCAGAGAAGTCCACTATGACCATGAAGAGAGGTGGTCTAACCTCTTAGATGGAGCCCTGAGACCAGCGGGTATGCCCTTGGAAGTGGCTTGCCAAGCGGCCTCTGTGGACAGACATTGGCTCTGAGGAGGACTTGGTCTCTTGCTCGTGTAAGTTTTACAAAAAGGAGTACACAAAGCTCCACGAGTGAGACTGGTCCCTCTCTCCCTGCTGCTGGCCCTGTCCTCTCTCTATACCAGTGTAGTGCCCCTGAGGAGGGGTCTCTCTGGCCTGCACCTTCGCTTCATTCTCCCAAGGGCTCTGTTCCAGTACCTGCTCTCTGTTCTGTCCCAGGGCTGATGGGGAGTTGCCTGGGTCAATGAGCTGAAGCCAGCAGGAAACCAGACACCCTGAGAACCAGTCTGAGCAGGAGGGGGCAGGCTGCCAGCTTCCTAGAGGCCCTCCTAGAGGGTCTGGTTCCCATCCTCTCTGCTCCCCACCCCCAGGGTCTTGCACCTACTCCTGGGAAGAGTCAGGGAAGGTTTAGCCCAGGACAGCTGGGAACTCTGACACAGGCCTGTGCTCAGCATATCCATGGGTAGAAGTTATCCGTCACCCAGACAGCTCCATCTTTGAGACCTTGAATGCAGTTGTGTCTCAGTCCTCAAGTTTTGAGAATGTGAGTCACTGCCTGTAGAATGAATTAACTCTCCTCTCCCCCTCCCTCTGTGTGTGGGTGTTCCCTGGAGGAACTTCTGCTGGTCTTTGGGATCTTGGCACTGAGCACTCTGGTCTTAGTTGGGCTCTTGGCTTCCACCTAGGCCCAGTTCTGACTCCACTGCTTTCATCCAGTCAGAGAAAGCTTCAGACATAGCAGGGTGTCCTCTAGGTCCCTTCTTCCTGTTCCTGCATCATCCTTGTTTTAATTTAATTATCTTGTTACTGCAATACGATACTCCACAAAAGCAGTCTATGCAGGAAGGTTTATTTCAGCTCCTAGTCAAGGGGATACAGTTTATCTTGGGAAGGCATGGTGGTATGAACAGAGGTGGCCAGTAACATTGTGTTTACAGTCAGGAAACAAAGGGACCAATGTCGTGCCTTGCTTACTTCTCTCCCTTTTGATTCATTCTAGGACCCCAGCCCAAGGAATGGTACCACCCACTTTTAGGGTGGGTCTTTCCATCTCAATGAAGCCCATCTGGCTAACTTTTCACAGCCATGGCTAGAGAGTTATTGACATGGTGATTCCCAGTGATATCAGGCTGACAATAAAGATGAATGGTCATAATTGTCCTCTGTGGGGGCTCCACCCTGAACCCCTTGGGTTCCTATAACAAAATCCATAAACTGGGTGACTGGTAAAGAACAGACATTCATTGCTCACAGTTCTGGAGTCTGGTCCAAGGTCAAGATGCTGGCAGACGCCGTGTCTGGGGATGGTTCTCCTTTTCCTAGACAGTGCCTTCCAGCTGTATCCTTCCACTGTGACGGGCCAGCGCGAGCTCTCTGGGGTCTCTTTTCTAAAGATATTAATCCCTTTCTGAGAGTTAATCACTCCCAAAAGGCCCTACCTCCTAATACAACCACGCTGGGAGTTGAGATTTGAACATGCCGACATTCAGACCACAGCTTCTTTTATGGCTGCTCGAGGCTCCTGGCTCCTTTGGCTCTGCCCATCTTCTCACTGTGGCTTTTAGGAGACATCTAGGCTTAAATCTTCATCTGTCACTCACTCCGAGGGGCGTGTGCTATGCAAATCAGTAAACCTTTCAGACTTGAGAGCTTGCTGCAGTTAGTGATCTCAGTCCTTAGACCCACCCACTCTCCAGCTGCTGGCTTCTTTGGGTTCCTTGCCTGAGAGGCATGACGCAACCAGTTCTTAGGCATTTATGGAGCATCTGTCTTGTGTCCCATGTGTACCAGGCGAGCAGCAGGTGAGCCACACACCTGTGGGCTTCCCTGGTCCCAGTTGTTCAGGCCTGACCTGAGCTTCCCATCCCCAGCCCTGCACCTGCGTCACTTGGGACCAGCCTCCCCCCACTCCACCCGCAGTCAGCACTGCTCCTGGCCAAGTCTCAAGAGGTGGCAATTGTCAGCATCTATTTCCACCATCCTAAGACATACATTTCCCCCTTCTGATAGCAATTTGTGTCTTATAATTGATGTGTTTATTTAATATGGTGGGTTTTGTTTATTTCCTTACTCACTGAAAATGTTATTTAGTCCATGATGAATCTTGCAGTCGGTGGCATTTTAACCCTGGGGACATATGATAAATACATAGAATAATCAGGGACATCTGGAAATTATTTTTTAATGAGATGGAATGACTCTAATGGGAAAAAATGTGGGTTGTCTCCTAAAGGGCGGGGGGTGGGGCTGGAGATGTCAGGGTCGTTCAGATATCTTTGGCTGTTGGCTTGTAAAAGACGCCACATTCTCCTGAGTTTCACCGTTGGTTTTGGAAACCAAACCAAGCAGCTGTTTTCATGAAGACTACACGACATAGGGCTTAGAGTGTCCCCAGCTTCTATGCACTTTTGTAGAGGTCATGAGGCCCAGGAACTCCCTGGGAATGCCTGCTCCCACAAGAGAAGAGTCCTCTGCAGGCAAAACTTGCATTTAGTGTTATTTGACAGGCACTTCCTCCGCCACTCACTCTGGAGACGGGCATCTGTCTTCCTTTTCACATAGGCCAGCTAGAGTGTGAATCTCCCTTCAAGGAGCAGGAGGGACTGTGGGATGGGAGGGGCAGCGGCTGCTCCTGGCAGCAAGACAGAGTCCAGTGGGGTAGAGGTGGAAGACCTGGACGCTGGCTTGATCTGTCCCTGCTCTGCCCTTGTTAAACCCATGGCTCATCCAGGACCTCCTTCCTCCTCTCTCACTGCCCATTTCAAGCAGGTTTGAGTTCAGTTGGCCCCAGACCCTTAGCCCCTCTGTTTCCCCCCTCATTTCCTCCCATAACCAGGCAGAAACCCGGGCATTCAATGACATCCATCCACACCATATAGGACTTAGGGAGACTAGAAGGAGAAGCCTTAACACCAGGCTATGGTGTGTGGGTTTCACGGGTAGGAAGGAAAGGGCTCCCCATTCCATTGGAAGGAAGACCATCTGGGAAAGCCTGGATCTCTGTGGTGTTGGCTTCTTCCTGATAGCTGTATTGTCCACAGGGAAGCCACATACCACAGACTCCACTGGCTGGAAGGCATTGGAAGGGCAGAACCACAGCTGCCCATGGAGACCTGTATGAAAAGAAGACAACAAAGCTCAAAACACTCTTATACTGAATACCTGTTAAGAGACCATTTTAAGTATATTGTTACATGTTCTTAAAATCAATGTACCTGTCTCTTTTGATGTGAAAATTTAAAATTACCTGTGTGTATCTCACATAACTCTAGGCAGAGCTGACTTTAGTCTCACCGATATCCTTTAAAAACAAAACCAGACAGACAGACAACTCCACTTCTTTCTTTCCAGTGTAGTCCCACCGTCTTCTGCTCCTGTACCTTCTCAGAGCAGCCTTTTCCTTCTTCTTCAAGCCCTCTTTCCCTCTGTCTTGCTGACTCGCTTCTCCCCTGCTAGTGTGTCTGATGATGGACAGAGGCTTGAGAAGGGGGAACTAGTGTCTGCCCTCTTAGGCTGCAGGTTTTTGGATACCCTGAGCCAGAGTCATATGGCTGAGGGACCTGACTTATCCAGATGTTCATGGGAGTCAAGCAAGAATGGATTTTACTTTCACATCACATCCCAGATATGCAGGTTACAAAGCTGTGCAGACTGTGCATTGTCTACAAACTTCAGCACGAGATAACTTTAGCCAAACAACTATTGTCTCTCCTTTCTCCTTGAGAGTCAAATTCCCCAGGGCCTCTATCTCTTTGGAGCTGGGCATTTACTTCCTGAATTACACACATTACTATGTAAATTTCAAACTAAATCATTAGATTGCTATTTGTTGATTTAAAAATTCCTGACCATTGCTCATGTTCCTCATACTGTTTTTGTTCTAATAATATTCTTGTTCTTATTATTTGCTTTATGGTTAGTATCCATTGTTCACTGTTGAGCCAAGTAGTGTGAAATAATTACACTTGCTTGCATAACTTTTTATCTCCCTGGAGATGATCACTGCCCCTTTATGGCTGCCTAGATTCTTACGGTATTTATGCAAATTCTTACAGAAGTCTCTATCAATGTGTAAAATTCCTTCAAATACTATTTCCATCCTCCTGTTCCCAAACAACCTTTCAGATTCCACAGCCTGTTTGGGGTCTTGAGCAGCTGTATGCTTGGGAATATCCCACCTCTTCAGAGTATGGCCTATTTCGTTACTTTTCTTTCTAAATATGTGTCAGCATCTCTTATAGAAGGAGCAAAGAAGGTGAATGTTTGGACCAGGCATGCCCATAATCCTAGCACTCTGCAGGCAGAGATAGGAGGATCATAAGTTCAAGGCCATCCTTGAACTCAGTAAGTTCTAGGCCAGTGGGTCTCAACTTTCCAAACACTGTGACCCTTTAGTACAGTTCCTCATGTTGTGGTGACCCCAACCCTAAAATTGCTGTTTGTTGTTTATCGTATGCCCTGGTGTGTGGTTCTTGCCACTGCCTGTCTTGTTGGCTGCTGAGACTACCTTTCCTATCTGGAAAAACAGATCGTCTGTCTGGGAAGTATTTTTTAAAAATCCTCCCCCAATCATTCTCTCCTCAGCGTCTCCTCCATCCTCTCCTCAGCGTCTCCTCCATCCTCTCCTCAGTGTCTCCTCCATCCTCTCCTCTATCCTCTCCTCTATCCTCTCCTCAGCATCTCCTTTATCCTCTCCTCCATCATCTCCTCGGCGTCTCCTCCATCCTCTCTTCAGCATCTCTTCCATCCTCTCCTCTATCCTCTCCTCCATCCTCTTTTCAGCATCTCCTCCATCCTCTCTTCAGCATCTCTTCCATCCTCTCCTCAGCATCTCCTCCATCCTCTCATCCATCCTCTCCTCTATCCTCTCCTCAGCATCTCTTCTATCCTCTCCTCCATCCTCTCCTCTATTCTCTCCTCCATCCTCTCCTCAGCATCTCTTCTATCCTCTCCCTTCTTCAGAGTGTGGTCTCATCTGCATCCCAGGGAGTGTCCTCAGCTTGCCTTCCAGCCCTCCTATTGAACTCTAGATTTTACCTTGTGATTTTAATTTCCAAGCGCTCTCCATCTTTGTCATTGTTCCCTTTGAGAGCACTTCCTGTTATTTCACAGATTTCATATCTTATTTTGAAAAAGATATTGAAATTTTTTTCTGGTCCCTGCGTTATCTCTCTTCTCTTGTTTTTTTCCTTTCTTTCCTCTCTTTCTCATATGAAAGTTGGTTTGTTCTCGCTCTTCACTTTGTAGGGTTTCCTGATTGTGTCAGAGCAAGTCACTCCATCCTCTCCTCTATCCTCTCCTCTATCCTCTCCTCCATCCTCTTTTCAGCATCTCCTCCATCCTCTCTTCAGCATCTCTTCCATCCTCTCCTCAGCATCTCCTCTAAACAGCATCAGCTGTTTAGAAGCCTGATGCACACATATAGAAATAATTTGACAAATGGGCTTCAGGATACAGAGACATTTTATTGGGGTGTTCTGAACCACAAGCACCCGTAGAGCACTTTGGGACCAGTGACTTTCTTTGAAGAAGCAGCCCCCAGTTTCCAACCCGGCATGCCTGTATAGAATACAGAACAATGCCATGTAGCTGTTGACAGAGGAAAGTAGGGGTCCCAAAGTCCCATAGATTTCGGGATGGATTTTCACCGGACCCTGTTTGGCTTTATTAGTACCCCTGCCTTCTGTGCCTAGTGTCCCCTCCCCCATGTACTGGGACCTTTCTGGGAGGATGGGAAAGGGGAGGAGCTGTGCAGGAGCCGTGCACTGTAGCCCCGCTGTCAGACCTAGCATCCTTCTCCCTAGGTTTACAGTCCCATGATGTCTCCAGCCCACCTTCCAAAGTAGCTGCTGCCCCCATTCCTGACCCTTTAGCCTCACAGGGCTTCTGCCCATCGCTTGTGACTCACCCTGACCCTTTGGTAGGTGGTGGGTTTCTGATTTCTCAGTCTTACTAATTTCTCCATTTGCTTTCCAAACTCTGTTGTCTGCTGGTGTCACCTCTCCTGTTCCCTCTGTCCCTATCTTTTTCTTATCCTTGGCTCTTATCTTAGTGGGGTTGGGGAAGAGCCAGATGCGGATTAAATCTACCAGGTTTTTGTTTGTTTGTGGTTTTTTTGAGAGTGGGTTTCTCTGTGTAATAGCCCTGGTTGTCCTGGAACTCGCTTTGTAGATTAGGTTGGCCTCAAACTCAGAGAACCTCTACCTATGCCTCCCAAATGCTCAGGTTAAAGGTGTGCCACCATCACCTGGCTGAATTACCAGTTTTAACAGGAATTCCTCTGGGGATCTTTCTACAGTGTAAAATCTGCTGGCTGCCCCATGGGAGGACTTCTCTAGTGCTGATGCTCTGCTGTCCAACCAGGCATCTGCAAAACGTTGCAATTAAGCTCAATTCTATTCACAAAATGCTGAAGCCTAAGTTAAATATTATGTGAGTCTAGCTTATACCTAAATTTGTTTCTTCTAAGTAAATTCTAATCTTTTTTTAAAATTTTATTTATTTATTTATTTATTATGTATACAATATTCTGTCTGTGTGTATGCCTGCAGGCCAGAGGAGGGCACCAGACCTCATTACAGATGGTTGTGAGCCACCATGTGGTTGCTGGGAATTGAACTCAGGACCTTTGGAAAAGCAGGCAATGCTCTTAACCTCTGAGCCATCTCTCCAGCCCCCTGGTATCTTATTTTTTGACTAAAAAATTTTGTTTTACTTCCCTTCTTCCCCCCCCCCCCCCTTTTTTTTTGAGACAAGGACAGCAGGGCTATGTAGAAAGACCTTGTCTCCCGAGTGCTGGGATTAAAGGCCTGAGTCAACAACCTCAGGCTTGATCGGTATTTTAAAAGGTCAGATTTTCTGTGATCCCTTCCTGCTTAAAACTGCAACACAAAATTTTAGTTGCTTATACTGGAATTAGAACTTGCTCCGGAAAGCCCAGGGCTTGGCTAAGTCGCCCTGAATTTTCTCTGTGTGCACATAAGAAATTGCATGGGAGGAGCCTAATTCAAGAAAGCCAGGCCGGCTTTAGAACCTTTAAATACGTGTACTTCTCCGTACTTGAAAACAAACGCTCTTTCTCTGCCAGCTCACAGAGGACCTTTACCCGGGAGCGTTAAAGATGGCGGCACCCATATTAAAACCTGTAGGATCAGCTGTGTTAGGAAGGTCTTGTCTTTCACCAGCTCCGATTGCCCAGGGGTGGGGGGACCCCCGCTGAGCTCAGGTGGGAGAGCCCTTTGCAGGTCCTCACGGAGACCTCTTTGTCTTTTGCCTCTACAGGTGCCCCCTTTCAAAGGTCTCAGCATCCTCACGCTACCTCCTGCCGCCACTTCCACCTGGGCCCCCCGCAGCCGCAGCAGCTAGCCCCGGACTTCCCGCTGGCACACCCCGTGCAGTCGCAGCCGGGCCTCAGCGCCCACATGGCCCCGGCCCACCAGCACAGCGGCGCGCTGCACCAGTCGCTGACCCCGCTGCCCACCCTGCAGTTCCAGGACGTCACAGGTCCCTCCTTCCTACCTCAGGCCCTGCACCAGCAATACCTGCTGCAGCAGCAGCTCCTGGAAGCTCAGCACCGCAGGCTCGTCTCGCATCCCAGGTGGGCAGGGGCGGGGCCGAGGAAAGAGGGCGGGGTCGCGGAGGGGCAAGGGTTGCGGCTGGGCTTCTAGCAACCAAAGTTGGATGCAGTCGCAAGTGGTTCTGCAGGGGATGACTTTTTGCTTCAGTTAGTGGCATTCATTCAGGTCAGGGTCTAGGATGACTCCTCACATCACCCAGGTTAGGGGTCAGCGGCACGATGAACGTTTGTAGCATTCGGGAGGTTTGACTAAAGGTCTCTCAAGTCCCCGCCAGCTCTCATGGTGGCCTGATTTTCTTTTTCCTCAAACCACACCAGGATACCAAAGGGAGCCTCCAAAGGGCCAGCGTCTAGTTGGAGGCTGGCGTTGGCGACTGGCTGTACACCCGTGAAACCGAATACAATTAGCAGTGACCAAATGTCCTAATGTCCAAATATCCTACCTGCACCTCAGCTGTAAAGAAGAAATGGATTAGCACAGCTGGGCGCCTCTCAGTCTTCTGGGTTCCGGGGGTTCTTTTCACACTAAAAAGTAACGACTACGAAGAACCTCTGCTTACAGGGGTTTATCATGTTAGAAATTTTAAAGCACCTATTAATTTATTAAAAATAACAATAGACTCCTCGTGCTAAATTAATAAAACCTTCTCTTTTTAATTTATCTTTTATTGAAAATAGATTTTTCTTCTCACATAATATATCCAGATTATGATATCCTCTCCCTCTGCTCCTCCCAGTTCCTCAGCACCTCCCCTCCCATCGGGATCCATTCCCTTTCTGTCTCTCATTAGAAAACAAACAGGCTTCTAAGGGGTAATAATGAAATGAAATGAAATAAGATAAAATAGACAAGAAATTAGCAGTCGGAATTAGACGAAACAGACCAACATCAAGAAAAGACACAAGAATCAGAGATGCACTCAGGAATCCCATAAAAACACGAACCTGGAAGCCATAAATATTTACACGGAGGACCTGGTGCAGACCCCTGCAGGTCCTGTGTGTACTGCATCAGTTTGTGAGTTCATATGAGATTTGATCATGTTGATTTAGAGGGTGTTGTTCTCCTCGCGTCCTCCATTCCCGCTGGCTCTTAAACACTTTCCATCTCTCTTCCTCAGGGTCCCTTGAGCTCTGAGGGGAGGGATTTGAGAGCGATGTCCCATTTAGAGCTGTGTGTCCCAAGGTCTTGCCTGCACTGTGTCCTAGAAGTTTGGTTATGTTACGTACTTGTTTTCATTCAATTCTAGAAAATCTTTATTTTTCTCCTCCTCCTCCTTCTCCTCCTCTTCCTCCTCCCCTTCTTCTTCCTCTTCTTCCTCCTCCCCCTCTTCTTCTTCTCCTCCTCCTTCTCTTCCTCTTCTTCCTCTTCTTTTTTCAAGACAGGATCTTACCATGTGTTTCTGGTTGTCCTAACGTGTGGGTGGGGGCACACGTGTGTATGTGTGTGCGTGCACGCGTGTATGTGTGTGCGTGCACGCATGTATGTGTGTGCGTGCACACGTGTGTATGTGTGTGCATGCATGCGTGTATGTGTGTGCGAGCACACACGTGTATGTGTGCGCGTGCACGCGTGTGTATGTGTGTGCATGCACGCATGTGTGTGCGTGCACACGTGTGTATGTGTGTGCATGCATGTGTGTGTATGTGTGTGCGTGCATGCGTGTATGTGTATGTGTGTGTGTGCACACGTGTGTATATGTGTGCATGCATGCGTGTATGTGTGTGCATGTGTGTTTTCCCTCTTTGATTTGCTGAACTGGGGTTATTTATTTATTTATTGTGTTTTCTTGGGTGTGGTTAACCTCTTTAGGTTGGAGTTCTCTTTTTAGCACCTTCTGTAGGTTTGGAGATGTAGATAGTCATTGAATTTGGTTTTATCATGGAATATCTTATTTTTTTTATTTTGTTCATCTATGGTGACTGAAAGTTTTACTGGGTGTGGCATCTGGGTCTGGGCTGGCCTCTGTGGTCTCTTAGAGTTTATAGAATGTTTGTCCAGGCCCTTCTGGCTTTTAAAGTCCCCATTGAGAAGTCAGGTGTAATTCTAATAGGTCTGTCTTTATATGTTACTTGGTCTTTTTCCCTTGCAGCTTTTAGTTTCCTTTCTTTGTTCTGCATGCTTAGTGTTCTGGTTATTATGTGCCAAGGGAGTTTTCTTTTCTAGTTCAATCTGTTTGGTGTTCTCTATGCTTCTTGTTCCTGGATAGGCACTTCCTTCTTCAGGTTAGGGAAATTTCCATCTATGGCTTTGTTGAAAATATTTTCTGTACCTTTGACTTGGATTTCTTATTCTTCTATTCCCATTGTTTATAGCTTTCATCTTTCAGAGTGTCCCAGATTTCCTGGTTGTTTTGTGCCGGGATTGTTAAAGAGTGAACATTTTCTTTGAGTGAACTATCCATTTCTTCAGTGCCTGAGATGCTCCCTTCTCTCTCTCTCTCTCTCTCTCTCTCTCTCTCTCTCTCTCTCTCTTTTTTTTTTGGTTTTTTGAGACAGGTCCCTTCTGTCTCTTGCATTCCATTCATGAGGCTTGCCTCCGAGGTTCCTGTTCTGTTCCTGAATTTTTCATTTCCAGATTTCCCTCAGTTTGGTATTTATTTATTGATTCTCTTTCCACTGTCAGGTCTTGAATGGTTTATTCCTTTCTTTCCATTGTTTCTGTTTTCATAGAATTTTTTAAGGGTTTGTCCATTTCTTCCTTAAGGGCCTCTATCATATCTACAAAGGCTGTTTTAAGGTCTTTGTCTTGTGCTTAAGCTGTGTTAGAAACTTAGGGCTTGCTGTGGTAGGGTTTCTGGCTATTATTGTTTGTGTTTTTATGCTGTCTGGGCATCTGGGTTTGGGAAGACTGAAATTCCAGGTACTGATGTTTGGTCTCGTCTTTGTTGGGTGCTTTGTTCCTTGGTTTCTGTTTCCTCTCTGTTTCTTGGGAGAGTGTGGTGACTGTGTGTTGCCGGGTAGGAGATTCTTCTGAGATCCTGACAGCTGTGGCCACTGGGGTTCCAGGCAAAATGTGTTTCTAGGTATTGGGAGCTGACACTTATAAATGGGGATGGACTAACGGGGTGCTAAGGAGGTCCACAGGAGGGAGGATAGCAGGGTGTTCCATGAGGATCTGGCTAATCCCCTGGGAATGGGACAGAGGGGTGAGGAGAGGCCACAGCAGGTAGTCTGCTACAGAGGTGGGATGAGACTGGGGGATTGGATCTGGAGAAGGAGGGAGAGGTGAAGATCTGCAGTTAGCCTAACTGCTTCCCTGGGTGGAGAGACCTGTGGATTCCCAGGGCTATAAAATATTCATATGAAAAATGAGCATGTATCAGTTTAGTGAGAAGAACCACTCAAAATGTATTTGTAAGTCTCTGTGACACACAGCTGGGTAGAACTTACCTGTGCCCTCATGTCTGCTTCTGTACTAGATCTCGAAGAGTCCTGTGTCACAAAGTTTCCAGAAAGTCCCACTGTTTGCTTGCAAGAGAGTGAAGGGTGAAAGGGTTTTTCACTCTCAAGCTACCTAAATGGCTCCAGAGGCTCCTAAGGTTCCATGATAGGTATAGGTCCTTAGGCATTTGGGACTGGATGGCTGGGGTGGCTGGGGCCGCCGGACAGTGTCGTGAGAAGTTAAGGAGCAAGGCTGCCATGGTCTGGTGTGTTCAGGGAAGGCTTCTTGGAGAAGGATGGCACTTCCTTGAAAACTAGGAAGAGTGTGGTGGAGAGATGGATGGTGGGAGCAGATGGAGGATACAGGGTACCAGTTTCTGCTCACCTGGGAAATTCGTTGGTGTTAGGGAACTCTAGTTTCTGTGGGGATAGCAGAGTGGGGGCATTCTCAGTAGATGGAGGGAGTGTCACTCAGAACTCTTGGGAGCTTGCCTGACCCAGGCAGCCCCTAACACAAAGGCTTCTTTTTTTCTGTCCAGGCGGAGTCAGGATCGAGTGTCTGTCCACCCCCACCGCCTCCACCCCAGCTTTGACTTTGGCCACCAACTGCAGACACCTCAGCCCCGGTATCTGGCTGAGGGCACTGACTGGTGAGTGGGTGGGTGGGTGGGATGCTGCAGAGGCGCAGGATGGAGGCAGAGAGATCTCGCCAGACCTGTGGGTTTTCGTTTTGTATCACTTTCGAAGGGTACAGGTTAAACCCCAGTCTACTGAGACCCTGTGTCTACGTCAGTCACCTACAGGGTGTGGTTACAGGAAGGAACTCAGTGTAACCGGACACTATCCTGGGCCAATCCTGGTTGATGGTCCTGCCAGAAAGAAGAGAGACAGGATGTGAAATATTTCCCAGGTTCAGTAGAGCTACAAACCAGTAGACTCTAGAGGACTGCTTGGGAGGAGAACGCAGAGATGCCAGGGTGGTCAGGAAAGGCTTTCTGGAGAGGATGGTCTGGAAGAATCCACAGAGCTATGGTAAAACTCACCAGCAAGGCCATGCATGGGGTGTGACTGGGCAGAGGTTAGAAGTAAGGAAAGGACTTAGGAGTGAAAGAGGAAGATGGAGTGTGTTGTGTCTTAGAAACTAGTGACCCCTAGGAACTTTTCCCATGCTTCTGGAACTTTACAGCCCATTCACCTCCTCAGCTGTCACCCAGGAGAAATCTGGCCTTAACTAGAGTCAGACTAGACCTCCCCAGATAATTTTAAGAGACCTATAGTTCACTGGGTATTTCTAGGTAAAGGGCATCATGGATTTCCGAGTAATTGTTGATAAAATTCCTTTCCTGGGGAAACGGGACAGTGTCTACACACTCCCTTCAAGGTCCAAATGACAAATCAACAAAGTTGGATTTCACCACAGTTTCCTCTTGAGAACCAGTGAACTTATTGAGCTTCCTTCTAGGGGCAGGGAGATGCTTACAGGAGCATGGGGAACCCCCAAAGCAGCCTCACTGGACAGTTCAGTGGTCCTTTCCATCCCTCCTTCTCTGAGGGGATGTCAACAGTCCCCAGGCCCTGTCCTGACTGATGCCCAAGTAGGCACAGCTCGTCTCATGAAAGTGGTGGCAGTTTTGTTCAGAGGACAGTGATATACTGCGGTAGTTCACTCTAAAGAGGGATGCACATATAGACATATATGTGCCCGTCTACACATACACCTATCTATCTATCTATCTATCTATCTACCTATCTACCTACCTATCTATCTACCTACCTATCTATCTACCTACCTACCTATCTATTATCTATCTATCTATCTATCTATCTATCTATCTATCTATCTATCTCTCTATGTGCGTACTTATGTGCACCTAAAGAGTCACAGAAAGAAACAGATAGGCTGTAATGGTCACTTTGGGGGGAATGGAGGTGAAGCAGATCCTGGAATTCTTTGTTTTTCTTTTAGATAAAGAATACAAGAAGGGGTGGGTAGAATAGTCCTCAATGGAAAGAGAGCGTTGACAAGCCAGTGTGTCATCTTCCACACGTGGGACCAGGAAAGCTGGTTAGGTCAGGGCGGCTTTGGGAGCCCCTTCCGTTAGAGCTGGGACTGATTTCACTGCTTCCCATGCTTCTGGGCGCCATGTGTTGTGAGCGTGCTCTGTTGGCTGCCATCTTTAGCATTCTCAGGTACTCCCTGCTAAGCTGAACAATCTCTCTTAAAAGACGGATCGCACTACTGCCAACTTCCGCCCAGCCTTTTTCCCAATTAGCAGATTCAAATGAGGAAGGTTTAATTGCAGTCTGGATTCAGTTCTGTCCCTCAGCAGTAAAGTCAGCTCGGTTGAATTCAATTCAGCACACACGGAGCCCCCAGAACCCTGTCCACAGCTGAGCGATTTGAACACAAACACGGGGTCTGACACGGTGTGGGGTACTGCACAGGTGGGATCTACCATGGGACGTCACCCTTGGGAGGAGTCAGGAGCAGTGCAATGCATCATCCCTGTCCTTAGCTGGTTTATGCATCCAAACCGCATCCTCTTTCTCTTGTCAACCTCTCTGCATTCCCTGCTGTTCTGAGAAACATTAAGAATAAGGATCTGGGAGGCTGGTGAGCCTGGTCCACATTCCACAGTCCTGTGTGGACCCACCCCTGAGCTCATTCTGCTGGTCCTGTTCCCACCCGGGCAGCAGATTTTCCTCCTTGCAAGGAGCTCTGCTTCAGCAAGGGTGGACCCAATGGTGAGAAGGCTTTTTTCCCCTTTGTTTTTAGTCCACCACTCATGCTAACTGTATCTCTATTCTCGTCCATGGAGCTGCCTCATCTTCCAGGAGACAGCGAGTAATTGGGTGACAGGAGATGCATTGTAGGGAAAGATCTTCTAACTCTCTGCAGGGACCTCCTGGAAGGGAAGGGGTTGTCACAACAGCCACCACCTCCCCAGTCCTTTCCTTTAGTACCATCAGAAGTCACTGAATTCCGCTCTGGGTCATTCAGAGGATTGGCCTCAGGTCTGGGCCAGCCCCAAGTTTAAGGCTATCCTGGTCTTACTATGTGATATCATACGCTTCCCAGTCAATTCTTCAAGTAGATATCCTAAGAGTGAGTGAGAGCATCAGGCCTTGGGAGATAATTCTCAAATAGCCCCCTTCTCCATCCATGTCTAAAACCTGACCCTGAACTTGAGCCACAGCCCAGGGTCTCCATCCTTGTCATGGGTCCGCTCTGGGTCACAGCTCTGTGCTGGTTTATGCAATATCTGAACGCAGATGCTGTATAGTCTGTCCAGTGGCTCACAGTGAAGGAAAAATGCAATCTCTGCTACCTTAAAAGGAAAGCAGGATGCCTTTAATCTCTCTCTCTCTCTCTCTCTCTCTCTCTCTCTCTGTGTGTGTGTGTGTGTGTGTGTGTTGGGGAGGGTGAAAAACTAGACTGCTCCTCCTGTTGAGTTCCCCTTATTTAGTTTTTGCTGTTACATTCTGACCACTCCGAAGTCACTTCAAGTAATCCTCAAAAGTAGACCAATGGCAGCTCATGCCTGCAATCCTAACATTTTAAAGGGGCAGGAGGATTGTAAGTTCATTTCTGGTCTGGGCTACAGAGTAAGGCTCTGTCTTAAGAAACCATTTAAAAAGTTCCTAGTTCTCTCTGTCTCTCCCTCCCTCCCTCTCCCTTCCTTCCTCCTTCCCTCACTTTGTCCTTTACTTTCCCTCTCTCTCCCTCTCTTGTTTCTTAGCAGAAACACTTTGGGAATATCACTATGTTTTTCTATCAGAAAATACTCTGGTATGGCTGCCTGTCCTTCTGTGATGTTGGCAGCAATTGATGACCTCTGTCTGGGTCTTTATTTATTTGGAGGATGCAAAATGGTGTCAGATAATTTAATAATTTCTTGTTCATATGCTTCCTGGAAAGCTTCATATGAGAAATGACCCTCATCAGCCCTTTGGTTACCCTGAAAGTACCTTAATCCGGGAAAGGGCAAGTCAGACGCTTGGGTCTTCCCTTTGTTTACTGGGTGCTGGGTTAGGAGCTGGTCCCTTGGCATCCTTCAGAGAGGATCTTTTGTTCAGCATCATCTCAGCCCACATTTAATGTCTTTCATGGACTTCACTATCTTTTTGCAGTTAGTTCCTGACATGCACATTATCCAAACCTGGCTGCTGCAAGCCTCTTCTGGAAGATTCCATCTGCCGTGACCCTGGTGCACATTAATAGTGTTCCTGCCTTTGGTTATGGCAGAATGTTCCAGTTTCTCCTCTTGCATGTTCTCCACAGACTCCAAATGAGCTCCGTTTCTCGTTAGTCACCGGTTCCTCTTTGTTTCTTTGTGAGGATCTAAGTTCTTACTGTCATCATTTTCTTCTGTCTGCAGATCTTGCTTGACTATTTTTCTGGTGCTGGCCCATCAGCACCCACCCCATACCTCCTTCCAGCCTTTGCTCGTCCAACAAAGCTTTGCTTCATCTTCATTTTTACTGGATGCAGCCTTCATGCTTGATATTATCTTTTTGATTTCTTCTTATTTCTGTTAATTCTTTCTCTTCTGGCTGCTTCTGTGATAATTTGTACCCTTCTCTATCCGAGGGGCCTTTTTCTTTAATCTCAGGTTGGCTTTAAACTTTTATCTTTATTATTTTTAAAATGTTATTGTTATGTACATTGAGTTATTTTCTTTATGTTACACTATTGAAATTTGTTTATCATTTTGAGCCTGTAGGTTTACAGTTTCCGTTGAATTTGGAAATGTTTTAGTGAAACTCATGTTTAAATAAAGTGAGTTTTTCGAAACTTTTAGGAAGTGACAGGGTGGATTGGGATTCCTTTCTAGCCTGTATGGTAAGCAGTCGATGGGAGTCACTCGCCTGTGGTTTTATGGAGTGGGGAAAATATTTTGATCACTGCCCATCCTCAATTTGGTCCTGGCTTCCTTTGCTCAGTATCCCTGACATACTCCATTTGGACTCTTCCATGGGAGCGAGCCTTGGGCTTGGTTCTTGGAGAATGGTTCTGGGCTGCTCCAGGTGCCTCGAGTCTTAGATGCGGGTCCGGGGAGGGGGCGAGATGGAGGGAGACATGGAAACTGCTCGTTGTGGGTAGGCAGCTTGTAGGAAGATTAATCAATGCCATTTTCTTCCACTCTGAAGGGCAGAGTTCGTAGCATGAGTTCCGACTTAGCCCCAAGGTGGTGTGTGAGACCTCGTCTGAAATGGGTTGGTACCTCCCCGACCTTGTAACTCACGAGGCTGTGTCCCCACAGGGATCTCAGTGTGGACGCTGGCCTGAGTCCTGCCCAGTTCCAGGTGCGGCCCATCCCTCAGCACTATCAGCATTACCTAGCCACTCCTCGAATGCACCACTTCCCCAGAAACTCTTCCTCCACACAGATGGTGAGTCCTGGAGGCGGCCGGGGAGGGGGCGGGGGGGGGGAGGGGCGGGGTATGAACGTCTTCACTGCCTCCTGCGTGCTAGCAATGAGGTGAGGCTAAGCTCTCCTCTCAGGTGCTCAGGGTCCTCTGAGTCCTGGTTCCTAGGCAGACCAGTAGCTGCCATCTACTCTCAACCCCAGTTCTTATTCCGGCTTGAGGAAGATGAGACAGAGCAAGTCCAAATGCCAGCCCTGCTGAGCGGTGTCAGGTAGAAGAGGCAGTGCAGCAGGCTGTAGTCTTTGGGGGAAATGCCCAGTGCTGAAAGACTCTGCCCTGGGGCCGGGGAGATGGCTCAGTCAGTAAAAACTCTTGCTGTACAAGCATGAGGACTTGAGTTTGATTCCCAGCGCCCACACCAAAAGCCAGGCGTGGTGGTGTGTGCCTGTAACATCAGAGCTGGGGAAGTGGAAGCCAGCAGATCCCCCCCCTCGGGGGGGGGGGCTCACTGACTTGCCAGCTTGGCCTTATCAGTGAGCCCCTGGTGCTTCTGAGCACCTCAGTCTCACAAAATGAAGAGGGCAGCTCCTGAGGGACAATACCTGAAGCTGACCTTAGGCCTACGCACGCGCGCGCGCCCGCACACACACACACACACACACACACACACACACACACACACTCCTATCTCTCTGTGTTTACAGAGGTTTCTGTCCCTTCTGGTCCCTCAGCTGTTCAATCCCAAAGAAACACATAGAGGTCTACATTAATTATAAACTGGTTGGCCTATTAGCTCAGGCTTCTTATTAACTAATTCTTACATCCTGCATTAACCCATAATTGTCTGTGTTATCCATGTGGCTTGGTACCGTTCATCAGTGAGGCGTTGGCATCTTGCTTCCTCTGTGTCTGACTTAATCTGTGATGACTACAGACTGAGTCTTTTCTCTTCCCAGAATTCTGTTCAGGTTGCCATGCCTATACTTCCTGCTTGGCTACTGGCCAGTCAGCGTTTTATTAAAATACAAGTGACGAATCTTTACAAAGTATAGGACCACTGCCCCACAGCATCCCTGGGTGTGACTATGCTTTTTTTTTGGTGTGAGATGGAATGTAGACACCACACGTGTCTCTCACAGGGCTGGTGAGAATGTCACAATAGATCCTAGAAGGACCTCCCCACAGACCTATGATACCCACTCCCAGGAGTACCCCTCTTGGGGCTATAAAACCCAGAATGTGCCAGAGAACTCAGGGTGGGTTTGAGGCTGCCAGTGACACATAATATCAAGAGAAACTCTTGTTGCTGTCCCCAAATAGAATTCTCCCTTCTCAACCCTTGTTTCTGTCACCTAGCCACCCCGTGGCTTGGGAAAGGAGCACTTACTAGACACGATTATAAACACCGCATATAACTAATCTTACTTCCTCCTGCCAGTACCCTGTGCAGCCAGCCATGATGTCCATTTTGCACACTGGTAAACTGAGGCCTAGAGATGAAGTAATTGGTTCCATTGTATGCAGTGGAAATCTTGATGGCAGCTGGTCTGTCACCTCGCCAGGGTTATGGAAGGCTGAATAAAACAGATCAGCAACTTTGGGGCTAGAGTCTGTATTTAAAAGACTAATATTTTGTTCCTCATGGGTTTCTAAAGATTTGTTTTTACTTATTTATTTTTATTGCATTACACTACTGTTTACCTTGGTTACTGACCTTTTTGGCCCTGGAGATGACCTGCAGCTATCCTGTTGCTCTTGGAGATAGTAGAGGAGGCTCCGCCACCCAGTTGCCTGAGCCTGAGTCTTGACTCTGTCACTTGCTTGAGTGACATGGGCTGATTATTTAATCTCCTGGTGCCGTCTTCATCCCCCTCAGTAGAAGGGGGATTTGTAATTGTCCCTGCAGGTTCCATCAGGTGAGGCAGTGAAATGCTTGGTCACAGGAAGCACGCAGACTAGCGCTACGGTGTAGCCTGTGCTCAGTCAGGGTCAGCGTCACCATATTGATGGTCATCAGAGTCTGTGCACAAGCTTGGCTCTTCGTGAATAGGGTAGAAAACAATCAGGAGGGGCATCCCTGCTGGGCAGTAGGTCTGGGTGTGCTCTCTGGTGGTTGAGAGAAGAGGGGTTGCCTCTCAAGCCCAGGAGAAGCCTGGAAAGGTTGGTTACTCTCTCCAAACTGTTTTCTTCCTGTCAGGTTGTCCATGAAATTCGAAACTACCCTTACCCACAGCTTCACTTCCTCGCGCTCCAGGGACTAAATCCTAGTCGGCACACCTCTGCTGTTCGGGAGAGCTACGAGGTATGTTGCCCCAATTGGATGGCAAGCTATCGTTCACACACCATTCTCTCTGCCTCTCTGTACCAGTGGGTAGATGCCGATGGGGGTGGGGAATGAATCCCGGGATTGAAAGTAAGAGAGAACAAGGGCATGAAGAGAAATTGCAGCTTCCCACACTGCACCAGCACTTTCGGCTGGCAGCGTGCCGGCTTCCTGCACACGTCTTCCTTGCTCTTTCCTCTCGCCTGTGTTTATGTCTATCCGTACATGTTGAGCACACGTTTGTGTTTTCCTTTCTACAGGAGCTGCTACAGCTCGAGGACAGGTTGGGAAACGTGACCCGAGGAGCTGTACAGAACACCATCGAGAGGTTCACCTTCCCTCACAAGTACAAGAAGGTGAGGCTGCTTAGACTGTCTGCACAGTCAGGGGCTGGGAAGGGAGTTGTTAGCGTGTCTGCTTGAACCAGTCCCCTGGCTATCTGCAGGGGACACAATCCAAAACCCAGAAGCCTTTGCTCTGTTTGAATGACTCCTCAGCATTTTCTCATAGGCACACAGCAAATGTGGTCAGGAGGGAAGATGGAACCCTACACAGAGATGGGAGAAAGGCTGAGTGTGCAAATGTTAGCCAGAGTGGTCACGTGCGTATTTATGCATGTGTAGCAGTACAGACACATCAGTGTTTGTGCACCGGTCTGGTGAGCAAAGGGATCCTACACACAAGGCTAATAGAAAATACCTTAGAAAACAATTCAAAGCCCTATTGCATAAGGACAAAGGGGTAAAGAAGGCCTCTAAACACTGTGGGATTGGGCTCTTCTGGGGATGTTTGAAAGTTTCAAAACTGTGGAACGTACCCACTGACCTTAGAAGTAGAATCTGTAGGGCTGGTACCCACAAATACGAGCTTTTAAAGCATTATTTTAATTAAAAGAAATGAAAACATGGAAGAAGCCAAAGTGTTCTTTAATAAGTAGACAAGTAAGCATACATAATGGGTTATTGTTTTATAATAAAAAGAAATAATTCATTAGCCATGAAGAACTGTGGAGGAAGCTTAAATATACACTAAAAAGCGAAAGAAGACAGCCCACAAGCTGTAAACTGTATTCTGTGAACTATATGGCATCCTGGAAATGATACAACAGAAAGAATAAAAAGAAAAAAGATAAGGGATTGCCATTGCGGAGAGAAGGCACAGGCAGAGTGCCAGGATTTTGTTAGTGCAGCAAATTATTTTGTATGACATTGTTATTTAAACAGGTGACATAATGCATTTACCAAAACCCCAAGGCAGGATCCGCCTGAGTCAGGTAGCTTGCTCATCACTGCGACAAACTCCCCGAGAAAGCCTCCTCCGCGAGGGAAGATTCTTTTGGGTTCAGAGTTTGAGAAGTCTGTTTGTGGTTTCTTGTCTCTGGTTCTGGGACTGTGGCAAGGCCTGGTAGATAGGAAACAGAGTGGGTGAAAATGCTGGGAAGGAGGTCCACTCTTCCAGGGAACGCCCACAGTGACATACTTCCTCCAACTAGGTCGTACCTCCTGGTTCCCACCACCTATAATGTTATCAAATTAGGAATGCAACAGTGGATTAATCAATTAATAAGATCAATGCCCCGACAACACTTTCCAAAGCCACCAGTGTGCAGTCAAACCTGCAACATTTCAGCTCCAACCCTTAACTCATGGAAACTAACAGGCTTGAGCTAATAATGGCCAGTATTGGTTCATCACTTGTCCCAAGTTTACCATGTAATATGAGAGGTGGGGCCACATCCTGCTTGTGGCTTGGGTCCTAGAATCCTGGCTAGGGGCAGTGAGGGAATGAAAAAACACAGACACACATACAATGAAGCTGGGTTCAGGTAGGGTTCTCTAAGGTGACCACTGCAGCCCGGAACCTCAGCATGGCTGGTAGTCTCTGTAGGGAAGCTGGACGCAAACATCTAGGCAGAGGAAACTGAAGTTGCTAGTCTGCACACCTTGATGAAATGTATGTAAACACTCAGACTTTCAAGAGAAGCTTTGCCATTTCTTTTGAGACCCAGCATTATGGGTAACAGATTTGCCAGTTGTCCCACGAGTCTGGGACTTGGGCATCCTTGACATGACCATACACATGTCAAAATACACACTCAACAAGGATTTCATCACTCATTGCAGCGTACAATGCCTGTCTGCGCTCTTTGTGGTACAATATAGTTCGCGAGCTTTGGGTAAGGGGCTGGAGGTTGAGAAAACACAAACACACACAGAGACAGACAGACACACGGATGTCTAATCACTGGTACAAAGCCCTTTATTTCATAACACCATGGAGGCTTAAATACTCAGCAGTCAAGTGGGCCAACAGGTGAAAACCCCATCCTCCGATCCTCTAGGCAAGGCACAGCTTTTAGTAACTCCAATCAGAAGGCTTGAGCAGGGAAGAACAGCTGAAGGCCAGGACTCCAATTGGTCCCAACAACTCAGGACTTCCTTTGCTCCCTATAATGGAAGTTGAAAATACATTATTGTTGCTTAGTTTTTGTGTAACCTTGAATCACTATACCAAAAAGGTTAATGCCAAATGAAAATGAAACAAATTTAGAGAAAATAAGGACAGGCCAAGGTTCATCGTGGTGTACCCAGAGACCTTCATTCACTCTCTTGATACCCAATGCAGCAGTAGTTGAAATCACATGGGACTAAAGTCAGCCAGTTTTGAGTTTCACTTCTTCTGAGCATGGCTGTGTGGGTGTGGACAGTGGCCCATTCCTTCTGTTTTCAACGTGGCTGCTTCAGGACGCAGTGGGATGGTGAAGCTTCATACATAGGGCCGGGTACTTGCCTGGTGTCCAGGAATAGCCAACGGTGAGCCTGTGTGCTGGGTGTCAGTATCAAAGAGCACAAATGAGCAAACAGTGTCCCCACCACGTTTGTTACTTCTGTTGTCATGATAAAACTTCATGACCAAGTTAACTCATAAGAGAAAGTGTTTAATTGGGCTTACAGTTTCAGGAGGTTGGAGACCCCATTGGCAGAACAAAGGCATGGCAGAAAGAACCTCTGAGAGCTTACATCTTGATCCAAAAAGAATGGCACAAGTCTTTTGAAATCTTAAAAGTCTGCCTCCAGTGACATATGTCATCCGACAAAGCCACACCTCCTAATCCATCCCAAACAATTCCACTAACTGGGGACCATATAAATATATCAGCTCAGGGAGCTGGATCAGTGAGAATAAATAGGAGTAGTAAAACTCAAGCAGAATCAAGAGAAAAATATTGTAGAGAAGGAATGGGAAGAATTAAGGTAAGACAACTTTAATAAACCTTAGGATCCAAATACAATGTTAAAACAATTTTAAAATTTTTAACAGAGACTAAAATAATATAAAGTAAAAGTGTATTTTAACTAATAATAAAAATAGAATATATAGACATTAAGAATAGGACCATATGAAAGAAATAAGAATAGGAAGAGGAATGAAAGCAAAGTATAAAATAATCAAGGTTAAGTCAGGAATGGTAGGTAGGGCACACCTTTAATTCCAGAACTTTGGAGGTAGAGGCAGGGGATCTCTATGTTACAGGACAGTCAATGCTATACAGTAAGACCCTGTTTTGAAAAGCAAAAAAACAAAAACAAAACAACAAAAACCAAGATTATCAAAGTTAAAAAGAAATGCTGATGAAATAAGAAGGTAGATGAGTAGTGAGTATTAAATAAATGCTGAAAAAAGTTGAAGTTAAAATCAAAGTTGCACCAGGCTTTCTTTTGGGCCACAAGCCGCTCCAAAATGACAACACTTACCCTTAAAATTAGTTATGAATGCTTGGTCCTAACTTGTGCTTGTTCCTGCTACCTCTTATAACTTAACCCACTTCTCGTTGTCTACATTTTGCCTTCCTTCCTTCCTTCCTTCCTTCCTTCCTGCCTTTCTTTCTTTCTTTCTTTCTTTCTTTCTTTCTATCTTACTTTGCTGCTGTCTCCACATCTGGCTGGAAGCTGCCTGGCTTTTGGCCCCGGGATATGCCTCTCTTTCTCCCCTTTTCTTTTCATTATTTTCTTCTTCCAAGCCTAGATTTCTCCTCCTACTTATTCTCTTGCTGGTCACCCCGCCAGTCCCTACCCTGCCTTACTACTGGCCATTCCTCTTTTTATTAGCCCACTCAGGTGCATTTGGCAGCAACATATCTTTACATAATTGTTAAACAAATGCAGCAGAAACAAATGTCACACATCTTTACATCATTAACAAATGCAGCAGAAACAAATGTAGCACACCTTTACACAAAGTGATAATCCACAGCAGAAATAAGTGTAGCACATCTTTGCCTAGTTAAAATAATATTCCACATCACAAAGTTCTGTAGACAGTGGAGAAAAAGAAAGATTTAAGAGATTAAATATTGAGGCTAAAAAATGTGCTGTGAAAGGAGAGAAGGAAGGATTAGACATAGCTGAACAAGACAGTGCTGAAGTGAAGGTATGACACAAAAAGGAAATCATAAAAATGGTGGCTAAAAGCAATAGAAACTAGGCATATGGCTGGGGCTTAACGCTGTTCGGTTGGACATTGCTCTTCTAGCGGAGCCAATCCTGCCACAAAGTCTGCCGACCTTCAGCAGGCAGAGGGTCATGACTCTATTAATACTAAAAATGATGCGTGGCCAACATGTAGGATAATGGATACTCTTGGTTTTCTGGATAAAGGGACCTTGCAGCAGCCTGGCATCACTTGCAGCTGGGACACGGGGCACACGAGGGGGTGCAGCCAGTGGAAGCAATAGGCTTCCTTGTGTGTTCTAACCAGGGCGGGATACCCCCAGATGAAATCAGAGTAGGGAGCTTTTGAGCTCTCAACTCGGGAGGTAGTCCTGACATGTACCCAATGTCACTCTCTGGTCTTCATCTGTGACTCCATGTGTCTCTTTGCAACATGACTTTGCAGTTTGCTTGCCTCTGGAGCGAGGCCAGATTGGATGACTTTCTGTCCGTGGTTACTCTCATCCTTACAACCAGACATCTGCAGCGTGGGGCATAGGGACGTGGAAGGCGCACAGATTTAATTCACTGCTTACATTTTTTCTTCCCCAGAATATTTATTAAGCAGCAATGACATGCCTTGTACTTGGCCACAGGTGCCACTTGAAAACGATCTGCAGAGTGCTTAACTGCTGTCAAATAATTACCGTAGAATCAGGGAGAGAAAGGCGTAAATCGGGAAGTATGAACAGCAGCTGCGTGGTGTTTGACCTCGTACTAGACCTACCGCTTAGTAGCTTAAGGGAACTTTCTTGCTAGGGAAAGAAGCACAACTATAGAAAACAGTTTAGAACCACGTGGTACAAATTAAAGGAGTTCAGGGTGGTGGAGAAATCTTGTGTTCACCTAATAATGAGAGCATAGATGAATGGACATTAGTGGAAAGAATGAATGAGGAATGTGTGTATGAATGAATGAATGAATGAATGACACATTCTGACTTAGAGGCAGGGGTACATGTTAGACAGGGTGTGAGAGGGAGTGGACAATGTGAGGGAGACAGGGAAAGCCAAAATTCTCAGGCTGTAGCTCTGCACAGGGCAGAATGACTAGGAGCCTAGGTCCTTTGCAAACCCCGGGGCCCCTTGACAATGTCTAGGACAGCCACCAGCAGTCTACCAGCCTCTTCCTCTCTTGCTTTTAACCTCCCTGCAAGAGTGAGGAGATAGCCATGAGCTAAGGAAGAGGCTACCAGTGTGGGAGGAGCCTGTGGGTGAAAGCCAATGGCCAGCAAGAGCTGGTATCAGGTAACTAAAATGAATGTTCTTTTTTTTTTTCTTTCCTCTACTCACAGCGAAGACCCCAGGACAGCAAGGGCAAGAAAGACGAAGGGGAGGAGTCAGACACAGATGAGAAATGCACGATCTGTCTGTCTATGTTGGAGGATGGAGAAGACGTGAGGTAAGAGGCCACTGCTACAATGTTTCATGGTTGCACTAGTAAAGCAGAGGGCGAAATAGTCTAGAGGTGGTGACCACGAACATGGGGGCGGGGCGACAGTGTGCTAGCGGCTCTGAGGGGTCTAAGCCAACGCCAAGGCCTTTATGGAAGAAGGGCTTTGAGAGTTACTTGCAGCCATGGTTTCTCATCTCAGCCATAGTCTCACCCCTGGGTCTGGGTTTATCCAGAAAACCAACTTTCCTCTTTTCCAGACGCCTACCTTGTATGCATCTCTTCCACCAACTGTGTGTGGACCAGTGGCTCGCCATGAGCAAGAAATGCCCCATCTGCCGAGTGGACATTGAGACACAACTGGGAGCCGACAGCTGAGGGAGGAAGCTAGCCAGTGGACGCCCCGTTTCCTTCACCAGGCCCCGCCCCCTCGCCCCCCCACGGCCATAGCCCTTGCAGCCAAACTTTGCCTTCTGAGCCATTTGACGTAGAGAAGAAGCCTGCAAGCACATTTGGTGGAAAGAGAAGTTGGTATTAGTGTCTGAGGGAGAGGAAGGGGTGGGGGGACCCACCCATCCAGAATGGTGACTGCCTCATCGCCTTGCTGCGCAGGGGGAGGGAGCTGGCCGTGCCCAGAGCAGGGGCGGGAAGCGGGGGGCCCAGCTGCTGAGAACTAGATGTGATCTCGAGGGTACTAGCTGGTGACCAGCCCCTCAATCCTGTCCTTTGAAGGATTGTGTATATACCTCTTGACCACGTAGAAACCATGTAGGGGTCTCTAGCTATTCTGTGGATGGCAGCCAGAGCATGTTAGCTTAAGAAAAATGTCGTGTGTGGTGCTCTCGTCATCTGTGGTGGACATGTCGCTATTACTGAACTTGCACCAAATATTTCTCATTGAGTTTCTTGTTTTGGTGCCTGACCGAACCAACCAACGACAGCCCCAATCTTCCCGTCTTTATGAGCAAAAAGGAAAAAAAAAAAAGGAATCAAAGGTTAAAAAAAAAGAAAGAAAGAAAAAGAAAAAAGCCAAATCCTGTTTACGGTGAAAAAGGATGAAAATTTTTCACCCAGGTTGGGAGGCGGGAGGGGGGTTCTTGTTTGTTGTTTTTTTGTTTTTTTTTCCTTGGGCTTTGTTTTTCTCATGTTTACAGTGCACGGAGTGTGGAAGGGGCATCTGAAAAGGGGGTAGGGCTTAAAAGGAACAGATGGGGTCTCTCTGGGTTTCTGAGGCTTTTGGGGAAGGCGAGGAGGGCAGAACCCTCGCCACTGAAGGGGGCCCATATAAAGGTGAGCTCCCAAGTCCTGGGTCCCATTTGCTTGGTCCCAGCTGTCTTCCTAGGTTCCACACTGAACCAGGGAAGACGCAGTCTCCAGCCACAGTGGCCCTATGTTCCTGGGAGCCAGCAGCCCCCTGCGCACTCCAGTTCCTAACTTTATCCTGAGCTCTCGTCTTGCCACAAAGAGGCAATGTAGCCACTGCCTCCCTATGCAAACAATTAACCAGATGATGCAGATGAAATAGCATTGGCAGCGTACACTTGGCCTTGGCCAACGCTCTCGCTAGCACTCAGGGCTGAAGTCAAGTCCCTAAATTTGGGAGTAACTTGAGCATCCTCCAGGATCCTGTCTGATTAGCCCCTCAGAGATGGCCCTTGCTATGAGATCACTTGCCTGGGCTGGGAGGCCCGTGTCCCTAGCCTCTTGATTGTTTGATTCTGCTAATTCTAACCCAAGTGTAGCTCTTAATCACGTGTAAAAAAAAAAAAAAACGACAGGGCACCTGGCATGCTGTGACCTTCCTTTGCCCCTGGCCCTCCTCGTCGTCCCTCATTGGCATTGCTCTCAGAATCCAGCCCAACCTCGACCCCTAGCCCGTCTCAATGCTCCTGTATCAAAGAGCTAGGGTGCTGGTCGGATAAAGGAAGAAACCCCATGAGGATGAATCAGGACCAAAATTGACAGGGGACCACTGGACTTGAGAGAGAACTTTCTAGCACAACGGATACCATCACGAAGGAGCGGCTGTCTATCCACTATCCAGACGAAGGTTACACCCACGACCCATCTTCTGATGTCTCCTAAAATCTCTGTTGAGTGCCTACTGGGGCAAGAGTTGATGAAGATGATCACTAAGGCAACGTCTTTGCCTGGTGGAATTATGAGAGGATCAGGGAACATCCAACATTGCTTATGGTGGACGGTCAGACAGTGAAGACCAGGACAACTTTGGTTGCTTGGACAATGTCTCCAACGCCAGGGCTGGATACCCACCAGGTGGGGAAAGAATGTTTGAGTCAGGATGTCAGGGAGCTGCTGACCGAAAGCCACCAGGACTTGTGAATTCTCTCCTGCTCCTCCCTGGGGCCATGCCAAAACCAAGATTTCACCATAAGACTGTGGCTCAGAGATAACTGGGGTGGTCCAGGCAGGTCTTTGCTCCCCGAGGCCACTCACTCTCTACCCTTTGCGTTGAGGCTGTCCTGCAAGGCTGGCAGGGAAAGAGAATTGGCCTGGGGGGACTGGAACTAGTGTCCCTGATTCTAGTCCCAGCTCCTCACAGGCAAACGGAGAGATGCTGGAACCTCCACCCACACCCTTTGCCCTGCTGGGCCTCGGCTTCCTCAGCTGCGACCCAAGGAGGTTGGATTGGATGCTCACTAAATTCTCCCGATACACACCTTCTGTGATTCTTTCTAAGGTCAATGCATCCTTCAAGTAGAGTTGTTGCTGCCCATGCTGCTGAGACTGAGAGGCCTTTTATGCCCCCACATACCTGCTTCAGAGGCTGAGGTACGCAGGCTGAGGGAGAGGGTAGAGTGGTTTCTCCTTGTTCCCGTTCACGCAGGCTCTTTGCAAGCCCCAGCCTGGGGCAAGGGAGGGGTTGTTCCTGCCGCCCCCTCCCCTTCCCACCTACCTGGGGTCCCTGTGTCCTGATGGTAGGGGCTGGAGTAGCACTTAGAACCCGCCCAGTCCCCGTTTCGGGACTTCTGATTGGTTGGAGGAAAGCCTCCTCTCCGGGTCCCCAGACTGGCCATTGAGCCAGAGCTGAGTGGAGATGAGGCAGGGCCAGGCCTCGGCATCTCACATCTACCATCTCCAGGAGAGAGTCGTATGTAGTTCTCCTGCTCAACTCAAGGGACTCAGACCCTTTTCTGACTGAGACGCATGAGTGCCTTTGACAGCGGCCCCAGGTTCAAGTTGGGCCTCCTAACCGCAGCCATGGCTCAGCAGGTCCGCCTAGGACACCAATCAACCCAAGCCACGAATCCAGCTGGGCACAGGCAGAGGGCAGCAGGGGCTGCACGTTCCGTTCCTCCACCTGGCTAGGCCCCCAGGTCCCCGTGTCATTTTCGCCACCACCTGTGACAGGCCTCAAGTTCTCCTCTGCAAAGGCCCCCAGCCTCCGTGCAAGCATTCTTAACTCTTTACGCCTAACGAACAAGCACAGTTTTTTCAATGGTGAAGAAAAAGCACCAGACTATTGTTTTTTTTCTTGAAGAAATCCCCCAAGCCGCCCTGCCTGCGGGACAAACATTCCCCACGTGGGGCTGTAGCAACGTCTGTCAGGTCCCCTTGTGTTTCATCTTCCGCGCGCGCGTGTAGAGCAAATGCTAGAGCGATTTCAGCTGATAGAAAAACAAAAAAAGAAAAAAAAAACACAAAAAATAAAAAACATGGCACGTTGCTAGTTTACAGGGTTTTGTGAGTTTCAATGCCTTATATTTAACAATCATAATTTATGACTAACTTGTAGATATCGTGGGTTCTTATTTAATTATTTTTATAGTTGTTTTGCATTTTTAATTATAATTTATTTATTTAGAAAGGATACTAATGTTTTTTATTGCTCCTATTACCTCATTTTGGCGTCGTTTCTGGGAGTGGAATGCTTTGCATGCATTGGTACGATGACAACTGCGAAAACAAACAAACAAAAAACCCATTTTAAATAAAAGTCTGCGAACTTTATTTCGTCCAAACTATCAGGGTGTGTGATTGCAAGCTGTCCTACTGTGGTGCTGGCCTCTTTGGATACATTCCATACGAAATGCAAACCTTTGATTCTGTATGCTGTGATCTAGTGAAAAGCTCCAACATAGTGACTGTATTTAGCACATATATAAATATAATTTGCACTCGTCAGCAGGCTGGGGTAATCCTTTCACTTGGCACCCTTGGCCCCTCCCCCAGCCCTCTTTCCCACCTCAAGCCTGCTTCCCTTGTTCCCTCCCCCTTCCTACCTCCTCAAGCCCACTCATCCTCCCTCCCCTGAGGACTGTCTCAGGGCAAAGGGGGTCATTGGCTACTCCTGGGCTCCCACTCACTATGGTTCCAGAATTGGGGTCCTTCAGTCACGGCGGGCATGGTCCTCTGAAAGTCAAAAGGCCTGTTTTATTAAGGGGAAGGCCGGAAGACTTTGGTTTTTACACCAGCTCCACAGCTGGCTCCCTGGGATCAAGGGCAAGTTCCGGGTTTTCCTGAGTCAGCTTTCTGTTCTTGGGGGGGAGGGGCAAGATGGGTCCCCCAATTCAGAAAGAATATACCACAGTCCCAGGTGAGATCACAAGGATGGGTCTCATTCTCTTGGGAGAGACGGAAGAGGAAAGGAAGGGGGAAGGCACGGAGAGAAATGGAGACCAGAGGGAGTCAGTTAAGAATGACCTTAGAGAGCTGGTCAGAGCAGGCACCCGCAGGGTCCTCTTAAATACTGCGTCCTGCAGGTGGCAAGGAGGCCAACTAGGTAGCTACATCCTTGGGTGTGAAACGTGGACTTTCTCAGGGCTAGGTCATTCCCAGATTGAGCGGAGATCCATGTCCTGTTGCCAGAGGGAACTAGCTGGGAGACTAGAACTCCCAGACTAGGGTGTTTGGGATCCGCACCCTCCACCACCACCAGGCTTGTTTGGAACCTTCGTGGTTGCGCCATCCCTCGTTGGCCAGCACTGGGATATAGAATTGCACCATGCCTTCTCCCCACCACCGCTCCTTGCCTGTGTTCCACAGAGGCTGCAGATACTGCAGATACTAGCGCCTGCTGTGGAGTTAGAGGGGTCTGGCTCCAGACTCGCAAGTCTGTGTAAGAGCTGATGGTGAGGAGGCCTCGAGGAAGCGGCCATAGATTAAGCCTGTGAGTGGGCAGGCACCCTGGCATGCCGACCCTCCCCTCTCCCTCTTCTCCTCACTCACCCCTCCCCCTTTCTTGGCTCTTGACATCACTGCCTTTGCCTGGTGGGTAGCTCCACCCTCCACAGGAGGCCCCGTGGGTTTGGATAGCTCTGGCACGAAGGAGGAAATTAAGACCTGGGGTTGCCACACCACCTACCTGTGTGGCTAGACCAGATGTGGTCCTTCGGCCCCACCCCTGGGCTGGGGCTTCTTGCTTGCTGCTGCCTTGCTTCTCCTCTGCCGATACCCCGGAGCCTTGCTTTCCTTGGAGATGGCCTGTGGAGTCACCCACCACGCTGGTGGAGCACAATCATCACACACTGCCAGACCTGGCAGACACTGCCCCCTTCAGGGCTCCGCATGGCCGTGTTATGCCGTTGTGTGGGGTCAGAGGAAGACAGGCCCTACGCTCTGGCTGGCTATGACCCACCCTGAGCCTCCCCACTCTGGGATGCGGTCTTTCCCCCCTCAGCTGTGGAGAGGGCCACGCCAGGCTCTCCGAGGGGTCATTTGCTGCCCCTGGTAGGTGAAAGGATTACCCCTGGTGTTGATTGTCCTTCTTTTGTAATCCTCCTGCTGTTCTCTTCTGTTGTGCTGTGCAACCTTTTGCTACATAGACTATTTTATAGCAGAAAGCTAGAAAAATATTTATTATGACTATTAAAGCAATAGTGCATCAACGAGCAGGCGGAGACATTAGGAATTGTGTAAACGCTTAGATTCACTTTGGGTGGATTTTTTTGTACTTTATTTACAATGAATAAAAACGAACTGCATTGCTAACTACACCTCACGAGTGCAGAGTGTTTGTCTCGGTGCCTGTCTAAGGCACGTGGAAGGGGAACGTCAGAAGAACTTCTGCTGGCCACTGTGTTCCCCAAGGGCTCATGTGTTGCTTGGTCCCCAGCTAGGTGCTTCTGAGAAGTGGGAACCTTTATGAGGTGGGATTTGGTGGAAGGATGTTAGGTTACAGTGGCCGGGAACTCCAGTAGTGTCATGGGGGCTTAACCTCCTCTTCTCTACTTGTAAGCCACCAGGCAGGGACTTCCTCAACCACTCCATTCTGTCATGGTGTTCTGCTCCCCAAAACTGGAAACCCGAATGATGCTTTCCTTCTAGTATGGTGATTACAGCAGGCATTTTGACACAGCAAAAAAGAAAGCTGGCTAACAGTTTCCTTTGTCTCTTAGCAGAGTCAGCCACCTGCTACCTGTCTTCCAAACTTTATAGATTTTTAAGGGGGAAGTTCCCAGTTTTGATCAACTTTCAAACAGCCTGTTATATATTTACTTGTTCTGTAGCAAAACGGAGCTTGATTTAAACAGTTGGAGTGGGTTTCCAGCCCATCGGAAGAGCCCAAACTCTTGGGCCATGGACTTAGTTGCAATGTATTGTCTCGGAGGCCTGAAAACTCACGTTGTCTTATAAGCTACAAACAGACCATAGCAACCAATTACAAAAAAAAAAAAAAAAAGCAATGGACATTTTTTAAAAAGAGTGGTTTTAGACTCATAGAAAAAATGCAGATAAATTGCAGAGAATGTCTGTATAGACACTCCCCCCCACACACACATACACCTGACGACCTTCCTCTGCTCTTAACACTGTTCATTAGTGCAATACGTGAGCCAATATTGACACATTATTATTAAAGCCCATAAGTTACATTATGTTAATGAGCCATTTAAATTCTTACTTCATGTTCAACCAGAGGAACCGAGTTCTGTCTGTGGGTTTTTATGCATTTCTTTTCCATTGGAATCATGAGTCAGGATCTTGGTCCTTGTCTCAGCAGCCAGCTGCCATGCCCGCTGTGTGAACATGGAACATGAGTATAACACTGTCACTCCCGGGTGTTCAGCTAGGTCTAGCTCTCTAGCCCGGGTCTCTACAGACCCAGCTCTTTCTAGCTCCTGTTTATGATTTAGGTGGAGCAGGGGTAGCAGGGTTGTGGGAGCTGGTGGGGATCAGGAGCAGCTTCCCTTAACTTGGCGTCTACTCTCCACCCATTGAGCCTTCCCGGTCTTTCCTCTTGCTCCCTCACTGCACTGCCAGGAGGAAGGTGGTTTCTCAGGAAGCACAGGGGTGAACTCTCTCTGGGCTCCATGAGTTAAGGCCACTAGAATGATCCTCAGGCTAAGGAGGAGAAGAGCCTGTCCTCGCTCCCGGGTGTCCTTGGTGCCTCCAGGACACACCGCCTGCAGCAACACACCCTGCCACCAGCTTCTGCTGCCCCACCTCCCCGGTCCCAGAAGCACCTTCCATTCTTAAGCCTTCTCTTACCAGGAACTTTCCTTTCTCAGACACAGCAGGTACGTGTCGTTGCCCACACATGCAGGGCACTGCCTTTGAACTGTGACTGGAGCTGCTTTCCTATGTTTCATCTGATGGAAAGCTCTTGCTGTGGGTTCCCCATGCATTCCTGGTAGCTGTGTGACGTTGGGAAGGTTACTGAAACTCCCGAGGCTTCACTTTCTCCATTGATTGATATTGGAATAATCAATAGCATCTGTTTCATTGGTCTTTATTTTAGTCTTTTAAACTTTTAGCACGTTGAAAACAACCACATCACATAAGTACACCGGGAAAAATGACACGATGGCATACAAGCACTGTGTGTGTGTTACATATGTGAATCTACTCTTACTATTGATGTCTATAGTTTCGGAACAGCATAGCTTAGACAACCACACACTAAACTGGTCAATTTGGCCATAGAATCATAGTCTAAAAATCGGAATGAATGCCCTTAGCTACATTTTGTTTGCTTGGTTTTTTGAGACAAGGTTTCTCTGTGTAGCCCTAACTGTCTTGGAATTCACATTGTTGGCTAGAAAATCACAGAAATCTTTCTGTCTCTGCCTTCTGAATTCTGGGACTAAAAATGAGCACCACCATACCTGACTTGCTCACCTACATTTTTTTTTCCATTCTTGGGAATGTTTTTTTTCCCCTCTCTTTTAAAAAATTTTCTTGTTTTTACATCCTAACCAAAGCTTCCCTTCCTTCCCCTCTTCCCAGCTCCCACCCCCACCCACTCTTCTCCACTGTTTCTCTTCAGATTCAGGTGGGCATCCCATGATATCAGCCAGCCATGGGATGTCAAGCTGCACTGAGACCAGGCACCCACTGCTCCACCAATGTTGGATGAGGCAATCCAGTAAGAGGCAACAGAGTCGGAGACAGGTCCCGTTCTCACTGTCGGGAATCTCACACAAAGACCAAGCTGCACAAGTGTAACATATATGCAGAGTGCTTAGGTCGGGTCCATGCAGGTTCCCTGGTTGTTGGTTCAATCTCTGTGAGTGCCTGTGTACCCAGGTTAGTTCATTCTGTGGGTTTTCTTCTGGTTCCCTTAACACCACTGGGTCCTACAATCTTCCCCCACTTCTGCAAGATTCCCTGTGTTCTGCCTAATATTTAGATGGGGGTCTCTGCATCTGTTTCTATCAGTTGCTGGGTGAAGTTGGGCTAGGCACCAACCTATGAATATAATAGAACAGCTTTCATGTGATCTAAACCAAGAGCCCAGACGTGTTAGCAGGACTCTGGGCTCCAGTGGAGTGTTTAACTTAGATCTCCTTCCTGCATTTGTGTTACCCACCTCACAGCATCATTGCTGAGTCTTTAATGTGACATTAGATTTGTTATACACATAAAAAATATTGTCACATTCACTAAATAAATGATTGCCGCCTTCATTTAAAGGTAGACCTTAGAGCTTCAAAGCCTTAAAGCTTCAACCACCTACTTTTCCTACTTTTTGCCATTCAGATACAAGCCAGGTGCAAGGCTAACCAGAAACAAGCCCTAAATCAGCACAGCTGTATCGTCCTGAAGTTCCAAAGGCTTTGTCAATGTTTCAGGAACTGTGGGATAACAGAATACTTGGAAGACATTACTAACCTTTATTTACCACGAACCTGAATTTGTTTTCCCTGAAACAGAAAAATATTTGGAACTATGAAAATCACACAATGCCCTTTAAAGATCAAATCATGGGCGACGATTAGTAATGGCATAATTTTTGCAGTTTTAACGTGGACATTACGATGGCCCACTGAGCATAGCAATCATCACCTAATATATTATGTAAAGAATGAACGCCAGCAAAAGGCCATCTCAACACTCCAACTGGGGAGGCAAGCCTGTGAATCTGAGGGGCAGCGTGAGAAGCCATCACGTGTCGGCCCTGAAGACAGATGAACTTCGTTACCTCTACTGCCGAATGTGGCAGGGTCAGTGACACTCCACGTGCCTGGCAACTGGTAAGGAAGAGTAGACTCTGTCACAGCCAGACCAGAGTCAAAGGAACAAAAGCATTAAGACTGAGGATGGGAGCCTGTGCCTTGGGCCATAGAACTCATGATAGATTTCCCAGCATATACACTTGAGGCAGAGAGGGTCTCACATGTCCAAGGACGCCTCCCACTTTCCATGTATCTGAGAATGACTTTGAACTTCTGCTCCCTTTGCCCCCATCTCCTGAATGCTGAGGTGAGAGGGGCGCATCACCACACAGCTTATGGGTTGCCGGGGATCAAACCCAGGGCTTTTGGGAATGGTAGGGAAGTTCTCTATCAACTGAGCCACACCTTTAAGCCCCTACCCCGCCATTAACTGGTCAGCCTTTTCCCCAAATGTCTTTAGTTTTCAGGTAGAAACAAAATGGCAGAAGCTGAAGGAAACTGGGGAGAGTCTGTGAGATGTGTATTGGAAATACCAGGGGCAACTGTCCAGTCCTTTGCAGTTTAGGGCCTGGGTTAAAAAACATGAGGGGGTGGAGGAAGCAGGCTAAACAACAAGTTTTAAGACGGTAATGATAAGGTTATCCCAAGGACCTAGATTCAAAGTAGTCGCTTAAAAAAGTATTTCTTCAGATCTGAACTCCTGAGGATAGGTACATAGACATTGCTAATAGAACTGGAAAAATAAAGCAATAAATTAATCTAAAAGCCAAAAAAAAAGTATTTCTTCAGTTTTGTGTTGAAATCTGATGTAGATACCTATAGTATCTATTAAGAGACACACTGCATATAGCTTTAAGACATCTCCTGTGCAGGATTTCAGGGCTTTGTAATGAGCCAAACAGAGTCCAGATAGGTAGGTTTGATAGGAAGATACAGAAGAAACTGAGGGAAGATTCATTACTGCGTGTGCATCCTAAAACCTGCTGTTTCTGGATGATGTTGCCTTTGGAAGTCAGTGATGGAGCTTGTCGACACGGTTTCCTTGGAGATGATGATGTCATTTCCACGATGTTCATTGCTCATACACATTGGAAGCACACAGATGGTTACAATGCTAGGAAGTCCTGTGTTGGCACTTACAAACACGACCATGAAGGGTTCACGTGGCTTCTGTTCTCTTGTCTTCAGTGAACAGAGATAGGTTCCCACAGCAATCCTAATACTTGAGAAGAAAGTCCCTATCCAGCAGGGCTGCCATGGTCTTGGAAGGACACACACTGAAAGGCTGTGTGTTTTGGCAAGTTGCCTAGGGGGCTACTGTTAGCATCTCCAGTCCATGATGGTCCATGCATTTCAAGTTTGCACATGTAACCGGGGCATTTTGTCTTACCTGGTAAATAACCCACTGGAGGAATGCTGAATTTTCCAGTCTTTGGACCCTAAATTTCCTCCTGTCCCCTAGCACCAAGCTCAACGGGAAGGACTTCTCTTCAGTCAGATGGCGGGACACTAGGAATTGGGCAACTGTAGGTGTTTCTGGAGAAATGTCCTTTGAAAGGGTAGAACCATAAGAATTTGAGTCCCAGGGCAGTGCCAGAGGGTGTTTGGGAGGTTATTCATGGTAAATGGGGCAAGTTTTCTGTAGGAGAATAGATGTATGGCTTCCCTTCTATGGGTATCTTACACAGCTAGGAAACAGCACATATAAAGATCTAGTTGGATACTTTAGCTGGGCTCCACACACTTTCCTGGATTCCTAGGATAAAGATGTTCATTGCACTCGGAGAATAAGCCATTTCTGATTCCTCAGCACAGACTCTCAGGCATTCATCACACTGAAAGCCGCTTGCTTCCTGTCACCAGCATCTAAAACTGTCGTCTTTGGCTTTGAGCTTGATGTCTAGACATTAACAGAACTGATGGACCTTTGCCTTCAGTTTATCCTGCTGAGCATGAGTTCCCTCCTGATACTGGAAACCACTGCTGTGTGGTTCTACTGCCTCGAGTGGCATCCAAAACCTGATGAAACTTTTCTCTGAAGCTGCCTCACTGTTCAGGAAGTTGTGGCTGCTCTCCTCATTGTCAGTTAGCTGCTCTGCTGCCTGTCTCTGGCCAGCCACTCTCATGGGGGAGGGATGCTCATGCTTTTTGTGAGGTGAGCGGCTTTCTCTTTTGCCAGACCTGCCTACACTTTGTCCATCGCTCAGCTCAGGTGATGCGTTCTGATGTTCATCATATCAGAACAGAAGTCAGATAGAAGTTGCCATTGAGGTGTTCTTGAAGAGTCATCCTCTTCCTGATCCAGGGAGATATAATTTCGCCCACTTTAATTCTACCACAGAAATTTTATCGTGTGCTCTACCACAAAATCATCTTCCAGCTGGGCGGTGGTGGCGCACGCCTTTAATCCCAGCACTCAGGAGGCAGAGGCAGGCAGATCTCTGTGAGTTCGAGGCCAGCCTGGTCTACAAGAGTTAGTTCCAGGACAGGAACCAAAAAGCTACGGAGAAACCCTGTCTCGAAAATCAAAAAAAAAAAAAAATCATCTTCCAAGAAACAAAACAACTTCTGGTAGAGTCTTCTGAGAAATTTGAAGTTATCCCCCAAACAGTCTTATTAGTGTGTGTGTGTGTATGTGTGTGTGTGTGTGTGATTTAAAACATTGTAGAAGACACAGAGGTAAGAATTCACTTTCCGTCAGAGATGCGGATGTCCCACATTCTGAGGTTCAGTGTAGAGGATCAAGGGAATGTCTGAAAAGCATTTCATTGTGTACAAATCTTACACAGATGATGGAGGAAGGTCATTGGCTAATAAAGGAACTGCCCTGGCCCATTTTATTGGTTAGAGGATAGGTGGGAGGAGTAAACAGAACAGAACGCTGGGAGGAAGAGGAAGTGAGCTCAGAGTCTCGACAGCTCTCCTCGCGGGATCAGACGCCTGAGAGAGACGCCATGCCCTGCTCCCGGGATGAAGCTCGGACCCAGGATGGACTAGGCTAGAATCTCCCCGGTAAGCGCACCTTGGGGTGCTACACACAGATGATTAGGAATGGGCTAAATTAATATGTGAGAATTAGCCTAGAAGAGAATGGGCCAAGCAGTGATTAAAAGAATACAGTTTGTGTGTTGTTATTTCGGAGCATAAGCTAGCCATGTGGGCGGCCGGGTGTGGGGGACGCAGCCCTGCCGCCCCATATTACTACACACAGATTTCTTGATATCAGTGGTATTTCAAGATGTTCTTGAAAGTAACCCCAGGACAAAAGAGGCCATACACAATAGGTTTGGAACCTGCGACAGTTCTGGCCAGGGTGCAGTCTTCCTCTTTAGGGTCCACAAGGAACAGTGCTGTACGTGACTCGTGTTCTGACAGTGCCAACTGTCTGTCACAGACAGAATATGTAACAAGACCATGGGGCAGAGATTATTACTCTACCCCATATCTCTCTCCACTGTGGTTGCCTGATGTGCAGTTGCTACCCAGGTCTCTTTCTGTGATATCGGGTGAGTGGTCCTGTGCTCTGTGTTTTAATTTTCAGACAGGTCTTATTTTTTCTTTCTCTTTAGGGATCTCAAGGAAAGGCCAGACTCGTCATGGAGAAAGAGTAGGATTTCTTTTTTTTTTATATTTATTTATTTATGTATACAGTGTTCTGTCTGCATGTATGTCTGCAGGCCAGAAAAGGGCACCAGATCTTATTACAGATGGTTGTGAGCCACCATGTGGTTGCCGGGAATTGAACTCAGGACCTTTGGAAGAGCAGACAATGCTCTTAACCACTGAGCCATCTCTCCAGCCCCAAGAGTAGGACTTCTTTGTAAAGTCTTCTAGGAGAGTTTTCAGCATCCTTATAGTCCCCAGTCCTGCTATTGTTTTCTGCCATTTGGTAGCTCTTCCCCTTTCTAGGTGCTGCCCACTGGACTGGTTCTATCTCCACCATTTTGAATGAAGAACCGGTTTCTTGGGTTGGCCACTAACCTTACGTAGGGGTTCCTGGGTCCCTAACAAATTTTATCACATGAATCCCTGTAACCCTTCTGCCATGCTGAGGCCACGGGTGGAGAAGAAGGACACTGAGCTCCTCTGGAATGAAATCACGTGAAGAGAGAGGCTGTGGCATGCTTTGTTATTACCAGGTTACTGGGTCCAGGGTTGGCTGTTGCACCTATTCCTGTCCTCTATCCTAAGAAAGAATCGAGCAGCACCTTTGAGAAGCCCCCAGAGAAAAGCCTGACTGAGTTTTACCCCATCTGCTTTGCTTTTCAATGACCCCCTTCCCTATTCTAAGCAGAAAGCAGGGTCACTGGGACAATGTCAGACAAGCAAGGGCTCAGGACACAAAAGTTAAAGAAGTGCCCAACCTCAGTACAAGCAAGTACAAGTCTAGCTGGTCCACAAGAATGGGGGCCCCCTTATATTTCCCACCCTGGGCATATTGCCTACTTCACCATAGTCCTGACCCCAACAAGATTTTGTTCTATATGCAGCCCCCATGGAACTCTGTGCCCCAACAGTCCTTATCCTGAGACCATGAGGAAGGGAAAACAATCCCTTTTGGGAAAAAAAGGCCCCTTGTCACCCCATCTTTCCCTGTTGCTAACAGGGCCCCAGGGTCTTTGCTGGTCCTGCTCTGTGACAGGCAGATAGGCTAGTATGTCATCTCTTTTCTGGCCGTGCTCCTCACTAGAGCTCGAAGTCAAGCAAACAAAAGGAAGATTGTCTTTTCATCTCCCCACCTGCTCATTCCCACCCCAGCCTCTCTGAGGAATGAGGGCTCACACAGGTAGCAAACTCTTTTTTTTTTCTTTTTCTTTTTTTAATTTTTTAACAGGGATGGCTGGTTGAGCTCCATCCTTCCTTGAAAATTTAGGGACAAGTCTGCATTCGAGACTATTTAGAGAGAACTATAGTGGTATTGCTTTCGAGTAGTTCTTAAGAAAGTATTTCCAAATAAATATTCCCGGGGGGTCTACCTTAATGAAAAGATAAAACCCTCTGCTATTAGTACAAGCTATTTACACACAAATGGGTGCATGAAGTCTAGTAAACATTTACGCTCTAAGTGGGTTCAAACAAAGCCTTCCCGGCTGATTGTCTTATTTTCTCAGGTTGCAGGCTAAAGAGCTCTTTCCAGCCAAGATTTTGATGAAAGTGAAACCCAGCTTAGTCCAGATATGCACTTTCTCAGCTCCGGTGATGTGCGTCCAGAACAGTATTGTGGGTACTCAAAGGTGGATTGGTACCAGGCATCTAATGCTCTTCACACTGTGGAGGTCTCTGTATGGGACATGGAACAAGACGTGGGCAGCAGTAGACGAGGTCAGGGTAGGAGAGGGGCCCCATGGGACCCTCTATAGTCCTGCTTGTCTCCTGGCAACAGAAAGGTCCAGGTGACATGAATGGTCTATTATCTATTGGCAGAGTCAGGCACCGTCTAGCTTCCGGAGGTTCATGTGGAGGGTGGGCAGATGAGTCTCCAGTTTCTCATTAGCTCTTAGACTACTATTAGATTTGAGTTCCTGTTTAGAGACTGGTGTTTTCTGTTTTATTAAACATTGGAAGTGTGTTTTCATTTATGTTTCTGTACCAATGATTTTAGTAGGAGAGTCTTTGTGTGTGTTTTATTTCTGACACAGGGTATTACGATGCATAGGCCAGGTTGAGTTCCAACTAGTAATCCTCTTGCCTTGGTCTCCTGAGTGCTGATATTATAGGGAACACACCACCATACTCAGTGGTCTTGACTTAGAGTTAGCTAATGCCAATAATATATGAAGTAAAATTTTTATATACATGCTTATGTGTGTGTGTCTGTGTGTGTATGCGTGTGCACACGTGTGTGTATGTGTATTTGTGTGTATGTGTGTATTGCATGGGTCAGCATCACTCAAGTGAAATGCTGGAGGCCAGACAGACTTCAGATTTTGTATTGTATCTGCATATACATGATGTGATATCTCAGGGATAAGACCCAAGTTTAAACACAAAATATCACTTAGGTCCCATATGCACCTGACACGGAGCCCAAAGGTAACTTTGTGCCATATTCTTAGTGCACCCGTGTTTTGACAGCGCCCTTCACAAAGCTGGCTGGGGAATTTCCCACCTGTGGTGTCCTATCAGCAATTCAAAAAGTTTCAGATTTTGGAATGTTTTGGATTTCAAATGTTCTAAATAGGGCGATGCTTAATCTGCATTTATTCATTGTTCAATTACAACCAAAACATGGAAAGTCAAACTTGGAGATAGCTCCATTCAAATTTTAAGATTAAAACTCGTTTGAACTGAAAAGTTTGGGCAGAGGATCACAGACTAAGAACCACTTCATCTACTGCTTCGGAGACAATAGACGCCTGAGTATCCCAAGGGGAAAGCGGGTCCATGAGATGAAACCAACTGGGCGAAGAAAGCTAACACATGTTAGGGGTCAAGGAGACGCGGACGAGCGCCTGTAAGCAGATGAGCTGATTCAGTTAGACCCCTGGGCCTTTATCACACACCACTCACTCCTTTGCTGGGTCCTTCTGGGCTCTTCTGTGCCCACACTTCTGATAAGGATTCATCTGCCTTCTCATGAGCTTGATGGGTCACCCTAGACCAGAGACCATCACCTCAGAGATGGTGGGAATGAGAGCTGCACACTTTATTGGGTTTGTTGTTGATGTTATTGTTTGGTTTTGGTTTTTTTTTTTTTTTTTTTTTTTTTTTTTTTTTTAGACAGCGTCTTACCACGTAGTTCTGGCTGGCCTGAAAGGCTCCAAACTCACAGAAGTCTATCCTTACCTCTGCCACTACCCCCTGAGTGCTAGGACTAAACGCCTGGGTTACCACGCTTAGCTGCACACCTTCATTGAACATGAAAGTCCTGGTTCTATACCCCGAGACTCTGATGTCCACTCTCTCCCATTCTTGGGGAGCTTGTCCTATTTTGTGCAAGGGTATAGGGAACTGATTGGGAGAAATCACTAATGCCCCAGCAAGCCTAGAAGGCCACACAGTGTTGGTGTTCTTCAGTGGACTGCAGATGTGGCTTTGGGGACAGAGGGTGAGGCAATTCGGCAAGAGAAAGAGTACCCAATGCACTTAGCTCCTGGAGGTTGATTGCATGAATGAGAGACCCAGAGGAAAACTGAGCTTGTGAGCAAAACACAGTAACCACACTGGGCTGAAATGTTCCTTTGCCCAGTGTAGGTATGATTAGAGGCATTTCCAGAAGGTTCTGTAATGTGGAGGCATTTGCAGAACTTTTTAGTGTAATTTCCAGAAGGATGGGTTGGGGTGAGAGGAGGATGCAGTTGCTATAAAGAATCAGCTTCCTGGGCAGGGAAGTCTTCTGCCAAACATGCCACGCATGGGCAGGAGCCCAGAAATCTGGGAATAGACAGAAAAGGCAAAGTCAAGGTGCGTGCTTACTGGCTGGAGGCTTGGGAATACCAGAGAAGAGAAAGCAAGGACGATCCTAAAATTGAAGCTCGTCTTTATAATTTGGCCCCTATTTCATCTAAATTACTCTGGAGGCTGAAGTCATCCTGGTAACTACAAGGAAGCCTGTTCCTCCACAGTTGTAGGGTGGCTTCCAGGCTGTTGCCTCTTTTTGAGGCGAGAAAGGCTTAGGTTTGACTCTTGCTCCTGCAGAGATCACAGTTGGGTAGAGCATGCAAACAAAGACAGAACATGGAGTCACCAGTTCCTAGAGGATGGGGTAGTTGCACTTCCTCGGTCCTCATGTAAACATGCTGGGCTGGTTACTTAAAACACTGGGTTTCAGGGGGCTGGAGAAATGGCTCAGCAGTTAAGAACACTGACTGCTCTTCCCGAGGACCCGGGTTCAATTCCCAGCACCCACATGGCAGCTCACAACTGTCTGAAAATCCAGTTCCAGGGGATCATGACACCTTCACACCAATGCACATAAAATAAAAAAAAGATAAAACACTGGGTTTCTTTCTAGTTTCCAAGGAAAATGGAGGCAGAGGAAATTTCTCACAATATTCCCAGGGTTATAGAGCTAGAACCCAGACTCTTACCCCATATTCAAGCCTTGACATCATATTTCAGGGGTGTCCTGGGATGCCCAGAAGAAGTAGGAGGTGCAGGAAGAGTCCCTTCTCAGAGTACGTCATTAAAGATGTTCTGTCTCGAGTGTGGCACGTGGTTTCAATGCCCGCTTCTGTACCCTGATATCTCAGATGTGGTAGCTCCTTTTTCCTGCTCGCTTACGAAGCAGATCAGCAAACTTCAAGTCCTTGCTTCCCTATGCCTTTGTCTTTGTCAAGAAATGCTGATTCAGATAGCTGTGGTGGCTCATGCCTGTGATCCCAGCACTCGAGGAGCTGAGGCAGGAGGATCACCACAAGCTCAAAACCATCCTGGGCTACAGATGAGACTTTATCTCCAACAAACAAACCGACGTTGACTCCATCCTTTTGTATGAACAGCTAAACAGTTTTACCTCCATCAGCGCCTCTTTGAATCTCACATCTCATGTCCAGCTGTTCAGGACAGCACGTGGCTCTGCCTTCCAGAGAGAGCACAACCAGGCCATTCTGAACGTGTTCTTGTTAAAGCCACTCCTCTCTTGCTTGGGTGACTATCATGGCCCCATCCGACTTCCTTACTGCTGACAAAGCAGCAGTCCGGTGCTGTCAACATGGAAGTTAGATAGTGCCATCCTCTGCTCATAGGCTCCAGTAGCATCCCTGATGGAGGAAGGTCATTGGCTAATAAAGGAACTGCCTTGGCCCATTTTATTGGTTGGAAGATAGGTGGGAGGAGTAGGCAGAACAGGACGCTGGGAGGAAGAGGAAGTGAGCTCAGTCTTGACAGCTCTGCTCTCTGGAGCAGACACCTGAGAGAGACGCCATGCCCCGCTCCCAGGATGAAGCTCCGACCCAGGATGGACATAGGCTAGAATCTTCCCAGTAAGCGCACCTTGGGGTGCTACACACAGATGATTAGAAATGGGCTAAATTAATATGTGAGAATTAGCCTAGAAGAGAATGGGCCAAGCAGTGTTTAAATGAATACAGTTTGTGTGTTGTTATTTCGGGTATAAGCTAGCCGAGCAGGCGGCTGGGGTGCTGGGGACGCAGCCCCGCCGCTCCAATTACTACACATCCCATTGCGGCCCAAATGTATGAAGGGACGTGCTGGTGCTCAAGACTGGGACTCACCACTACTGACCTTGTTAAACACTGGGCTCCTCCAAGCTTATGCTGCCTTCTTCCCCAGCCACCTTAGCGTTCTCCCACTTTCTAAATTCGCCGTTGATGTTCCCTTTGTCTGGGACTTTCCCTCTGATGCAGACATGTTGCCTCTCCCGGAGGGACTGATTCACTCCAGGATGCCTTTCCATCACATAAGTTAAAGTGACCCTACATCCCGATTACATTTTTTTCTCTAATTTAATTTTCTTTATTATAAAATTTCACCTGACATACAGTAAGTTTATTTATGCTTTAATAGACTTATAAATACCAGGAGGTCAGAGTTTTTATTGCTTTCCACTCTTTCCCCAGCATTGCCTAGCAGGGTGGCTGAAAGAGAATAGACAGGCTCATGTATTTGAATACTGGGCTCCCAGTTGGTGGAAGGGTTAGATGTAGCCTTTGGGGGAGGTGTGCCACTGGGGTGAGCTTTGAGGTTTCAAATACTTATACCATTCCCAGTTAGCTCTCTCTCTCTCTCTCTCTCTCTCTCTCTCTCTCTCTCTCTCTCCTTTGTGGTCGTTATCCCAACACGTGAGCTCTCAACTGTTGTTCCATTGCCAGACCTGCCTGCCTGCTGCCACGCTCCCCATCTTGGACTCAGCCTCTGAAACTATAAGCCCAATAAACTCTTCTATAAGCTTTCAAGAAATGAATAGCTCAAGACCGAATCAGGACTTCTGGTATTCACTTGCCCCAGCCCCAGCAATCCACAGGAGTTCCCTAGGACAAAGGGCTTGACAGAGACTTCCCCTGAACAATCTTTTCTTTCATACTCTCCAGAGGTAAGCTCATGGAAACTGTCAGCTAGTATATAATATGCACATCCCAAGTACAATTTTCAGTCTGGTATTAGTGCTCTTAGGAATGTCATTAATGGAGAGGTATGTTGCAAGAAGATCAAGCAATAGACCTTGGAGAAATGACCCAGACTGGCTAGGAATGGTTCATGGAGAATAGCTGAAGGATGGTTTGCTCTTGAAAGAATGAAACTGGGCATCCCTAAGACCTTGAGCCAACATGAGTCTCAGTAGAGAAGGTATTGTAAGCTCTGACAATAATTCAGCTGTTCCTATCTATCTATCTATCTATCTATCTATCTATCTATCATCTATCTATCTATCTCCCCTCAACAGCATATCCAACCACCTATTCATCCACTTATAGTCTACCATCCACCAACCTACCCAAACCGTTTATCCCTCTATCCACCCATTCACTATCCCTCCCATCCATCCAGCTGTCCATCCATTCATCCGTCCATGAGCCACCCACTTTCCATCTTCTCCATCCACCACCCACTTACTTACATAAGTAAGCAGACATTTATTCACCCACTTATCCTTACTTCCTTCTGAATACTATTCTTCCAGTACCACATGGGTTTAGTACACACACTGTGCCCTGGGCCTTGTTATAGTTCTAGGGGCACAAAGATGAATTAGATCTGGTCCTTCTTGAAGGCTCATGGTCCAGTTAGAGAGGCACCCACCAAACATACTATTCATAGATGTGGGCACATCATGAGGCCTCCGAGATTTAGAGAGAGAGAGAGAGAGAGAGAGAGAGAGAGAGAGAGAGAGATAATGGGACGATTTCCTGGCAGTGAATAAAGACCTCAAGCTGAGACAAAGGGCGTAAAACACAGGGCCTGGTGAGATGGGTAGCAAGGAAACTTATAGCAGAGAGGAGAGCCTAGAGGAGGCACAGGAGGGAAGAGATGTGAGCAGCACTCTGGGCTTGGAGCTGAAGTGACTTTCCCAAGCTAGACATGGTCCAGGTCTTAGGAATCTGGAGAAGGGTGGGTGGAGAGGTGGGAGGGGCCCTCTACACCCAAATGAGCAGAAGCATCAATAGTTTAATTGGGAGCTTTCGGGAATGGTTTCTTCAGACTCTGACAAGCTCCCTAAGGAACACAAGGCAAGCAGCAGAGCAAGTAGATGATGGCAAGAAACTTGACTATGTAAGAGTACACGGAGGAGCCAGGTTTGCCTTATCCCAAGAGCAGGAAGCCAACAGTTACGCAACACATCATTAACAGACTGGAAGCACGGGACGCTTCCTGCCCTAGAGACAGGAGATGCCATGTTCCACAGTGAGACCACCACGGAGCACTTGCCAGAGGGATGTGGCAGAGAAGGGTGTGGGCTCTGAGCTGAGGATCCTCTCCACATTGTGATGGGGGGGGGGGGTGAGGGGTCTGAGAGGAGCAGAAGAGGGGGGCAGATAGAGAGACAGAGAGATAGTGGGGGACAATCAAGGTGTCAGGATCTGAGAGCACCCATTCTCTTGGCCTCTGCTCAGTGGTGGAAAGAAAATCCGATTTTCACAAGCCCATCGTCCCTCCTTACACTTCCTCCTGTGGTTTGTCTGCATTTGCCTCTGGCTTTGTTGGGACTGGGGGAAACATACACTTCTCAGCACGCAGATGCTCAGATGAGTTCTCGGTGGGGCGTGGTTGGTAATAATTTAATTAGCCCAGCTTTTTTGGGAAAAAAGTGTTAATTAGTTTTTGCTTAAAATACACATCTTGATAACCTCTTCTTCTCCACTTTTCTCCCCTGAGTGAAGCCCCGATTTTCCATCCACACTCTGCAGCAAGCCCCAGCCTGGGCACCACTGCTATTAAAAGGAAAGGAAATTAAAAAAAAAATAGTTTGTATAGTCATGGATTATGTCATGTGACGAATATAATTCCTGGGTCTCTGAGAGATGGAAAGGTGGAGGATCCCACAGTCACTTGCAAGGAGCAGCCTCTGATGAGTGCCGGACCTCAGGTCTGCGGCCATAGCCCAGCTCTGGAGGTCTTGGGAGATGGCTGAAGAATACAGGGTAGAGGTTAAAAGGTGTAGCCAGAGCATCTCAGACAGACGGGAAGAGATCTCGCCAGGTGAGGCCATCCCCGCGAGACTTGTCTAGCCACCTGCCACAGGAGAAGATGGTGGCCACTCCGGTGCTAGTGTTGGTGACCTCCACCTTCTCCACCAGCCAGCCTGAGTAGTAGCCACTGGCGTCATGCTCCAGCCGGACCTGGCGCAGCTCTCCCAGCTCTAGCGTCTCCAGGAAGAAGCGGTCAGTGCTGCCCCGCTCGAAGAGGTTGCGCATTTTCTGTTTCAGTTCCCGTTTGCCCGTGTCCCCATTCGCTCCAAAGATGGTCACAAAGACGTTGGCGTCTGTGCCCGCCCCTGGTTCATAGCCCGTCGTCACGATGATCTCGTACTTGACTGGTACCAGGCTCTGGATCTTACTGGCGAAGCTCTCTGTCGTCTTAGTAACCTCAAATACCTTGAAGTACTTCCTCTTCCTCTTGAGGGGGATGAGGCAATCACAGTTAAAGAAGTACCTGGCAGAGCATTAAAGAACACACAGACATCAGTTCAGGAGATGCCCCAGAGGGTCCCTTCACCTCCCATAGCCTCCAACCATCATTCCAACCAAGATACCGAGGGAAGTTGGATGCCCCATCCTTCCAGTTGCTCCTTGTTTCTTTTAATTCTGCTCTTGTTCTTTATATTCCACATGAAATCCAAAACCCAGACCTGTTGGTCCTGTCTTTCAAATGCACCTAGAACGAGCTGGTCTGTTCCCCTACCCCACCTCCTAGTATCTCCCTGCTGACTCTGCTCTGGTCCAAATCACCATCCTTTTCAAGACGAATGTCTAGGACCTGTTAACTGGGCTTTGTGCTTTTTGCTCCCTAGCTCTGGAATGAACAACTGCTTCCGGGTCTTCCCAATCCAAATTGGTGTAGCAGGCGGTCTTCTAGGCCCCTCTGAACTCTCAGCAGCTGTGATTTCCCCACCCAAAGGAGACTAACACAAGATGGAACCCATTATCATTCCTTCAACACATGAGGTCCCACCTCTTCCTGAGCATTTATAGACGGTTAACCATTGCTCAGGGGTGGGAGGGCTAATAAGGTCCTGTCCCTTCTTGAGAATTTGTAGGTAGTTAATGGTTCTGATGGGATGTTTCATGAAGTCCTGCCCCTCTCTGGAGACAGTTAGCTTGTCAGTTCTTGGAGGAGAAAGTTTTTCTCCAGTTTCTTAGCTGTTTATTACTTTCATAAGCTCTTTTTAAGTAACCCCAATTAAACTCACTGGTTCACCAGTCTAGACATGGATGGAAAAGCCTTTCTTTGTCCTGCCATTGGTTTCCTGTCTGGAGTGAATAGCTCTTTGCTCATATCCACAGGAAATGTTCACACAACACTAATAATTCAGCAGAGTTTGAAATAAGCAGTCCCGGTGCTTGCTAATGACTTCAGGAAGGCAACAATGAAAAAGTGTGCCCAGAGGTGAAGACACCGGGGATAGCTGGAGAGCAGCCATCCTGAGAGGCACTCCACAGAAGCAGTGGCAAGGAGCCAGCTTTAGGAGATTCCTTCTGGGCCAGCTGCTCGGTTCACACTGCGAACCCAGAGCAAGTGTCCAGGACTAGACTGCAACGCTGTTGGCAGAATACCTCTAGATCAAATAGAGGAAGGAAGCGTGACTTGAAACTGCAGTGTTCAGCAAAGGGGCAATTTATTCTGGTCCTTAGCCCCCACTGGACACGTGGAAACAGGACCAGCACTTGCCCTCCAACCTGTGGTAGCCTGCACAGATGCAGGACCTGTATCTGCTCTACCTCCAGAAGAACTTCCCAGAGGAAGGATTTAAACCAGTACCCACCCCTCCCTCCGTCCCCCATGAGAACACACACAAGACAGGACCCACAGCACCTGTGCCAAGCGTCTGCCCAGGTGAGAGCACACAGAGGAAGAGGCAGCCCTAGGCACACAGAACACACACAGGTGGATCCTATGCCTGTGATCCACCCCTGAAATGACTAGCACCAATTCCCTCCCTCTGAAACCTCTAGAGAGTCCTCACATAGGCAGAATCAGCACCCAGGTCCTGTAAGGAACAGACTGCACAGGTTGGTGTGGCGTGGGATTGGGAGTCTCCTTGCCCCCATTTCCCGTGTTGAGATTGTTTTAGGTTGCTGATTCATTCTCTCTCTCTCTCTCTCTCTCTCTCTCTCTCTCCCTCTCTCCATCTGAGGTCAACCTTGGATGGAATTCTTCTACCTGAGTATCTGTATAGAGTCTCTTTCTGAGCCAGGGTCTCTCACTGATTAGTCTAGGTTTGTCAGTTACTGGACCTCAGAGAGCTGGCTGTCTCTGCTTTCCCAGCACTGGGATTACAAGTGTGTGGCACCATGCCAAGATTTCTGTGGGTACTGGGAATCAGGCTCAGGTCCTCGTGCCTGCATGGCAAGCTCTTCCTGACTAAGCCATTGCCTAGCCCCAACTGTATTCTTTTACTACATTCTCTTTTGATTCTGTACTCACTTGGAGCTGCCTTATCTTCTCCTTTATCCATTTTGCTCCCCCTGCGTTTTCTCTGTTGCTCTAACACTAATTTCTAACATTACTCTGTGTCTTTACTTCGCTCCTTACCTGAAGCAACAAATATCTTAAGATATGACATTCTACCTGTGCTTCTTACTCCCCCCAAATTATTTATGTTGAAGGGTGATTGCGTTAATCTGACTTCTGCTGTATTCTCATAGGTCTATATATTGCTTCTGGTCACTATGAAGACAGGATTCTACTCTTCGAGCAAAGCTGGAGAGCAAGCATGCAGACCTGGTATTTAGCCACACACCCAGGTCAGTGAGGATGAATGACATCTTAACCCTTCCATAACCTACCGCTACCTGAACATTCCAAATAGACTGGACAAATATGCACGATTGAAAGTAACCAGAAGCATTCAGTCTTGATCTAATACACAAAACCCAATGCAGAAACCCAAGAAATATAAAAATATCAAGCAATGCAACTCCTGAGAATCACTAATTCCACTATAACAAACTGTAGTGAATATAGATGGGATAGAATCCTAGCAAATAATTAAGAATGATAAGAACATTTCACAAAATCAAAGAGGAAACATGTAAGTCCAGAATAATCACAAAGAGAACACACATCTAAAAACCTGAAGAATAAAATAAAGAAGTCAATACAGGCTATTAAAGTGACATTCAATACAGAGAAATACTCTAAAAATGGGGGAGGTGGAGAATGGAAATGAAAAGCTCAGTAAGGAAAAAACCTTCAGGGGATTCACCAATAGAGTAAATTAAGTGGAAGACAGAATATCAGGGCTTGAATACAAAGTATAAATTAAGAAATTCAGACAATTACAAAAATAAAATGATAAGGAAGCACAACAGCACACCCAAGACCTAAAAGATGCCACAAAAGACACATTCTTAGAGATTGGAGAAGTTCAAACTAAAGGTTTAGAAACCATAGTCAATAAAATCATGGCAGAAAGCTGCTTAAACCTAGAGAAGCAATGATCAGTAAAACACAAGAGCCATTGAGAATGCCAGACATAAAGGACCAGAAAAGAAATTCCACACATCAAACTTTAAATAAAACATGAAGATTACAGAAATGAATTGAAGACTTCAAGAGTGAAGTGCCAAGTAATACATAAAGGCAACTCCATAGGTGTAACAGCAGATTTCTCAACAGAAATTCTAAAACCCGGGACGGCATGGGACAGTATATTTGAGCTTTGAAAGACAGTAACTACTGACCCTGATTACTATATTCAGCAAAATCATCCTTTATAATTTAAAGAAAAAGAAAAACTTTACATAATAAAACAAGCTAAAGAAATTCATGACCACTATGCTAGCACTACAGAGGATATTTTAAAGACTGTTTCTACTGTAGTGAAAGAAATATCCATGAGGTCACAGGAAAGAATAATTACACTGGAACAGTATATGAGCAAATAAGAAGGGGATACCAAATATCACAAAATAACAAAAAGACAGTAGCCAGGGCAAAGTTTTCAGTAATAACTACAGATATTAATGATCTTGATCCTCGAATCAAAAGGCATAGACTAGTAGATTGAATTTAAAAATAAGGTCCATCTATCTATTGCCTACAAGAAACCCACCTCACTGCAATATATGAGCACAGCTTCAATGTGAAAAAATGGAAAATGATATTCCACACAAACAGAATTAGAAAGCAAGCAGGTGTAGTAATACTAATGGCTGGCAAAATAGGCTTCAAAGCAAAATTAATTAGAAGAGATAATCTCATATTGATTAAGAGATCAGTCTACTAAGAGGATATTGTAATTGTAAACCTATATGCATTGAGTATTGATACATTAACTTTATAAAACAAACACCAATGGATGTAAATGTGCAGATTTACCTCAACACAGTAACAGTCCACTCTCAATCAAATTAACAACACAGTAACAGTGCTCCACTCTCACCAACAAACACGTCATCTGACAGACAAATCAAATTAACAAAAAACACCTAAGAACCCTCACAGCTAAATGCCACTGCAGACCAAATGGACTTAGCAGACAACTACAGAATATTCCACACAAACACTGCAGAACACATTTTTCTCAGAATCCCATGTAACTTTCCCTAAAATAGATGACATTTGAGGACACTAAACAAATCTTTAAAATACAAGAAAATTCAAAGGATTTCTTATATCCTATCTTTTTTTCAATTTTTGAAAATATAATTTAATTACAACACTTCTTCCTCCCTCTTTTTCCCCCGAAACTCTACCCCATGCCCCTCCCCACTCTCCTCCATTATTTCCTGTCTTATTGCAACAAAATAAAATCAATATCAAGAGAAACAATAGGACATAACTCATGGGGGTTGAACAAAATACTGAATTATAAATGACTCATCTAGGAGATCGAGAGGGCTACTGGCACACAGTGGAAGTAGGGTTAGGATATTTCTACCTACAAATCATTACATTCAAAAAAATCAGAGAGGTCTCAAATACAGTTTAGTGATGCACCTTCAGGCCTAGGAGAAACCAGAACAAGCCAAATCCAAATCAGTAGATGGAAAGAGATAATAAAGATAAGGCAGAAATAAATGAAATGAAAACCAAAAGAATAATATGAAGAATCAAGGAAATAAGGAGTTGGTTCTTCGCAAAGATAAACAAGATTGACAAACCTTTAGCCAAACTAACAACTGCAAAAGAAGACCCAGACCAATAAAATTAGATATCAAAATTAGATATTACTGTTTAGGTAGAAGCTCTGACTCAGGACCCTCCTCCCTTTCCAAACCCTGCCCCTCAGAAAGCCCACCCAGGGGCAGTCCCTCTCCTTGAGAGGCTCAAGACTGTACCTACAGGGTATTTAAAACCCAGACCCTAGACCTGCCATGGGGTTTCTTTCCTGCTTTCATCCCCTGAGAATCACCCAGGAGTTGCTTTGTTCAGATTAAACTTGGTGTTATTAATTCGGCTGGATTTGGCTTATTGCATTGGCGGAGAAACACACAAAAACCCAGGGATTTTCAAAATACTTATCAATTACAACAGATATCAGTGAAATTCAAAAGATCATTAAGGCATACTTGGGAAACTTATATTTGAGCTTGTGAGAAAGCTAGGTGATAAGGGTGCTTGTTAAGGGGCCTGACAACCTGACTTCAATATTAGGAACTCACCTGATGGAAAGGGAGAATCAACTTGGACAAGTTGTCTGTCCTCCCACCTCCCCAACCCCGTCTCTCCCTGTCTCTCTCTGTGTGTATTCAAAAAAATGAAAATACAGAAGAGCTTAATTTCTATATGCGCACACTTACAAAAATTAAACCTAGATGATACAAACAACTTAAATAGACATATAACAGCCAATGAGAAGGAAGCATAAATGTGAAGTTTCTCAAGGCCAGGCTCAAATGGATTCATTGGTAAATTCCATATGTGTAGTCAAAACACTCATGCATATAAAATAAAATAAATCTAAAAGCAATTAAAAGCACAACAAGGAAAAGATTGGCAAGGAGAAGTGATAGCCCATAGAATGTGAGAAAAATCTTTGTTACTTATACATCTGCCAGAGGATGAATATCCAGACTATATAAAGAACTTCAAAAAACCCACTAAATTCTGAAGAAGTGACAACCTAACCAATACTTGGAGTAATAAAATAAGCTTTTCTTAAAAGATAAGGTAAAAATGGCCCGGGAATATGGGAAATGTTCAGCATTCTTGGCCATCAGGGAAATGGCATCAAAACGACATTGAGACTCCATATTACTCTGGTCCAAACGACTGTAACAAATTAAAAAATGGCTTCTAAAAAATGGTGAGAGTGTGGGGAAAAGGGGACCTTTAGACACTGCTGGTGGGATATAAACTGTCCAGCCACTGTGAAAGTCGGTACAGGATTTCTCCCAAAAATAAAAGAATAGCATGACCCAGGCACTGCTCCTCCTGGATATAACAGTCAAGGATTCTAAGTCCACACCCGTGTTCACTGCAGTACTGTGCTCAGGAGCCCCATGATGAATCCAGCCTCATGCCTGTTCACATGAGCGGAGGAAGGGCTACAGCATGCACACACAATGGAGTTTCATTGGCCACAAAGGAAAGGAAACTGTCATTTTTTTTTCTGGAAAATAGATGCAAGAGGAAATCATCATATTAAGAAAATAAGCCAAACTCCAAACTATTAAAAGTCACATTTCCCTTCCTTAGAGATCCTAGGTTTTTATAAAATAGGTACACAAATGTTATGAGTATATAGGTGTAGGAGGAAGAGCCGGGGAGGCAGAGATCAACCGAAAGGGGTACATGAAGGAGAAGAGAGGAGAAATGGTAAAACCCATGGTGTACTTGAAAGAAATTGGCCTTACAAAACCCAATCCTATATGCTCTGAAAAGATGCAAATAAAGAATTAAACATATTTTTTTTTTGCATCTGTTCATTTATTTTGTATCTTTGTGCTTGAATGTGGGAAAGCGCCTGCCATGGCATCCCTGTGGAGGTCAGAGGACAGCCTGTGGGAGTGGTCTCTCTTTCTACCATGTGTACTCAGGGATAATATCAAGGTTAGCAGGCTTGGTGACAAGAAATCTACCTGCTGAGCCACCTCTCAGGCCCTTGATGCCAAGAGAAAAATTTTCACTGGGAAGAAAGGAAGAAAGAAATTTTGAAGGGAAAAAAAATGAAGGTTCCTCACAGGAAATTTTTGTTGTTTTGAGATCTCTCCTCGTCAGATTTATGACTTGATGTGTTTGGATTTTTTTTACATACCAGAATATCTTCAAAGAAGATGCACGTTCATTGTTCAGTTTAAAATTCTTCTAAAATGTGGAGCTTCTGTTTTGCACAGATTCAGTAATATTCATAATTGAATGTAAATGCACATATTATATGGTCACATGCGTGGGTTTCCAAGGATGGTCTCTCTCTTCCTTTCTGTTTGGCTGCATCTCTTTCCCTCTGGTTCCTACTGCAGCACCAACCCTTACCTTAGATAACCCTCATGACAGCCGAGGGCGCAGCCTGCCAAACTTCCTCCCTTCCACCCCTTCTGACAGACCCACGTACACACAGACATATGGGGACGTCAGTGTTCTCTTTTCTGCACGGCATTGCACAAAACGTGTTTTCCTGCATCTTGGTCTCCCCCCTTGATAATACTTCCTGGGAGTTGATCCAAGTCATCTGGTACACATTTATATCATTATTTTAAATGGCTTAAAAAAATTCCCCGGTACAGATACAAGGACATGTTTCCTAAGAGAACTAGAAACATTGCCCAAGATGTGGAACTCAAAGCCAGTGGGGTCGAGGCTCTGGCTGGATGTGGGGGAGGGGGCCTGTAAGAATGAAGGTGAAAACAGTGAGCAAAAAGGAAATGAACTGGCTTAAAACTCAGGTATAGCATAGTCACTATGGATACTGCACCCATAGGAATGAGAAAATATTGGGGAGAATGAGGTACCCAAAATGCTCCCTCCTGATGGCTGTCTCTGATGGGTAGGACCTAGGGACATGTTGCTGTCTTTTACCCACTCTTTGGTCTTGTTTGAATTTTATAATGATTATCTATTGGTTACACTATTCAGATAAAACAGTATAGGATTTCAGTTTTTTAAAAAAAAATGGATAAAAACCTCTCTGTGCATCCTTCTACTGGAACCTTCAGGGTATTAATGATGAACAAGAATGCCAAGGGCTGGGGATGCAGTTCAGTGGTTGAATGCTTGCTATGTAACATGTGCATGGCTCTAGGTTCTATCCCCAGCAGAAAAAGCACACACATGTGCACACACACACAGAGGCAGAAAAAGCACACACACGTGCACACACACACAGAGGTAGAAAAAGCACACACACACACATACACATACCCACACAGAGAGATATTAAATAATAAGATTATCCAATACAGAGGGACAATGCACAGTGTTGGTCAATGGGGTCCCTTAGACCCCCAATCAATACAAGTTATGGCCATTGCTCTTCTTCACTCACGGAAACAAGATGGTATACACTACTCACTATAGTCACAGGAGATGGAGCTACCTGGATGCTTCTGTGTGGGCAGTGACCTCCTTCCTAGGGATAGGAGGGGCTTCACTGTGGAAAGAGCAGGGACAGTTCCAGGAAGCAACATGGTGGGAGAAAGGCCAGAAGTGGTCCTGGGTGAGATGGCCTACAAGCCATCAGGGGATGCTAGTTGTGTGGTCCCCATATGGCTCTGCCTTACCCTACCAGGTAAACCTTGGCGTTGGCTTTCCCCACTAGGCGTCCTTTTCTTCTCAGCGTCTCCCAGACCTTCCAGTGCCATAGAGAAGTGGTCCCAACCTTCCTAATGCTGTGACCCTTTATGTGTTCCTCATGTTGTGGTGACCCCCAACCATAAAATTACTTTTGTTGCTACTTCATAACTGTAATTTTGCTACGGTTATGAATCATAATGTAAATATCTGTGTTTTCCAACGGCATTAGGCAACCCTCTGAAAGGACAGCTCAAGCCCCACAGGTTGAGAGCCACTGCCTTAGGGTCTTTTCTGGTCTGGTGTAACAGTACCAAGTGGTTTGAACTATACCAATTGACAATTGTGGCTGTGTTGCTTAGGTTACTAAGGCAGCTCTTACTCTTTCAGAAATGGCCAAGTCTCCAAAAGACCCGGATGGCAGAAATGCAAAGCCACCAGCACCTGGAAAGTAGGTGTGGTATTGAATGCCTGGGTGGCCTGTTCTTGCCCATACAAGTCACCCTCGTTGAGAGCTCCTAAGCCTCCGGCATATCAGCCTCATCTCTGTGTCGTTATAGAAGGAAGGAGGGAAGGAAGGAAGGAAGGAAAGAAGGAAGGAAGGAAGGCAGGCAAGCAGTAAAGAAAAGGCTCTGAGAGCTGCTGCTGTGTGCCTTTCTTGTTCTGGTAAGGGAACCTTCCTGGATTGAAAGGCAGGAGACACCCAAGGTCACATGATCTAGTCTCCTGTCTCTGGTGGCAGATACATACATAGTTCTGATACCTCCATCACAGGGGTTCTCAACCTATGGGTTGTGACCCCTTTGGGGGTTGAATGACACTTTCACCGGGGTCACCTAAGAGCACCAGAAAACATAGATATTTACATTATGATTCATAACAGCAGCAAAATTATAGTTATGAAGTAGCAACGAAAATAATTTATGGTTGGGGTCGCCACACCATGAGGAACTGCATTAAAGGGGGGCAGCATTAGGAATGTTGGGAACCATTGCCCTGGCTCATAACAGCTGCTTCTTCTGTCCTGCCTTACAGGTTTATATCCACGAACCAAGTAACCTTGGTCTCGAAGGACACACCTTCCCACATGCCCTCTCACCCACACGCGGTTGAAGTATCCACTGCACCCCAGGCTCAGCCCAGTACATACACATTTCCATACTCCATCTCAGTGATGGTGATGGTCTTGACGTGCCAGGCAAGTTCTCTCTTGGGGATGAATCGGTCCTCCCTGGCCAGGTGGCCCACGCAGAGGGAGGCGATGTCTCCCAAGAAGATGCTGTCAAACTCAAATGTGTCCGTGCTCCCCCTGCAGACAACCAAGACGTGATCTGTGAGCTGCCCAGGCCTAGTGATGGTGGCCAGGCCTAGTGAGGCAGGCAAACAGGGAAAACCTACTGTGTTCCAGGGTGGCATGGAAGGATTGTGCAATGCAGTAGCCAGCCTGGCATTCTGTGAGGGAATTGGGCTAGTTTTAAATCAAGACAGAGACAATGAAAAGTCTCCTCGGCTCCTGGGTTGCAGCATGTAATCACTAATCAGACTGGAACCTGGGGGAGGCTGAGGAGCTGGCCGGGTGTGGAGCTGCAGAGGAAGAAGGAAGAACCCTCTACTAAGGGCCAAGTTTTGAAAAATCTTACGATGAGTGTAGTGGGGTGTTGGGGAATCTACCTGGATGGAATCTGAACCTATGAGGACGTGGTAGTGAGGAGGCAGGGTGTGAGCAATCTCTTGGTACTAGTGTGAGGAGCACAGACTCTGTCCTCTGTTCCGGAGGGGAACTTGAATAAAAGGTTGAGTAAACAGAATGGGCCGTCCTGCCAAGCTTGCATGTTGGAACCTAATCCCGTGTGACAGAATTTGGAGCGAGGCCTTTGGAAGGTGAGTAAGTGGTGAGGGTGGAGACTTTATGAATGGAATCTTATAGAACAAGCCCCAGGGAGCTCCCGCACCCCGTCTGCTGCAGGAGGACACAGTGAGAGGACCCCCATCTGCAAACCAGGAGGCAAGTATCACCAAATCTGCCAGCAGCGTCAAGAATCTGGGAAGGAGATTTCAGTTTTTGTAAGCCACTCTGTTTCATATGGCAGCTTTCTGGGCTAAGATAAAGGAGGTTGAGCGGGGGTAGAGGGTGGGGGTGGGAGTGGGGGGATGGAGACTTTGTCATTCTGGCAGGAACAGAGATGCAGTGTTCAAGCCACTAAGGCCTCCCAGGAGAAGCAGGGGAGAACTCTGGGTTGGGACGTGAGATAATACGTTCAAGGGAATTGCTGGTCTGACACACAGTAGGTACTCAACAAGTTCTTTCTGGTTAGTCCATCTGTAAACTCCTCAGTGGGGGAGATTATTGAGGTCTCTGTATTATTCTCCCCACCCCCATCAAGCACCTTCCTTACTTCCGAAAGGCCCTTTGCCTGGAAGAATTCTCCACCAGGAACTCCTTGGATCTGTTCTTCCTGCCCTCCAAGATGAGCCAGACATTCTCTCTGGTTTCGCCCCCGTTGCCAGTTTCTATGACAATCTCGTAGGCTGCAGGGAGGAGGCGGGAGAGGGTCAGCAGCAGGAAGCAGTCGCTTGCCATCAGCCAGTCCTTCCTCCTCAGGGAATTTTCTCTGGCCTTGGGCCACAGTCTAGGTGTAGGAGGCAGGTTAGCCTTGCTGATACCCAGGCACTGTAATCCAAACTGGTTACTCCGGGACTGCAGTGGGCAACCTCTTTGTTGGCAGGTATGGGAACAGCAGCCATGGAGAAGGAAGCAGGTTAGGAGGGGCTCTCAAGAGATGTTGGGGCCTGGTTCTCACAGCCAATGAGGCACTAAACTAAAATGTAAGAAACCACATCCCCAGAAGCTGAGGGAAAAGAGACAGGCCTGGCTAAGGAAGGACCCTGCGAAGACCCAGCAGGCTACGGGCCCAGAGAGCACACAGCCCCATTTCCCTCAGCCTCACAGTAGCCCCTGCCTTGCTGTCCCGGACATGACTGCATAAGCCCCTCTCCACCAACCTCCATAGAAGGGATGCCAAATGTCATGAGTACCAGACAGGTGACTAGAATTCGCTTTCTAGCTCCAGGCATTGAGCTCAACCCTGACCACCCATAAGACAGAATACAACATCACCTTAGCCAAGGGCTCCTGGAGCCAGGGTGCCACTGGATTAGGGGAAGAGCTGTTTTCATGCCTTCTCCTATCTCAGCTCCTAGTGCTCGCTCTAGCCTCTGAGCTCCTCCACGCGCCCTCTCCCCACCTGAACGTGTCCGCTTCTTCCTCATCTCCTCCTGCTTTTTTCCATTCCGCCTTCTCAGGGCGGTGGATGCCAGTGCCCTAATTAAAGAGGTAGCCTGGTCCCCACCACTCCCGGTCTGCCTTGCCTCACTGTTCTTTCCTCTTATTCTCATCATCTTTAAGGACCATACACCATTTCATTTATTCATCGTGGCTTATTGGACTTCCTCCCCCTTCCCAAAGGCACACAAGCCCATTAACAAATTTCCAACTGCCAACAACAGTGCTCAGCACTTGGGCACTTAGCAGGCCCTCAGTAAATATATTTTTTAATTTAATTTATTTTTATTTCATGTTAATGGTGTTTTGTCTGCATGCATGTCTATGTACAATGTGCATGCAGTGCCTGAGGACGCCAGAAAAGGGTGCTGGACCTTGCACTTACAGACGGTTGTGAGCCACCATGCGGGTGCTGGGAACTGAACTTGCCTTCTGCAAGAGCAGCAAGTGCTCTTAACTGCTGAGCAATCTCTTCAAGACCCTCCTCCCCACCCCACATCCTATACCCCACACCCTGCTGTGTGGGTAAATATTTACTGGAGGAAGGAATGAATGGCTGAGTGGCCCCAAACAGGGAGCCTCCTGAGAATGGGAGCCCTTGAGCATGGCCTTGGAGGACAGCTGTGACTGAGGAGTAGAGGAGAGGATGGAGGGATGTTCTCAGGCAGAGGGAAGAACGTGAGCGAAGGCATGGCATGTGATCCAGCCCAGGGATGGCGCCAGCATACAGGAGTCCACGTCAAACGCTTGTCTGAGATGCCCCTTATACAGATAGAATAAACGGATGGGCAGTCTTGAGACAAGAACGATTCAAACACCTGACAGCCATAGAAAAATACAGGGGAGGGCAGTGTGCTTCCGGTTGGCATGCAAATTTTACTGCCTCCTTCCCCTTGTCAGGACTCTTATCCACCCGGGAGCTCCCTACCACATGCTGGGATGGGCAAAGTTTCTCCCTGGGACATGTCCTGTCCTTCTCTGAGGCTATTCAGCAGTAAGAATTCAGGTTGGCACTGCCAGCAGCCAGCTTCCTGGGGTTCAGGGAAACTGGCACTAACATTCTGGAGGAAATCCAGCTGAGAAGAGAGAGTCACTCTAACACCAGTGGCACCTCTGGGGACAGCAGAGTTGGAGCCAGAGCCACCTCAGGTTTCCAAGTTCTGGGAGCAAATACATTTCCTGAATCCAGTATGTGCCACGCAGAGTCCTTAACCACTCCCAGAAGCTTCCGTCAGGCCTATCAGAGGACGGAGGCTTCAAGAACACAATGAATGATGGATTCTACCACCCGGCAGAGCAGTGAGTGTTCCGTCCCCAGAGACTGGCCAGCAGAGGAACACACTGGAGCTGGAAACAGTGCAGACGAACTGACAAAGCAAACCTAAAGGGTGCTGAGAGTAACAGACAGGAAAATGAAAGGCTGGAAAGGCAAAGGCCCCCTTCAGCTTCCAGCAGGGCGTTCCAGCAGGAGAGACGTGTGTTCTCCTAGGTGTGTGTGTGTGTGCAAACTCGCACATATGAGCATGCACTTTCGCTGTTTAAGCCAGACCCTGGAAAAACCACAACGCGACGCCTGAAGCCTTGACCTTGGGATTATACGTGAAGAGTGTTGGCAGCTCTTGGCTCTGGGTGAATGTTGGAGTTGCCTGCAGAGGTGAATGTTCAGAGATGGCTGGAGCAGTTTCAGAGAATTGGAGATGAAGCCTGGAAACAGGAAGCTGGCTGATATGGGCTGATAAGATAATAGATCAGCAGCACCAGCTAAACCCAATAGGAAGAAGGCATCCTACAGCCATGTAGTGGGCCTTGCAAAACCTTTCCTTAATTTCTGACACAGAGGTATAAATTGCATCCTGACTTCTCTTTAGGGTAGATGTGGGGTGTCCAGGGCTCAATGAGAATGTGATATAGAATTCCTTCACACCAAGGAGGCTTTGTTCAAGACCAAGGGGCTGTTTAGATTCATAGACTGGGTGTCCAAAATGACCGCAGGGTCACCAGCAGGAAAACTTGGGAGGGAATGGGAATGTCCTCTGAAGTCAGAGTGAGGCATACTTCTGACTGTCCAGGGTGGATTTGTCTCGACCTTAAATAGAGGCAGATGAGAGTTGGGACCAAGTTCAGTGGGTGAGACCTCTGGCACCGGGGAACAAGGTTGTGGCTACCTGTCTGTCCCCATGTGAGCAGTGCAGGTTTCCATGACGCTTCCTGCACAGTCACTACAGTGACAGGTGGGGCCAGGCCCTCTCCTGGCTCCCTGCTTCTGCTCTCCTACTTTCTGCATCCGCAGAACTCACTCCACCCCCAACAGCCCGAATCCTGCAAGTAATGGCAGCCATTTGGCTGTTCGGAAATTTGAGAGGGAGAGTTGGCAACGGAGACGGGTTTCGTGGAGTATTCCTCTCCTAAACAACGATGGTCTGAGCAGTCCCCAGTGCTCATCCTGATGTTAGTCAGGAGCTTAAGCTCCCCCTCTGAGTGTCTCTCAAGGCTCTGTGTGAAGAGAGTGCCGCTTCCATTCACCCAGCATCCACAGCACTGCTGAGGGGGACACGCATGAGTGACACTGCCCTGGATCTGTGTAGGTCACAAAGCAAGGTATATCACCCACAGCATCCAAAACAAAACTGGGCACCCAATAACCCTTAGAAAGTCCAATTACAGAAGCAGAGAATGCATCCTCTAAACAGGTCGTAAGTTCTCTGCCTTACAGAAGACTCAGTGAAGGAGAGCTCTGTTTCCCTCTGAGAGAGTGTTCATCAATGTTCACACAATCTCCACTGCCTCTCAAGACAGCTAGGTCAACCATGGGGCAGTGTGGATGGACTGGCAGAAATGGTAGGTAGTGTCCAAGTCAAGATGCCGACTTCTCTCTCAAGTGTATAGTGGTCAATGATGCCAAGAGATGCCCAGCCAGGGCACGGTTCTCAGGTCCCCTTGCATCTGGTAGAGTCATGAGACTAGTTCTCCCAAACAAAACACAGGTTAGCATGCCAAGACGGCAGGGAGAGGGCCTTTGAGTTTCCTTTTTGCGAGAAATGTGGAAGCCACATCTTAGAAACGGCAAAGACACAGGTGGAAAGAGTTGAGGCCCCTACATCATGCCACGGAAGACAGCTCGCCTGACTCGCACATCGGACTCCACACTGGAGAAGTGAGAAGGAAACTCTGCTGTAAAGAGGCTGAGAAGTTGTTGGGGGGGGGGGGCGGGGCTGCCTTAATAACTGGCTGAAAAATCCCTTCTTTATTGGGATCTGCCTCTGGTGAACTTTCCTCTTATCACCAGGCCCAGATGCTGCCCTGGGTATCACAGAAATGTCTTCTAAAGTTTTGATGGCTGTTCACCTCAGGAACTGATCACTCATTCTTTCTCTGCATCTTCCATGGGAGAAGGTGGCTGGTGGGAACCCTTGCTCTCCCTGACTTCTGTTTCTAGAAACTCCAGGTTGGCAGACATCATCACACTCGCCAGTCAGAACAATTCATGACGTAAAAATAGCCTGAGAGAGCGTCACAGCTGCCCTGCCTGGCCCTTGGGTCAGCTACAGTCTGTCTTCAGTGGGGTTTCCTTCGCTAATACCTGTGATTCAGGGCCACGAGTGTCTTAGCAGTTCTAATAATCCACTCTTTGGGAGTTTATGGAGGAATTTCCCCTGCAGACACATAGACCCATCTCGTTCCCATTCCATTCTCTACCTGCTCTCACATATACCCCTGTCCTGTTTGAGCTAACCCCTCCTCAACTAGAAAAGCCAGCCCTGAGGTCACAGTGGGCTGGGCCCACACAGTCCCACCACGTACTGGTCTCTTCCAGCTCCTCACGGATCTCATTGTTGGCACATGCGAAGTCGCGGACGGTTTGTCTGTCACCCTCACTCTTGGACAGCCAGCAGTCACACTGGAAGCGGAAAGTCTCATCACGGGAGTTGTCCTTCACGTCAACATAGCTCAGGTGCCAGCCGGGAAATATTCCTGCAGAAGAGAGCACTGGGAGTGGGAAGTGCCCCCTCACCTCCCTTCTTCCATCCATAACTGTGTGGCCCTGGACAAACTCCTTGTCCTCTCTGTGGTCTGGCATCCTTGTTGATGGAGTGACTAGTCGGATTAGGTGGCTTTAAGTACTCCTCCAACCTGAGGAACACAGGGGTCTTTGCAAAACGCTTAGAGGACTTATGCATCAGATTTCAGTTGTGGGCTCCAGGAAACTGCCACACCTTCCTCCTGCAAACTTCTTCCACTGAGAATCTGTTCACCATGGCTATTTCACTAAGGGACAAGGCTTGTTGCTTCTATCTGATTTATGATGGAGGTTTTCTAGACCTTTCGGGAGCCCCTTAACTGAAGGATGGATTCTGTTGCTTCCTGATCTGTGTTCTCCAAACTCCTGTCAATGACCCCATGCATCAGTTCAGGTATTAGCTCCACCAGAAACCCTTCCCCGATGTTCCTCCATCACTCTAGAGGCTACATCAAGAGTCCCCCATTCTCCGTGGTACCCTGCACCTATCTTGGGTACACATGTTCAGATTCGTGTTGCCCTTACTTACAGGGATGTGCATGCACAGACCGAGTCTCGGTAGGGTTTTTAGTGCTCAGTCTAAATGGGCAGATCACTGGCTGCTCCATGAATGCGGAGTGAATAACTAGGGTTTGCACTGGGGGTTCTTGGCTGACCTGTTCAGCAGTCATTGAAGGCCCCAGAAGATGCCATTTGGGGGGATGTGTTCCTGAATTTGACACATCTTGGGCTGATCATGAGCACGGAGCTGCTCTGTTGTAACTGGCAGGGCTTTTCTCAGAAGTGTCCCCACCACAGCAGAGCTGGCGTGTGGGCCAGTGTGGGTTTGCTTTGACAGCCGCGTGTGACTTTACCACTGTCTCCGTCATTCTCTAACTCAAGCTCACTCGAGCGTGGAGCATCACAGGTCTCAAGCTCACTGAGAGCGTGGAGCATCACAGATCCCACAGAGAGAGCAACCGCAGGGCTTTGGCAGGCTGTACCATAATGTTTGCTACTCACAACTGGTCCACAAAGCAGTCCCACAAGCAGCACACAGCTGGGTTCTACTCCCACACCCCTGTCTCTCAGGACACCTAGAGCTCTGAGGCAGTTCCACAGTTACAAAGAAACCTTTCTCTCAGATCAGATACCATTTCAAAGTAACATCTCTGGAGATCCTGCTTCTGTTCCCAAGAGTATATGAAATAATTACAGATTTCAGGATGTGGATGTTACATTCATGGGTGGGATGCATATGCTGGCATTATTCAAATTTTCAAAAATATTGCTTGAGATTCTCATATATAAGCATACAGGGTTTTGATCATATCTGCCCCATCCCCTCCAATGCAATCGTTCTCATGTTCCCTCTCCAGAGTTCTCACCACTTCCCTCCCACTTCATGTATTCTTTCAGAAACCCACTGAGCATGCTTAGTGCTGCCACTATGCAAGTGGGCGTAGGCTATGTGCTGGAACATGGGTAGCCTGATCAGGGGCTGAATCTGAAGCTGGCTCTCTTCCCCCTAGCACCCACCAATTGGTAGTAGCTCTGGAGCTGGGAATTTGTAAGCCCCTCCCCATGCATGCTGGGATTTAGGCTGACTTGCTCTTATGCTGGTCCTCTGCGTAAAGCCACGGCCCTGTGAGTTGACATGTGCAACCACAGCCACGTTCATAAGAGACTATTTCACAGAAGCCTTCATAAGATACTATTCCACGTTCATAAGATACTATTTCACAGAAGCCTTCTGCTACCTCTGACTCTTACAACCTTCCTTCTCCATCTTCGTGACAATCCCTGTGCCTCGGAAGTTAGGGTGTGTGGCATAGATGTCACACTAAATCTTGAGGACTCCACGTATTCTCTGTGCTTTGACTGGTTATTAGTGTCTGTACTATTAACATGCAAAAAGACGCTTCTCTGATGAAGGCTGAGTGATATACTAATCCATTTGTATAAAGGTAACTGTGGAGGGGGCAGTTTAATACTGTGTCCATTAAGCTGAATTCTCCCCTGGGGCCTACTGCCTGCCCAGCCGTGGGTTCGTGGCCCAGTTCACAGTATAAGCTATCAGTTCTGTCTTGTGGAATAGGTCTTAAATCTAATCACAAGGCAGTTGGTTACCCTCAAAACACTTGTGCCAATATTGCAGCAATGGGCATAGCATGCCAGCCTAGTCATTGTTGTACCTTTCAGTACCATAGCTGGGTAAGACTGCTGTTGACTTTTCTCTCCTAACATAGCACCTCTGGCGCTATGGAAGCTAACCAGCAGGGAGGAAGGCTCCAGCTTAGAACCATACTGATTGCTCTGGGCCTTCTATGACTCAAGTATATCATCGCATCAAATTAGCAATGGCAATAGTTTGCGTGGTTTTATGGATTTATGAAACCCCCAGCCCACACTTGGCACTCGGCTTTGTGCTTCATAGCCTATGACATCAGGAGAGGCATTACTCCCTGGTACAAGGTGACTCCATTTAGACTCCCTTTATAAGTTGTGCATCTATTTTAGGACGCTCCTACAGCTGTAGGTTTCATATGTCTTTTACAAAGGTCTTTGGTGTTGTTTATGTCTCACTGTATTTCTTTCTTTTTTTTTTTTTTGTGAAATCAGATCTTCACTGAAGAAGGAGTGAGGTGTAAAACACTGTCACATCAGGCAGCCGTAAGGTGAGTTAGCTTATTCGTGAACTCTCTTTGTACTTGATAAATCTTTCTAGCTTTTCTACAAACTAGGGCCCATCCCACCTGTAGGTTTATGGATTGGCCGCATGTTGGAGGTGGTTCCTGTTAGACATGAAGCTGACCACGGAATTATGAGCCTCCATGCGTGCAGCACTGGAGTGATGGAATGTGACGGTCAGAGCCTTTCTCTCGGGGCGTCTCAGTAGAACACAGAAGGGAGGCACAGGCAGAGGAGACACATTGCTGGCTGGGTTGAAAGAGATCCACATGGAAGAGAAGCTGGGCTTTCCCTCACCTTGTGCTCGGCCATGAGTAGTGTGTGTGTGGGGGGTCGTCTCAGCCTCACCCAGTTCCCCTTTGCTGTTAGAACTCAGCAGTGCAACTCTTTTCCCTAAACCAAGACTCCTTGTATTCTCTGTTGATTTTCTTGCCCTGCTTTGGAAATGTTGAGTGTGTCGGATAGAGTCTAATGCCCATCTGATGACCCTAAGTACCTGGTGGACCAATAGGGAATTGCCTGGAACTAGCTGTTAGAGAGCTCACTTCTTGCCAAGTCCCTCTTTCGACGTCCCCATGTGTTTACACACACAGAGGAAAGGCCCCGCACAGGTCCCCACGGTGGAATACAGACGTGTGTCCCTTTATTAATCAGAGATGCACCGATCCCAAAATGCTGACCTCGTCCTTGCTGCTGGATAGCTGCCGAATTCCCCAACTTTCTATCTTCTGCATGGTGCTCTTAACAACACCCCACACACCATAATGGTATTTCAAAGTCATGGGTCAGCTTTTGCCACATCACCTCATAAACCCTCCAGAGGCTTTCTTATCAGTCCGAGAAAAAGTCCCAGGCTGCTCCCCAAGGACAGCATCCCTTTCCACGTCTCTACTCTGCTACCTGAACTGCACTTCTGATACCTTGATTAACAGGATCTTGCTTACCCACTGCCTGAAGGAATGATCTCCAGGCTCCAGGTGCCAATGCTGCCTCATGGCTGAGGTCTCTGGGAAAGGGCCTCTGTTTGCAGGATTTCCTGAGGCTTCAACACTCACTCTGTCTCCACGTGATCACCCCTAGCTAACCTGAAGCCACTTTGTTTTCTCATCATTCTCTATCATATTGCTTGTCTTTGCCAATGAGGTTGCAAGCCCCTGAGATGAGGAGGCTGGCCTGAACTACGGTGTGCTATCCAGTAAAGATTATTACACAGTGAGTCCACACCAAGTCTGAACAGGAGAGCACAGGAAGACAGCAGATGTGGCAGTTCTAGAAGGGGAATTTACAGCCTTACCTAGGAGGTAGGTCTGTCCTAGTACTATTGAGTATTATACCCCGAATGTCCTAAAATTCACTTTGAGTAGAAGGTCGAGCAACTCTGGACCACTGTGGGGTGCCAATGTCCCAGATAGGAGGGGACAGGCTGAGTGAGAGTGAGGCTGGTAACAGTTTGGACCTCCACATGCTCCTTGCTGCCCATGAGTCTAGCGACTTTCTGCGTCTGGTGGGATGAAGGGCTCCATGCTTCCTTTAGCAGCTTTCAATCAACCCTTATATGATAGATTCATTAGGCCTGCATTTGGCATCTCCTCTCCTCATTATGGCGACAAGTTATTCCTCTATGGTCAGTACCTGCCTCTTCTCTGCACAACATGGCTCTGCTCTAACGGCCTCTGAGCCTCTCTGCTGTTCCCATGCCCACACTGCCCCTTGTTTAGCTACTTTCATCATCACCATGACCCAGCTGGAACAACTTAAGGAGGGGTTCATTTGGGTTCACTGTTTCAGAAGATAGGGTTCTCCCAGCAGGGAAGGCAGGGTGGGGTTTACACAGCAAGAAAGCATGGTAAAGAATCTTACAGGATGGCAGACTCAGAAGAAATGACAGCCGTCCCTATTTCCTCCAGCCAGGTCCAGTTTCCTAAAGGCTCCACAGCCTTCAAAGTGGGGCTGCTAACTGGAGATTGTTTAAAATATAAACCCATGGGGGATGTTTCCAGTTCAAACTGTATCATGTTTGTACTCTTGGCCATGAACACTGATATCCAGAGAAATCTTTGCTGCTGGGGTTGTAACTATGCCTTAATTCTGTTAAGATTATTTTTATATTCATGTCTGACTTTTCTAACTTCAAGGGTTGGGAATTGTGTCTTATGACCTCTTAATCGTATTACTTAACATTCCACGATCATAGAAGCGATAAATTATTTTCACTTTCAAAAAGCCAACTGTCAGTATTTTTATCCAGTGCAAACCATTGAGATTCTTCTCAGGTAGAAAGATTCACTTCACCAAGCAACACCTTCCCTAAAAATAACTCGAAAGAAGCAAAAAGCCCATCTGGGTGACTCACATTTCCTCAGCAAGATCATGGATGCTTTGAAGTGAGCTGTGGAAGTATCGGAGAGACCTGGATATGGAAGAATACAAGATTCTAGCTATTATCTTTCTAAAACACACACAAGGGCTTCATCATAGAGGCTGCCACAGGAAATCCCCTGGGATTTGGCAGCAAGAATGAAGGGTAAAACCAAAAAGTTAAAGTCAATGTGATAAGCATGATTGTTAGGTAGGTGGGAGCTGATGTTGCTGTTTTCTTGACTTCTGTGCACATTCAAAAGTTTTCACTAAATTAAATAACTCTCTCCAAAGCTCAAAAGTTTTACTAATTTACACCCCCCAGTAACAGATCCAGGGGATGAGAAGAGCGTTATGGTTTAAGCTAACTAAATACATTTGTTTAGAATCTTTACCTTTTGGTGAAGGAATCTCAAGCAGAATACATTCATCCTCACACATTTCTATGCAAGGAAGAGATGGAGTTGGGAGAAAAATTTTAATATGAAGAAAGTATGGCAAAGAGAGCCATTAAAAACATACTCAGCAGCTGGCTTTAGCCTCTATGAACATCTAAATATCCATCCCTGAAAGAGAAAGCTACTGCAGAGAATTGAGCAGATGACCTGATTCTTATCAGGACTTACGTCCCAGCCTCACAGGTTCACCTGCCCATGGTATTATCTTGCTTTCAGGACTGATTGGAAAGGGTGCCTCATCTCTCTGCCTACAAGGTAAAGCGAATCACGTCAACAACTCAGGATCTATTTGAATCCAAGAGTCCTCCTAGGACAAAGCCACCAGATAGTCTTTGATATCCAAAGCAAAAATCAGCGTCGTCAAGGTCTCTGGGGAGTCTGGGATCGAATGAGATTATAGCATCTAGCTACTGTGTGGCAGGAATGGCGCTGTCCGTAGTGCTGAATGCTCTCCCTCCTCTTGAAGGCTTCTGACGGCAATGAAAGAGAATAAACTGATGCCGGGCTTTTGCACAATAGAATATACAATAAGAAAGTCTAGATATGTGCACAACAACTGTCTGGATAAGTGATGTAAGCATTTAGAGGTCTTAATTATGAGTTCAGTTGAGATTTATGACCAGAGCCTTTTATTATTATTATTATTATTATTATTATTATTATTATTATTATTAAAAGAAATCTTTAGTCCTGGAGGAAGCAATCTCCTATGGTGAAGGCAAAAAGTACATGGAAGGATTTGAGATCCTTAAAAAAAGATATATTTCAATTCTACTAAACTACATTAATTCCCTGTTATATAACAGGTAGTGGATTGACATCAGGGAAAGAACAATGGCCAAGACAGCAGAACTCATGGAGCCACAAGACAAGTGTGATGGCTGGTTTACTGCAGTTTGATACAAGCTAGAGTCACTTTAGAAAAGGAAATCTCAACAGAGAATATACCCCCAAAAGATTGACCTAAGAGCAAGGCCATGGTGCGTTTTCTTCATTGATGATTGATGTGGGCATGCCCAGCTCACTATGGGTGGTACCACCCTTTGACTTGTGGTCTTGTGTGCTATAAGAGAACAGACTGAGCAAGTTATGACAAGAAAGGCAGTAAGCAGCACTTTTCCATGGGTTCTGCATCAGTTCCTTCATCACAACGCCTGCCTTGAGTTCTTACTCTGAATTGCTTAGTGATAGACTGTTATGTGGAACTAAAAGCTGAAACAAACCCTTGTCTCCCTAAGCTGCTTTTAGTCATGGCATTCCTTTGTAACAGTGGAAACCCTAACTAAGATAGTCAAGTAAAGAGAGAATTCAGTTACATATAGGTCAACTGTTTTGAAGGAATTTCATACAAGGCTGGACAATAAGTTTCAGTGAGGAGGTGAAGACATAAAAACACCTTCTAACCAGTGGTGGGGAAATACAGTTATGGCAGGATGCATGTTTGGGCTCACAACACACGGCAGAGCGCCTGTGACTGAAATGAAGCGGAAATTCCAGAGTGTGAGTCAAAGCCAGTCAATGATTCTATTAGCACTAGACTGTTTCCTTTTTTCCAAGCATAGAGAATGGCTTGTTTCTGTCCCCTAATTCTCACAAGATTGATTTTGAGGCTGTGGAGACCCAACCTACTAAAGTTGATACCATCTTAAGCATAATGACTGGATCATTCAGCCTTGTGTTTAAGTTGTGGCAACTAGCTTCTCTGACACTGAGCTCATGATGAAGCTGTGTCCTGGTTTACTGTGTTTTTCTATGTCTCAGTGACCTTGGCTCTCTTTCTATCAGCAGCAGATCCTCTGCAGCAGACACAAGACTGAACTGTGGACCCAGGGAAGTCTTTATTGTTCTTTAAAGGTTTGTCCTTGTTGTTTTATTTTCCTGGAACTATCACAAAAAGTCACTGTTGTTTAGAAAAACAACAGAAACATATTATTTCATGATTCTGGAGTCCAGAATTCTGAAGATAAGCTGTGTCCATTTTCTTTGAGTAAGCTCCTCTGACTTTTCTTGCTTCAGTGACTCCCAGCAATCCTTGGTGTCTTTTGGCCTACAGCAGCTGGCTAGCTCCATTTCTGATCCCATGTTGCCTCCCATGCATCCTTCCATGATCTCTCTTCTTCTTGTAGGAACTCACATCATCTTTGGGTTTAGAACCCACTCTAGATCAATAATAATGTCATTTAAAACTAGTTCTATAGCTGTATCCATAAAGATTCCATTTCCAAATATAACTGTACTCTGACATTCTGGATGAGAAAGAATTTGAGGAGCAGAAGAAGACACTATTGGGTCTACACCACCTACCCTCTTACCCTTCGCAAAAACACTTTACTAAATATCAGACATGATTTGCTACATCTGGAAACCATTCAAATACCTAGAAAAGAGGAAGAGCTCTCCATGATGTCTAGAAAAGAGTCTGGAGCCATTCATCCCAGATCCAGAAGCTGCAAGAAGCTGGCATAGAAGGTTGACCTGTTTACTCCCTCACAGAATTATTAGCTACCTATAAGAACAAACCTGGCACTGGGAATGCCGATCAAACAAGGTCCCCATCCTTTAGAGATTGGAAGTCTGTCAACTGTAATTGGCAAGACCATCACAATCAGCATACTAAAAATAGAGGTATCTATAGAGAGCACAGGAGTGGAGATGGCATCTAACTTTATTCAGCATAGTTGGGAAAATTCTCAAAGAACTTGATAACTAACCTGGATTCTGAGGGATGCAGAAGAATTTAGCAGAAAAAGGGAACTGTGGGTATGAAACTATTTCTTGGATATCAACATATGAAAAGCTTGGTTTGGGCCAAATGCATGACTTCATGCAAGGTGGCATTTAAAAAATGGTTGATCTACAAACAGAGGGAGCTATTAAAGAGAAGAGTGTAAGGAAAACAGAAAGACTTCAGAATGGAAACAATGCTCTTAGAGAGTTTCTACCATTTAAATTCAAATGTACCACAATATTTTCTGATTGGAGTGGCAATAAGAACCAAAAAGTAGAGTGTGGCTTTCTGAGAGGGTTTCCCTGGCTTTGTGTATGGAGGTGAGGGGCTCTCAGGAGACAAGGAAGAGCCATTTTGTTTGATGAACCTGAACTCATAAAAAAAGAAGCCCGTCCTCCGCCAATCTCTCCATTGCAGGCCTGAAATATTCTGCTGTGTAACAAAACTTCTCATCCAGAAATTCTTGGAATTTGTAGGGAGAAACAGACATTTTATTTTAAGATTTATTTACTTTTAGTTTGCATGTATGTTATGCCTGTGTCTGTATATGTATGTATACCACATGCATGCTTCATGCCCATGGAGGTCAGAAGAGGGCATTGGATCCTCTGGAACTAGCATTATAGACAGTTGTGAAAGCCAGGTAGGTGCTAAGAACTGGAACTGAGTCCTTTGTAGAGCAGCAAGTGTTCTTAACCATAGAACCACCTCTCTAGTCCCAGAGAAACATTTAAACCATTTTAAATTGCTTCACTATTTGAAAGCAAACGCTACGTCGTATTTTCTCTGTTACATTTATGTCTACGAGTCTATGGAGTCAGGACCAGTACCACCACAGCTTGGGGTCTCAGGAGCATTGGCCAGTGGAGTTCCCCAGACGAACCCCTCCTTCCCAAAACCTGTAGAGGTAATTTCTCCACCCCTCCTCTTCCTTCCCTTTAGTTGTCCAACTCCAAAGCCACATTTCTCTAAACCTCTGCTTGGCTTTGCTTGAGCTGTATTTTCCCTCATTCAGCCTTATCCATAACTTCAGTCCTGTCTGCTATAGTTTAGATCTGAACTGTTCCCTAAAAGAGCCATGGCTTGGTTCCAGGCAGCACTATTGGGAGGCTATGGAACCTTTTAGAGGTAGGACCTGGTGAAGTTCCTCAGATATGTGAGGCTGTACCCTTAAAGGAGGACAGCATCCTTTGCCATGCACCGTGCCCCAGTGTCTGTGCTCTGTGCACTGGCACCCAGTTCGCGAGCTTTGGGCAAGGGGGCTGGAGGTTAAAATACACAGACAGAGAGATAGCAACACGGGTCATCCTTGAATTCCCCAAGAATGCCCCTTTATTGTGTTCAAGAGCAGATTATATAGAGATAGCCATGCCCCAGCCAAACCCACCAGAAACCACTCTCCTGCCATCAGGAACGCCTAAAGGTCTCGTGCTCAGAGCAGCTGTAGGCACTCAGGTCAGGGGATTACAAGAAATTCAGGATCTGGGGTCTCACTGCTCCCAACAATTCTCCTTTGTGTCTCCTGGGTCCTGATATGGGAGCTTTGCTCTGCCACAACTCCCGCCATGAGGTCCTGTCTTGTCCCAGGTGCAAAGCAATGAGGTCGATCAATCATGGCTGGAACTGACAAAACTACTTAGCTACATGGGTGAACTGTCATGATATAGTAACTGATATCGACATTCCAATCATGGGGCTTGTAAGAGCTGCAGTGGTAGAGGGCCTGGGCTGATCATTTTGTTAAGGACTGATCATGCCAAGTAAAAAGACCCCTCCCCGACACACCCAAGAAACATGTAAACTTGGACAATACTAGAAAGAAACATTATCTTTGACTCTTGAAATGCTCCAGTAAGACTTAGAATTCTTTTTTTTAACTTAGAATTCTTTTTTTTTTTTGATTCAGTAATCACACATTTATTGGAAGTTATGGCCATCATGGGTATACCTACACAAATAAAGACAGACAATGGTCCAGCATATGTATCTAAGAAAATGAAATGCTTTTTTGCTTATTATAATATAAAACACATTACAGGTATACCAAATAATCCTACGGGTCTGGCAGTTATAGAAAGATCAAACTGTACTATAAAGGATAGGCTGAGCAAACAGAAAGGGACCGAAAATACCCCCAGACTTAGAATTCTTATGAGAGATGTGAGCCTCTACTTTCTCGGGTTGGAAGGAAGGGTACAACATGAAGTCAGAAACACCCAAGAGGACTCTAGAAGGTTCTTTGTGAGAAATACATAGTGAGGAAGATGGAAGCCCCAGGAGAAAATAGATGAGAAATAAATAGGTGGATAGGGTTTGACTTATACACTTACAGATAGGTAAATAGGGCTAAGATGGAGTTTTATATATGGAGGACAGTGATGTGAGCTCTGAGCATGGACTTGCAGTCCTGTGCCTTTTATACTTCTAGTTTGGGGTGGGATGCATGAGATATGAACCATTTTGCCAAGAATCCGAGTATCTGCCAGAGGCCAGGATGAAGATAGCCACACTTGGTGTAGTCACTAATGTCTATAATGCCAACACTCATGAGGTTGAGGCCACAGGATAGTCAGGTCAGAATGGCGTACATAGTGAATTTTGTGCCAGTCTGAGCTGTGAGATCTGAAAAACCTAAAACAACAACAAACAAAAAGGAAGAAACAAAAAGAGATGAAAGAAGGAGAGAAAGGGAAAAAAGGAAGTAACTAAATAAATAGTCATGTAGCCACAAACCCCTTCTCAGGCGCTAGGATCTGGAGTGAACAGAAACCACTGCAGTCAGAACCTTGGACAGTTCCGTGGCTCCCAAAGGGAGCTGATTTCTCCAAAAGTGTGGTCCTTTCTCAACATTCTCAGAAATGGTGTGGCCTTCCCTTTCAGAAAAAGGGAAATGGGCTTAGTTGACACAATTTCTTACATTCTCAGAAATGGTGTGGCCTTCCCTTTTAGAAAAAGGGAAATGGGCTTAGTTGACACAATTCCTTTCACCATGGGGTCACAGTCAGAGCATTTCCCGTGTGACAATAAACTCAGACCAGGCAGAGAAGCTGTTCTTCAAAGCAGTCACGTAGTGATGCAGACTTGCCCAGATGCCACAGCTGTCGGATTTCCTGCACCTATTTGGTCATTTGTGACCTGAACATCTCTGTGTTTCTGGTGGGCCTGGGACTCTGTGAGGTATTTTGTCACTGAGACAGAACATCTGACTACAGCAGGTAGGGAGGATGGATCTATTCTGAGCAGTGTCAGAACCTTTTGTCCGTGGTCAGCCTGCTTCTGACACGGAACATAGCCAAGGAGGAGGGGCGTGGCCAAGGAAAGGAATCAGGGACATTGCTCCTTCTGGAAGCTCAGCCAGCTCCTGAGCTGGGTTTGTCAGCAATCACTCTCAGTGAGATTTGAGGTAAATCAAATGAGGCAGACAGCCGCAGGACAGCTCTGTGGGAGGTGAGGGTACAGCAAAGTTAGGAGAGGACCTTGAGTGGACAACTTGGGGGAAGCTAGTTTCGAGTCAGGACACTAGAGATGAGTTAAGGAGAGTGGCAAGCACGGAGGTGGTAAGCCAGGCAATGAACCTTCAACTCTGATATCCAACAGAAGCTGCAGGTGCAAAGCCAGTGTAAAGAGATGTCTGCAGAGAGCAAAGTGGTGGGCAAAGGAATGAGGAGGCCACGGAACCCATCACAGCGATGGAGAAAGTATTTATTCTTAAGTGCCTTGGAGTTAAAAGTAAAGTTCTTTCATGACTTTTATCATGCTTAGATTTATAAGTAAATATACCTGCATTCAAATGCAGGGTTGTAAGACTGATAGAAAATCCATGGAAAGTAGACTTGGTGAGACTCACTTCTTCCTTCCTCCCTCCCTCCCTCTCTCCTTTCCTCCCTCCCTCCCTCTCTCCCTCCTTCCTTCCTTCTTTTCTTCTTTTCTTCTTTCCTTCCTCCCTCCCTCCCTCTCTCCCTTCCTCCCTCCCTCCTTTCCTCCTTCCCTCCCTCCCTTCTCTCTATTCCCCCCCCCTCCATTCCAGGGATAGAACCCAGGACCTTGCACATGCTAAACAATTATGCTACGCTTGAGCTACTGACCCAACCCAATTCTGTTTTTTCTTAATTTTTATGCCCGAACTAAGTTGAATTTGTCCTCTGATATTGCAAAAATGAAGAATCATTAACCTTCCATGGAGAAAGCAGAAGGAACTAAGCTTCAGGTAGAACAAATGCCTGGGAACCCAGGCCCTCTAATGGATGGTACACCCAAGTGGTGCGATCCATGGCCTTCCTGCTGGGGTGGGCAGAGTCTGCCCACCTAGAGAGGCAGAGGACCCAGGGAGCACTGTCCCAGGAAGGTCTACCCCTAGCACCCTGGCATCAGGCAGTAGCTACCTTTGTTGTCATGCCAGACCCTCAGTTTGCAGAGGTGGCCCAGGCTCAGCATGTCAGAGAAGGTGAAGGTGTCTGTGTTGTTCCGTTCAAACTTGTTCCAGTTTGCTGACTGCTTCAGAGCCAGGGTCCCGCTGTCCCCATTTTCCCCGAAGATGATGATGAACACATTGGCATCGGTGCCTGCCCCTGGGAAATACATAGGTGAGGCTCTAGGAGCTGGCATCTCTTCACAAAGCCCTCTGCTCTGGTCTTATTCCCAGACTCCTGGAGCACAAGAGGACAGAGTCTAAATTCAATGAAACTGAGGGTAAGGATCAGAAAGTCCCGAAGAGGTCTTGACCTCTTAGTTGTTTCTGGGAACCATGGAGTTGGCCTGGTCCAGCTGCCTTGAGAGGCACACATCATAGGTTTCTCAGATTAGAGTCCATAGCTCCTAGGGCACCGTGTGCCTTTAAGTTCCCAAGAAACTGAGGCACTCCCTCAGACAGTGGAGCGTCTGGGCCATTTCATGATTCTTTGTGTTCCCTAAAAGTCAATGAAGCATGCAGAAGCTTGACAGGACGATTGGTCTTAGACATTAATCATATGCACCTTGTATAGCTTGCAAACATCATTGTATCCTGGCAACTATCATTGTATTGATCCTGGCAACTGCCATTGTATCTGTTTCTGATAAGAGTATAATGCTCTGAATAAACTTGTCTCAGCCCCAGTCTTGCTGAGATCCCTTCATCCTAGTCTGGTTAAGAGTCATTTCTCAGTAGGGCCAGTAAGCAAGCGCTGGTACTACAAGGTGTCCAATTCTATCCCTTACTTTCTCTTTGAGTGTTGCAATTACTGTTAGTGTAACAGCAGACAGAGTAACATTAATGCTTAGCACAAAAATGCACCTGTTCCCAGGGAGGGAAGTGTTTCAGAAAGGCATTGGCCCCTGTTAAGAAGCCAGAGCTCTTGGAAGAGGTGTTCGTGAGGCCACTCAGTCACACTTCTGTTGCTACTGATGAACTTCATTATTTTCTGAGAGCACACCATGAAGGGCTAAAAAGAGGGCCTTCAAAGCCTGTGGACACTGGGAACATCAAGCAATAAAGAGGAAGGTCCACCGTGAGGAAAAAAGAGAGGAGAATGCTGGAAACAAATGGCCATATTTACTGACCCGCGTCTTGTGCCTGAGATTTCCGCCATGACAGCCCAGTCTCTTTAGCAAACTGCTCTGCTAAAAGTGCGAGCCACCGTGATCAATAAGTCATCCATGGTAAATGTGAACGAGTCTGCCAAATTCCTTCTAATGGTCCCTGGAGAGAGGCCTTGACTGGAGGAGGGGAGGTAGCAGGTGCTGCCTCCTGGCTAGAGGAGAGATATGTCCTCTCTTTCTTAGAAGCTCTTTCTCTGGACATTTTAGTCACTTGATGGCTTCATTTGTCTTTCTGGATTTGAGTTTGACAACTTTCTGGGATGTTTCTGCGACTCTTGCCCAGATGTATACAGGCTGACATCTGTCTTGGCCTCGCCTAATGGTAAGTTAGCTCCACCAGATTGTGAGATTTGTGGGGGCCCTGGAGGTCACAGTTCTATCCCCAGTCCCCAGGCCAGAGTCATGACTGTGAAACACAGATCGCCATGGTGTACAACCCTGGGTGAGAGGCATTCAGTGGTGGTAGGAAGCTGCAGGGTTCTGAGCCAAGCAAAGGCTGTGTCCCTGAAATTCTCCTCTCCATTTCTGTGAGGGGACAGGGAAGAAACCAGTTTGGCTACTACTGGGAGCTAATACTCTGTCTCCACAGAAAGGGAAACATTGTGGAGATGATTTGTCTTCAGAAGGTTATGTGAAGTAAAATACCCTGATCAGAAGCCAATCACAAGTCATGATTCAAGAGTGGAAGGCAAGAGAAGAGGAAGCGGGAGGCCACAACCTACCCAGGATGTCACTGGTCTTCACAGAGACCGTGTAGGAGGTCCACTCCATCATCTCCTCCCCATCAATGACAGCGCACATTTCACAAACCAGTGTCTTCTTGCCCTTCCTTTGGGACAGCCAGTCTCCATAGTAGAACATGGTCAGGTCTCCTGTGTTCATGTTCTTCAGCAGGATCTGGAGAGGTGCCATACAGAAATACACTCTCTTACCCAAGCACCATTCCACGAACCCCCATCCCAAGGGCTCTGCTTATGGGCTTTGCTGAAAGTCCCATGTGACCTGGAAATTGGAAATTTATCTGAGAAAGGCTTCCACAGCAATGTCTTGAATGTGTACAGAAAACACTGAATAAGTGAGAGAAAAGGAAATGAATCGAGCCATTGTCCGCCTGGGAGGAGGACACTGACATTTGCCACATTGGTGTGGATGCAACATTGCTGGTTCAAGGAAAGTCTGCAATGGCTACACAGGGTAAGGGAAGCTTGGGGAGAACCAGGACAGATGGCCTTTGGTGGATGAGGGACAAGCTTGCAGAAGGACTTGCAATTTAAATCAAACCGGTTCATCCTGTTCTTCCCATCCCGAATGTGTATAGTGAAGTCCCAATCATCAGAATCTTGGAATGCGACCTTATTTAAGCTAGGGCTGTAATCAGATAAGATGAGGTGGCAAGGTGGGTCCTAAACAAAATAGGATGGGGAAACTTACACATGGAGACGCGTGTGGATGGTAAGAGCACTGTATGCCAGCTGGGAGAGTCTGAGGACAGCCAAGGTCAGACCCTACGCAGAGCCTTCGGGGAGCACATGGCCTGTCCATACCTTGACTCCTGCTCTTCTGACCCCCAATTCTGGAGCTTTCTTACAGAGCTACAGGAAATTTTCACACTGTGCGTGGTGGTATCACCTGCCCCCCAATTCTGGAGCTTTCTTACAGAGCTACAGAACATTTTCACACTGTGAGTGGTGGTATCACCTGACCCCAGCGCCAGTCCGTTTGACACAGGAGCACGCCTGTGCGGCTGTGGATCTGTGTCATTTGTTCTCATGAAAACATAGCCAGCTGAGCTGTGCACTGGGAGCCCTCTGCTCCGTCACAGTGAGTGTCATGGCTGTCCTCAGTGTCATTGTCCTGTGAGGCCAGGGGAGGTTAGCAAACAGTGATGAGGAAACACAGACACCTTCTTTCCTCGGGAGAAGAGAAGCCTGTGGCTGTGGTGTGTGGTGTGCTGTGTGCTGTGTGATGGGGCGGGGTGTGTGTGGGAGAGATGGAGGCAAACAAAGACTTCATGCTCTGCTTTTTCTAAGTTTCTCATGGTCCCTGCCCAGAACGCCCTCAGCCTGCCCAGGAACCCAGGGATGGGCACAGCTTGGCTGCCTGGGGGCTCAGGCTCCTCCAGAGAGAAAAGTCGGGAAGGAAGAAAGAAGCTACCAACCAGTGTAATGGCAGGACTGGAAGCCCACCATCCACCCAGTCTCGCTGTCTCAAGTCTGCTTCTCTCAGAAGCCCTCCACATCCTTTCTCCCAGGTATCTCCTACTCCAGATCTTCCCCATCCCAGACTCTGCCCACTGTGCTGTCTTCTCTAGCCATAATTCAGTTCTTAGTAGACACAAACAAAGCTCCATTCTCTGACTGATTCACACCAAAGCCCAAGGTCAGGACAGTTGCATTACAAGGCCACTTAGAACCCAATAGCACGGAGGGGAGGGCAGGGATGAGGGAGGGCACTGCATTACCCTCTCCAGGAACCACTCTGGCCGGTTCCCCATCCCATCAATGCGGATGCGCATCTTGGTAAAGGGAGCAATGTCCAGAATCTCCATGATGAAGGTGTCATTTTGTTCCCGCTCAAACCTGGGGATGGGAAGCAGAAGACAAGAAGCTGGTAATCTGGCCCTGGCTATAGACCAGACACCTCGCTGCTCTCAGCAATCCCCCAGCTGCCCATCTTTTGCACCCCAGGTGGGATCCTAGAAGACTGGGTAAGCAGGCTTGGCTGGGAGACATAACCCTGAACCAAGAGCGATCCCATTTGAGTTCTGTTCTCAGCAGCTAGTTTCTTACCTTCCTCTCTGGGACTGGGAACCCCTCATTTGTAATCTGAGGAGGATGATATTCACCTGAGACTTTACAAAGATCCCAGAGAGCAAATGAATCTGGAGCCAACTTTCAGAGCAGAATGAAATTCCCTCCCTCCTTCCCACCTTCCCTCTCCCTCCTTCTCACTTTCCCTCCCTCCTTGCTTTCTACCCTCCCTTACTTCTTCCCACCTTCCCTCCCTCCAATCAGCAGTTAGACTTTGGGCATCTGCAAACCAGGTGAAATGTAAGAACTAGAGAATCAGCTAGAGAAAACCCCAGAGATTAGACTTGGGTGGGCTTAGTGCTGGAGCAGAGAGAAGAGATTAGCAGAGACTGAACATGCTACACAGCCATACAGACAATGCCTAGACATCAAGTCTCAACCCACAGCCTCTTTGGCACCCAGCTCATAATGATCACTTGTTCAGCAACTACCGGCTTCCTTATTTGGTTCCAGTTTCCCAGTTCAGGAAACCTCTGACTTTAATTCACTCATACAGGATGCTCAGCTCTTCTCAGCATGCCTCACCATGGCTCAGTGATGCTTCACCATCCATCTTCCCACCTGACCATATCTGGTGACATCACCTGACTTCTGTTTCAGCAAGCTTTAGATAAATAGCCTCTGTTCTCTTTGGGGCTTCATTTATTCCCGAGATTTCTGGGTTCAAATCCCAGTGACCTCGGACTGTTTACTTCATCTCCCTGTGTCTCAGAACTTCATTATAAATGGGAGATACTAACAGTGCAGAGTAAAGGGTGTACCCTGAATAAAATAGGTGGCAGAGCCCTTTCAGCAGGGCCTGGCATGGAGTGGGCACCCAATATCAGCCATTTTATTCTCAAGCCTGTCACCATGGGAATTGCATAACAAGAGGGTAAAAGTGCTGAGAGAGAGCAGGAGAGCATCCTTAGCAGACCCCTGGGATGGGTTGCTCTGTCTGTGGGGAGGAATATCTGCCTGGTCCTCACCTTCAGCGGCCCAGGCCCCATCATCACCTTCATCGCTACCATCATCACCCTCACAAACCATTTGTTAATGTTTTAATAACAGATCACTTTTATTCTGCAATTATTTTGGATGCAGAAAAGTCCCCAAAGTATAATTCCATTCACCCTGCATGCTGCTTCTCCTACTGAAGGCATCTCACACCCACACAGTGCATGGGAACAAACCAGGAAATGAGCAAGAAACAGTAATGTCAACCACACAGGACTTAAGAAGAACAGTTTTGATAGACCCAGACAGGGGAACAAGAGAAGGAAAGAACTGGACTGGAGAGATGGTTTAGAAGTTAATAATGCTGGCTGCTCTTCCCGAAGACCAGGGTTCTATCTTCAGTATCCACATGGCATTTCACAACTATCTGTAACTCCAGCCCCCGAGTATCCAACACCCTCTTCTGGCCTCCATGGGAACTAGGCACCCAGGCGGTACACAAACATAATATGCAGGTTAAACACTCACACACATAAGATCAAATACTTTTTTCTTTAGGAGGAAACTTGCTATGACTTTGGCAGTTAAGGAAAACTTCCTAGAGGAGGGATATTTAATCTGGCTTTTGAAAGAGAGCAGTGTTGGAAAAGAACAACCAAGGTAAGGCAGCCAGGAGGCCTCGTGGCGTGCAGTGCGTGGGACAGAGCCAGTCTGGCCAAGGACCGAGTTAAGAGGAGGTGGGATGTGATCAGGGTGAGGGGTCAGGCCCCCTCTGGGTACCTGGCCTTCTTTTTGTCCAGCTTCACCTCTTCTGTGCTCCCGTTGATGCCATAGAGGGTCATAAAGATATTGGAGTCAGTGCCTCCACCGACCACGTCACCCGTCCAGACCGTCATTTCATAAAGCACCTACAGTGAGAGAAACGAATTCTTGACCCTCGGTCCCACCCACGAAACCACTCAACCCATCTCAGTGTCCCCAGGACGCTCTCCAAGTCCTGAGGCTCTGAGCGGAATCTAGCACATGCCCGAGGAAGCAGAGCCAGGCTGGCCACTCCTGGTCCCCACCACACTCATGCAGCTGGGGGGGTGGGCTCTGACAGAGGCATTGCAGGCAATGGCTCTCACTAGTTCTCTGTGAGCTCATCCACGTGTGTCCATGTACTGGAAACATTCAGAGCTCCACCCAGATCCAGGTCTGACTTCCACTAGCTTTTGACCTGATACAAATATCCTGGTCCTGTCCTTGCTCTTTCTATGGAGAAATATGGAGACAAGCCTTATGATGACACATGACAGGTAATGAGATACACAGGTGGATTGAATACCTTTGGTGCTGGTGCCGGGCCTACCATGTGTGTGGAATGACTATACAGGTATGCATGTATGGTACAGCCAAATGGTACATACATGTTTATAGTATGGCACCATCCGTGTGGTGTGGTGTCATGGGTATGGCATGACACTATGTACATGGTAAGGCCATACATTGAGGGTACTGCAGCGATTCTCAGTGTCCCCAACATCCTGCCACAGTCAGCTTGCCCCTGATGTCTGTGAGCAAGGAACACCATGGGGGAGCTTTGAGAGTTGGGATTTTGCTCCTAAGAGGCCAGGTTCCCTTTATTAGCAGGCCCTGAAGAGAGGGCTGAACTTGGGCTTTCTGGGTGTCTGAATTGAGGCACTTTGGTGGTTCTTTTTGGGAGGAAGCCTTGGGTGGAGGTGTACCTGTGTGAAGGATCCTGTCGTTCTGGGCTTTCTCATCCTTCGTAACAGGCACCCACAGACCAACAAGTAGTTCTGCGAGTCTGGGAGAGGTGGAAAGATGGCAAGCCTACCACGTTCTGTCTTACTCGAGCCCAATACCCATGCTGATTGGGAAACTTGGACTGTGGACTGTGCTGTGTTGTGCACAGGATACTATTGTGGGGCATGGACGGGCAGGACTTGCGGAATTACTGGGAGCAGGCAGAAACCTCGTCCTTTCTTGCTCTTATCCATAGAGCCAAGAAACATAGGAAGTCAAAGTGAGGGTGCTGATGGCTTGGACCATGCCCTGCCAGCCCCTGTGTTCCTTGTGTTCCTCATTCCCTCCACGCACAGACATGCGGCTCTTTGTGTGATTGGAGTATTTCCAAAGGAGAGACGGAAGCAGGGCTCCTGTCACTCTGGTTGGTGTCCTGGAAAGAGGCCGGTCCAGAGAGCCCCGCTGTTTGGGTAAGTGGTTAGCCCGCCTTCTTTGCGCTGTGAATAGCAGGATGCAGATCTGCAATGTCCCAGACTGAACTGGGAGGAGCTGTGACTGCACAGGGCGTGGTGTGAGACGGAGCATGCCTCAGAAGCACACAGAGGCTGGGAAGTGGGTCAGGGTAGAAGCCCGGGATGAGCAGCAGGCTCACTCACACCATCCATCTGGCCACAGAGGGAGATGTCTGTGCTGTAGAAGGTGCCCCTCCCCTGCTCCCCTGCTCCCCTGCTCCCCTGCTCCCCTGCTAGGGATTTCCTGTGGAGGATGTTGGGGTGCAGAGTACAGCCCCTCTTGCTGTTCCCATCACAGGACAGGCAGGCCTCTTGACCACAACCTTGACAGGTAACCTGACTGAATAGAGCTGGGCAACTGGTAGCTCCGCGGCTCATGTGGAAGAAAGAGAAACACAGGGTCCTCTGGATCACCAACTAGATGTGTGTCTTTGGGTTATCTGCCTCCCTCCTGCCAGACCCTGACCACCTGCCAGGTTATGCAACGTTGTCCCAACCCACCCATTAGACAGAAAGTAAAACTCCTGTCTTCTTGGCTGTTCAAGCTACAAGGGGTCTCACGTGACCAGCATTGCTATACCGTGAGATCTGGAGGCCCCCAGTCTCTGGTGTCCTTTGCCCTTGCTGCTATGCTGTGGGTGCGGCCACCAATGACAAGGCACATCTGGGCAGAGCTGGTACTATCCAAAGCTCCTCAGGGACTGTCAGTGATCTCATTGGTTTTGGCCAGGACCGAGCATGGGGCGGGCAGTGAAAGAAAATGTTATTTTCATGTGGCAGAGGAGAAGAGCAAGGCCCAGAGAAACCAGGCCACTTCCCTGATGTCACATAGCAGCAGAGCAAAGGAGAGCAATCTCCTGGCTTGAGATAAGTGAGTCCAACTGTCTTTCCAGGCTGCAGCTTCTGTCAGTACCCCAGAGACGACTCCCCTACACCCCTCATTTTCATCTCTCCTGTGTCTCCCGCTCGCCGGGCACACACACACACACACACACACACACACACACACATACCTTCACTCCAATGTTCACCACCATGGCATCCAGGAGGTCAAAGACACGGGAGGTGACACCATCGCCTCGGTCCTTGGCAAGCCAACAGTTGCAGCGTAGTATGTATTTGGTACCCTGGGTGGGTACCGCCAAGCACAGCTCCTCTACCAGCCAGCAGCTCTCAGGGGAGGCTCCGTCATGGCCCAGCTGTGAGGTACACCGTCCCTGTGAGGATCTTGGCAGAGCTGAGAAAGAAGTCTTCCCTGCTCCGTGTCCTCTGCCCACCTTGTGCGCTCACCCTCAGTGTTTCCTCCTGATATGCTGGACACTCATGGCCAGAGAACCTTCCTTGGAGGAGAGGAAACTGAACAGGTCTATGGGCTAATCAAAACATGACCCCGGGTGGGCCTGACCTCATAAGGTGAGGTTTTTAAGAGAAAATGTGGATGCTACCTATAGATGGAAGAATTTGGAGATGTTTGGAGCGAGGGAACTTGTCTCCTACTGGCCTAGCTCAAGAACACTGACTGGTTTGGGTCAGCACCTCAAGGCAGGGGCTGACAGGAATGGAAGGCCTCACTCCTACAACAGCAAGAGAATGGATCTGGCCAATAGCTAGTTGGCTTGGAAAAAGGAAGAAAGCTCAAGAAAATATCATAGGCCTGGTTACACTTTGCTTTCATCTCAGGAGGCCTCAAGAAGTCCCTGCTAGACTCCGGATCCAGGACAGTGCGTGTACCTGAGTGTTTTCAGTTACCAACAAGTTGGTGATAGCAAAGAGAAAATGAGAACACAGGATATCTTTACTGAAGGGGCAGAAAATGGGGAACTTGAAGTCACCAGCCCCCCAACTGATGTTGGAAGCTGGAGATCTGCCTCTAACTCAGAGGGGCTCCAGGTCGCCTTTCTGTTCTGTCTGCTCTCAGCTCCCCACCCCCACACGCTAACCAGTTTCTTTCACTCCCCAGGGGCAGTCACCATCGTGGGGACCCAGGGTCAGAACCTCTATTTTCTTGATGGTGCCCACATCCAAGCCGCCGACATAGAACTCTTCCACGGAGCCACAGCTGAAGCCTCGCTTCCCCTGGGGATAATCCAGCCAGATGCGGTTGCTGCGTTCATCATCTTCCCCAATGAGCAAGATGAACGCTCGGCTGTCAGTGGCTGCATCCTTATGCTTCCCAGTGGTCACTGACACATAGTAGGGAATCACTGCAAGAGATGGTGGAGCTAACTTCACAACTGGCCCTGTGGACAGACATGCTAGCCTATGGGCTTAGGAACTTGAAACGACCTTGGGAAGGCCATCTCCTTCCTTCCTTGCTCAGAGACCAACTGCCACAAAGTCTTCCAGATAGGCTGCAAGTTCATGGTGGTGTGTGTCTGCGGGCATCAGACAGTCAGTAACGCCCGATGGGAAGACCCAAGAGATTGTCCTTGTGTCCGCTGGAGTGTCAAGCTTCTGAACGCCTTATTGGCCAGTTATCTTACTTGAATCTCTCCCTACCAGGCAAGGAAGTATAGGGCAACTTCCCACCAGGTCTGGGGGTTATATGCCCAAAACATCAACCACTGTTGAGGAGGAAGGTCTCACAGAGAGTGTAAATTGGGGAACACAAGCACAAGTGTATTATACCTGTAACACAGTTGAGGGAAGTCCTAGAGACATCTGTTTCCAAACCAAACCATGTTAGTGTTGTCGGCAAACTCATTTAGATCATGTAGATTCTAGGCAATCAAAATCCATTTTCCTTTCACTCGGGATGGTTCTAATAGGTAAGTCAGTGATTGCTACATGGGATTCTGGGGTAACTGTTTTAAAGGCCTGGCTCTCCTGGAAGGAATACCCTTCTATCCATTCTGCTTAGGATGTGGATATGATGGCTGGCACCTCGGCTCTTGTTGTGGAAGGTTACCTGGGTGGCCTTTAGGGTAGGAGCCTTTTAGGAGGTTTCAGAGCGAGGGCTGTAGGAAGCTAGCTCCCTGGGCATCCCAGAGCTGTTGAATTAGCTTTAGATGGTTTTGGCTTTGAACTTTTACACACTAGGAAAGTGCTGAAGTTGTTTAGGTCACTGTCTCCAGGTCCCTGTCATTTGCAGTCAGGAATCAACAAGCCAAGAACCCTTCTCCTGGCCTGTCATCCCAGCTGACAGGGGACACGGCCCTGCCGCAGTAGGCTTAGGTTGTGTGTCTCTCTGAAAGCTGTCTGGACTAGCCTCTCCTGGCTGGAGTCACTAGTGGGTCCTCTGTACCAATACAGGCCTTGTTAGCTCCCCTGGTGTCCCCACAGGGGATCACAGGATGGCTGCCTTGTGGAGACTGTCGTTTTTCACACAGTGGGAAGGTGGGGTGTAGATAAGAGTGTCCATTTCTGCTGGCCTCCCAGACCTACACCATGCTTTCCTGGAGGCAGGCATCATGTTGGTCACACACTTAAATTAAGAAGGCAGGTTTTTTAATGTTTGAGAAACAAACACAGCACAGCCTTATCTCAAAAATATGATTGGTGAAAGGAGTTTCTCAAAGAGTTCGGATACTGCTTCATAGAGAAAGCAAACATAGGCCATGAGCCGAATGAACAGCTCGGAGCCTCTTTCCTGGACACGGGTACATACGGCATCACAGTTTGGGTGGCAGATTTCCACTGTGGTCTTTCTTTCTTTCTTTCTTTCTTTCTTTCTTTCTTTCTTTCTTTTTTTTGGATTTTTTGAGACAGGATTTCTCCATAGCTTTTTTGGTTCCTGTCCTGAAACTAGCTCTTCTAGACCAGGCTGGCCTCGAACTCACAGAGATCTGCCTGCCTCTGCCTGGGATTAAAGGCGTGCGCCACCACCGCCCGGCTTGTGGTCCTACTTTCTGTTGGTTTGTCCCAGGCCACCTGTCCAGAAATCATGTTCTGAGAGTCTGGGTGAGGGCAGAGTTTAGGACAATACCCTTCTGGTGGATGAAGGAGACCATCATCAAAACTCTACCCATTGCTCCATTTGGAGGGCTTCTCTCTGCCTGCTCACCGCACAGGGCTGCTGTGCATGCGAACACGGTGAAGCGCAAAGCTCAAGACCCACTCCATCAGTGACATCGGGGCCTCAGCGACAGCCTGTCTGAGAACGGTTTGAAGCTGTTTCCCTGTGCCTGCTTATCTTCCGAAGAGCTCCCTGCTCTGCTTACCAGGGCCATCCTGAACATAGTCAGCCATGGGTCCTGTCACCGTGGCAATGTCCACATCTGCCATCTTGGAACTCAGGGCGATCTCCCAGAAATCAGCAGGGCTGCTGCAGTTGCTGCTGCGGTCGCCAGTGTACTCCTGCAAGGAAAAGCACAGCCTGGTCTCACTGCAGCACTGGCACCTTCTGCACCAAAGATCTTCCCTGGGCAGAAAAACGATGAGAGGCTGTGGTTGCATGGGGGTCCCAAGACCCCTTGGGGTACCTTCTCATAAAAGAGCCTCTCTAGCCGCCCATCCTCTTTCTTCAGGGAGAGCCAGCGTCCACACAGGAATAGAAACTCATCCTCGTTGGTGTCGTTCCAGATCTCCACCTTCTCCACGTACCAGTCGGCACACCATTTGGTGTTGTCGTGGCGGAGCTTGATCTTGTAGATGACACCCAGATCAGCAGCCTCGATGATGAAGGTGTCGGCCTGGAAAGTCCAAACATGAGGACTTGGTGGGGACACCTCACTTTAACCCCTCGAACCCCATCCTCCAAAATTACCGGGTTGAGGAGACATTCCCAGATGGGGATCCCCTCTACAACCAAATTAAAGTCCAAGTTCAAGGTTCACTTCCTCACTGACCCCGTTATATAGTCCACTCCCGTATGCCCCTCCTTGGGGAAAACTGCCTTTGCCCAGATCTTTCTTGGGATGAGCCTGTCGGTGTTTGGAAGAAAGTGTCTCACAAACTGTGTAAATGTTTGAAAGCTCTGGCCAATGCAGATGAGGGATGTTGGCCCATGTCTGCAGGCCAGAAACTACAACCATTGAGCTCACCGGAGTCAAACTGAGCACACCCTCCACTCAGCCGCCTCTGTGTGGAAGGAAGATCTTGACATGTACACAAGCGTGTTTGCAGCAGGACAATGCTTACAGTGGGAAATCAGAAGCCATCTGGGGCCTCACCCCTTTGGGAACACAGCGGAGCAACTGTGGGACAACATTCTCCATGGAGTGGATATGTGTGTGGTTACAAAGAAGAGCCAGCTCCATCTCCGGTTGAATACCCTGGCGTAGAAAGATTTCCACTGCATCCCACTGAAATGCCAAGAGCAAGATGAGAAGCATTTAGCCAGTACTATGCCTTGTAGGCAAAGGAGAAGCTACACTCACAGCAGCACCACATGGGGCTTTTGTGACACATGGGCCCGAATACAGAAAAAACACATGGAAAGGCACAGAGGAGAAAGTGTAGCTGCCCTTCAGAATGGGCTCAAGTGGCCTGCTGGGGACTTGCCAGGCAGACTGTGCAGGGCAGGTCCTGAAAGTTGCAGATAACCTGGCAGATTTGGTGATATCCATGGTCTGTGTGTCCCTGGGGGATCATGGGTAGTGATTGCTCTACTAATAGGTGGTAAGAGCTCTGCTAGCAGGTAGTGAGTGCTCCACTAGCAGGTAGTGAGTGCTCCACGAGCAGGTGGTGAGTATTTCACTAGCAGGTGGTGAGTGCTCCATTAGCAGGTAGTGAGTGCTCCACTAGCAGGTGGTGAGTATTTCACTAGCAGGTAGTGAGTGCTCCACTAGCAGGTGGTGAGTGCTCATCTAGCAGGTAGTGAGTGCTCCACGAGCAGGTGGTGAGTATTTCACTAGCAGGTGGTGAGCGCTCATCTAGCAGGTAGTGAGTGCTCCACTAGCAGGTGGTGAGTGCTCATCTAGCAGGTAGTGAGTGCTCCACGAGCAGGTGGTGAGTATTTCACTAGCAGGTGGTGAGTGCTCCACTAGCAGGTAGTGAGTGCTCCACGAGCAGGTGGTGAGTGCTCCACTAGCAGGTGGTGAGTGCTCCACTAGCAGGTGGTGAGTATTTCATTAGCAGGTGGTGAGTATTTCATTAGCAGGTGGTGAGTATTTCACTAGCAGGTGGTGAGTGCTCCACTAGCAGGTGGTGAGTATTTCATTAGCAGGTGGTGAGTATTTCATTAGCAGGTGGTGAGTATTTCACTAGCAGGTGGTGAGTGCTCATCTAGCAGGTAGTGAGTGCTCCGCTAGCAGGTAGTGAGTGCTCCGCTAGCATGTGGTGAGTGCTCTGCTAGCAGGTGGTGAGTGCTCCACTAGCAGGTGGTGAGTGCTCTGCCATTGGATGGCTGACTGGCAAGCTGGTGGCAACTGCTGGGGAGACCAGGTTTGATTCAAGGCAGAGACAGATGAGGAAGGGCTGCTGGCTATGGAGCTGCCTTAGCTGATCTGGGGGTGCTTATGGGGAGAATCTCAGATCAGGCAACGGGTTGAATGTGGGCAGGGGGAGGGTGCTGAGAAGAAGATGGCATCAAGAATGACTCCTGGCTCCAAGAATGAGTGGCTAAAGAAATGGAAACTTTCAAATGCTCAGCAATGAACTGAGGATTGCGTGGCTAGGAACCGGGCCAGATGCAGCTTCAGCTCTTCCTGTGGGGTGACAAGACCAGAACTGGGCATGGTGGCCCATGTCTGGAGTTCCAGCATTAGGGAAGTGGAGGCAAGAGGACTCTCACGATGACCAGGTCGGCTTGGGTCAAACAGTGAGTTCTGAGTCAAACTGGGCGATAGAGTGAGACCCTGTCTCAAAAGGACCCCAGCGAAACAAAAGTCCAAAACTCCAAACAGCAAAGCCAGAAAAGACAGCGAATGTGATGGGGCAGACCGTTTATAGCGGGGTGGGGGTGGGGTGGGGTGGGGAGCTGAATCTGAACTTAGAGAATAGATTACATCACTTTTCATTTATATTTTCATCCATTTATTCTCTGTATGTATTTGTCGAGCACCTATTCTTTCCTAGGCTCTGGCATGAACAAAAGTCTATCTATCAGCCACATGAGACACACTGCTATTATACCCATGCATTTACCAGACATTAACAGCAGGCATCCACGGCAAGTGGGGGCAGGGAGCTCCCCTAAGCCTTAACAAGGCCCAACACCGTGGCACCGTGGCCCAACACTGGGCACAGTTGGGTATCTCATGGTTTAATTCAGCTGGCTTTCACAGTCACTCGAAACTATTTTATGAGACAAAGAGATGCTAAGTAACTTGTCCAAGATTACATAACCAATTAGTGTTAGAATCAATGTCCAAGTTCAGGTGATCTGAGCCCATTGTCTGGGTACTGGATCAAATGTGAAATGTGTCCCTGGTATAGAGCCAGGAACACCACAGGAATTCACTTTGACCTCTTTGGCTTTCTATTTTTCTAAAATGGAATGAGCAAGATAGGCCCTCTCCTAAGTACTGTTATGTCTCTCGTGTTGTTCTCTCTCTCTCTCTCTCTCTCTCTCTCTCTCTCTCTCTCTTTCTCTCTCTCTCTCTGTTTGTGTGTGTATGTGTTTATCTTCCCCGGTAGAAGATGACGTACATTTCCTCTTTCTCAGTATAGGTGTCTAATTGAGAATCATGTTATTATTCACAAGCCAGAAGCAAGAAATTGAAGTTAAAGGCTATCCAGGTGACTAACAAGAGGGCGGGGACATGCCCTCTGAGGACCCAGCAGCCAGACCCGAGCTTCTTCTATAAGCCTGGCACATGGGGTCACCAGGCATTACAGATCCATTTACAGGATACCTGCTACTTGTCCCAGGACTAATTCCCTCCTCAGCAGTAGCAGGTGTTTCAGTACAAAGGGGTCTGGCTGGCTGAGAGTCAGGCTCTCAGCCATGCAGGGGCTGCCTGCCAGGCATGGCCATGGGCAAGACTGTTCTCCTCAGAGATCCCCTGGCCTGTGGGGTTTGGGGTAGACTAAGGCACATGGAGATGACAGAGAGGAACTGGGGGCCCAGTGAAGGGTGTGGCAGGGCATGCAGAAGGGACAGGAGAGGGAAGCTGATGGGCATAGAAGGGACAATTGGATGGATTTTGTCCTTCTGGTCCATCACAGTGCATCAGAGCTAGAAGTGCCACAGATACTGATCGGCCACAAGACTCTCCTGCCTTTTTATAGTCCCAGAATCTTAGTATGCTTGGCCCTAGCTAGACAGGCCAGGTCAAGGTGAGTCTATAGGTGACAGGGAGGAGCCCTTCTGCTCACCAGTGTTCTTTGCGTTATTCCCAAGGGCCTCAGCCCTGTACAACACACTTTAGCCAATTTATATTTGATTCCTCATCATTGAGACAGGGAAACTAAGTTCAGCAGAGGTAAAACAGACAGGGAGCAGAAGGCAGAGCCAGGTTTCCAGGCCCCTCATCAGGTTTCAGGCCAGCCCCTGCCACCCTGCAGCCCCCACTTCCACATGCATGATGAACTGCCCACAGTGAGCTGACTTTCTGAAGAGGCTGTCCCCACAGAGAGGGCAATCTAGAGATCAGGCCCGCCTTCCACTCCACCCCACCCCATGTAGGACCCAGAGAAGTGCACTGGCTGTGGAAGGGGGACACTCTGTTCTTACAGAGGAAAAGCAATGTCAAAAGCCCAAAGGAGGGCGCATGGTACCCCACAGAGTGCCAGGACATTCTCAGGACCAGAAGACCTGGCATTCGGATGGCTAGACCTAGAGAGGAGACGGGTGGCATGAGTCCAGTGCGTCTCTCCTACCGTTCCTCTCTCGAACTTGTTGGTGCGGTTTTCTGATTTGCCAAGGTACCGTTCTCCGGTGTCCCCGAGATCTCCGTAGATGGTGATGTAGACCCTGGCATCGGTCCCTGCCCCAGGAACGTTCCCTGTGAAGATCTGTACCGAGTACAACACAACTGCCCATCAAGTTGGGCAGGCAGACAGACAGAGGGACGAGAAGGGTGACAGCAGGTTAGCTCTAGCCAGCAGAGTTTGCCAGTAGACAAAGGTCTGGTTTAAAACAGCAACATCTTCCTTTCGCTGCTTGGCTAGGCAGTGTCAGCAGCACAGTGTATGGGGTCTTTGCATTCAGGAGGCTCTCGGAGAACCAAAAGATAAGAGTTTTTGGAGTGGCCCCCAGTCCCTTCACCCACAGCATCCAAGAAGACTGTCTTAAGTATGCTGTCACTATGACCACTGAGTCTTTATGCTGTGATACTTCTTCTTATCTAACTAGTTAGTGTTGATACACTGGAATGTGTGTGTGTGTGCCTCCTTACTTATTTTGACTTATTCTTCAGCTCATTGGTAGTACTCTTCACCTTGCCCTAGTACCCCAGGCAAACTGTTTCCTCCAAAGCCACGGTGACTGGTGCCTTGTCCTTCATCCCTATGGCGCCTGGGGGAGGGCTCAGGATCAGGATGACAAGTACACACAGATCCTGAGGAGAATGGAAATGAGTATGGTGCCTTGGTTTTGCTCTGCTGCGTGGCTCAGCAAGGGTAGCTAGTAGGTGTCTATTACAATGAGACCTCTGTATCCCTTGCCTCTAGACCTGGGGGCAAGCAAGTCCTGTATATTTTCCTACAGATGCTCGGAAAGCCTTGTTCTCCCCTCTGTAGCCTTCTGCCTGGGGAATTTGGAATTTCAGGCCAAGGATCACAGGACTTGGCTAGACTGTCCCTAAGAGAACAGCATGGGGAGGAAGCTTTTAAAGCAGTGGCTGGAAACTGGGAGGATGGAAGGTTCCTGAAGCCCTGTTTTTGGTCACCCAGAGAAATGACGCCGAGTGTTGACACAGACCTAGAGCTCAATGGCAGTACGTGGCAGGAGAACCAGGGCAGTGCGAGACCTACCCTGGTCTGAGGGACTTACAAGACCTTAGAGAATGGTTGTCTTTCCTACAGTGACTGAGGTGGGCTTTCTTTCAACCCCTGCAAGTGGGCCCACAGCCACCTCTAACTCAATGAGGCAAATCAGTGTGCTGTGGGCAGCTTGCAGCCACAGTTACAGACATGTTCACATTCCCCCATGGTTCCCTGTGTGCCCTTCTTCTCCTCTGGATTCCACAGCATCAATGCTGCCTTCTGGATTTCTTGGGTCCCTCATCTTCCACTCAGCCCGTAGTCACTAAATTCTTTAGTTCCACCTTCAACCCTCTTCTCTCATTTTGCACAGCCTATGTTTGTATTCCTTGACCTCCTGGATCTTTATCTTGAACCCAGGTCCCTGTGCTTCAAATTTCCAACTCCTGTCACCAGGGTCTACTTCCACTGAGACTAGACCCTGGCATCACAAACTCATGGGTCTGAGTGGTACTTGATCCCTCTGGTATCCATCTCCTTCTTCAAACTCTCCCTGACATCCCCCGCCTCTTCATAGCCTCTCATTCTCTAAAGTCCCTTGTTTCTTTATGAGACTTGATGGACAGAGCTGTGACCCTTGATACAGACAAAAGTCCGGGACCATTCGCTCAGGCTCCACCCTGCTCAGTTTGGTGCAGAACCAGCAAGCATGCCGTGGGCCTCCACAGCTGATGATGAAATCGTCTCTGTGTTGCTTAAAAGAGACAGCATTACCCAAGTCTGTCGGGCCAACACCAACTTGAGACAACATTAGGAATCTTGTCACAGCTTAGATGCAACAGTTGATGACTGTCCTCTCCCCGCCACCCCCCTTCATTCTGACTACATTCAAGCCTGCTCCACATCTGAAATTATCACGGGTGGGTGGACCTGTTAGGACGCCTTTTCTAGGAGCCCTTGTCCTGAACTGGGATGCTGTGTCCTTGGGGCTGTGACTGGATGGTCTTCTAACAACCCCAATCCACCTCCTGCTGCTTCCTCTGGTCCTTTGGGAATTAAGGAAACCAATTCAGCCTCCAATGCTGAGCAATATGGGTATGCGGGATCCAGCTATTTCTGGATCCTCCTCCCTCTCGTCCCACCCAGGCCACACAGCTTGTCAGGGAAGAGGTGTTTCCTTAGAAACCTCAGAGTGGGTTCTGTGGAGTAGGTTTATAGAGAACATCTCAAGAGTGTTGCTGGGAATGGCAGCCCAGGGTGTCCATCTGGGGGTCCAAGCAGAAAAGAGACACATCTCCCAAACCGAACAGCCAAGGATATTCAGAGAAAGGGGTGTGGATGGAGAGATCTACCCTTGGGCAAGATGGCTCAGATTAAAGGAAAGCAGGGGCTCTCGCTGTTTTATACAAAACAGAAATATATTTGCCTCTTGTCTTTGGACTCTCAGCAGCAGGAAGATCTGTGCCCTGCCTCCACCAGCTTCCTATGAGAATCATAGGTTTCCCTGGAATCCTGGGTTTTACTCCAGTTTTTCCAAAGCTATAATACCATAAATTTGGATTGTTTTTCCAAGTTCCCAGAGCTTCTCTAGTCTGTGTAGACCGCCCAGTTGGAAAGGACGGTGGGAGCCATGTGTGTGTCATCAGTGGTAGAGACTTTTACAAATGACGCTGATTATCGACTAGTTAAGGTTTACTCAGAGCTGAGCAGCATAGGGAGTGACATGCACAGTGCTGCCGTGGGGTAAAGGACACGTGTGTGCATGCACATGCCTGTGCAACAGTGCAGTGAGGAGAGAAGGCTGAGGAGTGAACCTTGAATGCCAGTGGGCACAAGAAAGGACCTAGAACTACGCAGACTATTTCGGGAGACAGGAAGATAACCGGAATATGGTGATGTCACTGAGACCAAAGGCAGGAAGAAACGCAAGAAGTGGGTGGTCAGGATGATTCAAATACTGCCTAGAAATAACAGCCGTGGATGATCGTGACGAGTTAACCCAGGAAACAAAATCCCATGACCTTAGACAGATCCAGAAGCCGACCTAACCCCCAGAAACATGCCTTGCCGGGATATTTCTACCTTGTTTTTCTGTCTTAAAAATAAATCTTTTACAGTACAGGGCTTCAAAACAGAGGTTCCTACATTAGACAAATACTCTCCCACTGAGCCACACTCCAGCCCTAGACTGTCCTGTAAGAGTAAATGGGATCACACTACACCAACTGTTGGCCACATAAACTGAGCATACAGAAAGCCAGGAGCAGGGGTGATGTGTTGGCATGTACCATGCTGTAGAAGTAGGAAGGGATCTGAGCACAAAGCTTGCAGTGAAGTAGGCAAGACTCTGGGGACTAGCCTGCCATCTACCAGCTGTGTGAACTTGGCAAGTTACATAGCCTCTATGAGCCTCAGTTTCCCAGGGATAACATAGACCATCCTCGTGCGTGAGGATGCTCAACCTGGCAGGGGCTGGTGCTCTGTGAGAAGGGATGTGCCACCTATCCTGTGTGCACTTACTGTCCAGAGGCTCCTCCACTTCCTTGTAGACTTGTCGTAAGGACCCATCTTTCATGTACTTCTCAGTGAAGATATCGTAAGGGACCAGTTCTCGGATGGTCTTCTTGTCGTCCTCAGAGGTGGCAAGCCATCGGTCACATGGGAAAGTCAAGGTCTCAGTACCCTGGGGTGAGGAGAAAGGAGGAAGATGAGCCCGTAGTCTGTAAGGTGGGAGCCACCAGCTCCAGGGATTTGCCAGCATGTTCAGGCTCATCAGAACCAGAGACGAAGAAGACGTTGCCTCCCTGTATGAAAACACAGGGACCCTTCCTGCCCCGATTCAGAGACATAGCCTTCCAGACTTGCACAGCCGCAGCAGGGTGAGTTAGCTTTTGAAGGTTATACTTCTTAGATCACTTAAAAATAAATATCTGAGCCCTGTCCCTAACACTTGGGGTTCGTGGGTGGCGAGGGCTCTGTGCTTTTAAATCCATCTTGTCCCCAGAACTGCACTGTCTTTTAGCTGTGGAAGTTTGCATTTTTTTTCTAGTGTTTTCCAATTTATTCAGGTTTGATTTTCCTCTGGAGTTGACCCTGAATAGAAGTAAGGACATTGCTGGTCACTCACCGGTCCTGTGGCTTTGGGACTCGGGCAGAGACACAGACCAGACTAGATTGCCTAAACTCTTTTCTTTGACCACCAGAAGCATCTGCTTTGGATCTGAGCTAGTTAACATGTCCTGGAGGCTGAAGCAACCATCAGGCCAATCTGCTGTGATGTGAGCTCATTCTGGGAAAGGCAAATGAAGTAGGACAGACACATCTCAAACTTACGTCTTTATCAGGAAGGAGCCTGCGGATGTCGACATGGGAACAGTGCCACCCAGGGTTTATGCCTGTGTTATCATGGCCAATCCGGATTTTTTCAATGATTTCACCCACATCTTCTAACTTCATAAAGAAAAAAAAAGGCACTACGTGTTAATAGAAGGGCTTCAATCATATTGTGCCTCCTTGGGGGCATCCATCTTCAGATCCCTCTGAACTTAAGTGGGTGATTTGCTCTCCATATGTCTACTGAGCAGCCAGGCCAAGACCCTCCTCTGCACATGCCATTCTTCCTTCCTTCAGTCTTGACGTAATGGACCCTGATTTGGCACTCTGATCTTTCAGGCGTGTCTGACTCCTCACAGAAGCCGTTACCTTCCCCATCCTCCATGACGTGATGTTATAGTAGCACATTCTCTGAGAAGTGAGTTGGGTCTCAGAAGAGATCTGGTACAGCCCATGCTCCTATCTTGATAGATCATGTTCAAATCTACCATCTCTTAAGAGCCCCTCCCTTTCAGTAATTCCTTTTCTCTACTCCGACAAACTGTGCTCATTCAAACTTACAGAAAATGGTGTCTTCGTCAGTCAAAGTCAGGGTCATGGCTGGGGCAGCCCATTGATGTCATAAGCAGGTCAAAGACTCCAGCATGCATTTTTTGTCACCTGATCTCTAGCTCTAAGTGCCCGGCCAAGCAACATGCTACTCCATGGCCTGACAAGGATGCCACAGCTGTCATGGCCTTGCTGCCCTTCCAAGATGTCCCACTACCTGCCGCCTGCTCTGAATCAGAGAACAAAATCCATGGCCACAAATGGTCCTTCGAGGCCTTGCAAACCCAGAGGACTCAGAGTCACTAAACAAAGATCGGGGCTTTCAAGTGATGTGGCCGCAGAGATTTTTAATAGACCTTATCATTATCTACCAGAGAAGTGCAGACGTCCAAGGGAAGGGTGTGGTCCCCAGCATCTCAACCGACAAACTCGCTGCCTGAACTGACTAGGAAATGAAGAGTTCCGTGTATCTTCTTCTACCCAGGGCTTCTTTTTTCTTCCCTGTCCCATAGGCTTTGAGGTTAGTGGCTTCAATGGCACTTCTGAAACCTGAGTTCTGCAGCAAGCACTGAGTTGCTTTCATCAGGGGACTGTCTTGGCTGTGGCACCACAGACAGTAAAGAGGCCTTCAGAGGACTGCTGCCCAGGGGCGGTGGCCTCCTGGATGGGCTCAGAAGACATGGCTATCAGAAAGGGCTTTGGCATTCTTCCTTGGAAGGGGTGAAGGCATGATCCAAGAAGGCTCAGGAGCTGCTGTGACCCTAAATTCACCATGTAATGCTATTTTAGTAGGTCACAACCTTTCTTGCTCTGGGTGCTCATGTGTGGGATAGGATTGCTGCACTGCCACCCTCTTGGGACTCTCATGAACACTCAAAAACTTGGTCCATATTGAGAGCTTAGAATGGCACTGACATTTCCACGGAGCTCAGGTGTCCTATCAAGTGCTCTTCTCCTGGCCAACCCTCAGGGTGGACCACAGAGAGAAGCAGCCATTGGCTAAGGGCTACTCCAGAGTCAGGGCTGGAAGGGGGGATGTGGAGTGAGGATCCACCATAAGAGAGGAGAGAGGCCGAAGCCGCAGGCAGGAAAGACAGGCGAGGAATAAAGCCTTTCCATTTGTTTCCAAGCTCTACATCCCCCTAAGACCTAAGCAGTTGAGAAAGAAAAACCAACAGCAAATGAGCTGGCAATTTATAGCTGCCTTACTAATGAAAGTCCGCAGGAGTCCTGCTGAGGACCTGGGCACTGATGACGTCACACTCTGATGCGCCCGCCACATCATCTTTCCTGGCGAGACTTTACCTTATAAAGTCTGAATTTTCTACAACAGACCTCCCACCAAAGCTGACTCCTCCCAGAGAGGGTGTGGAGGAAGCTTTATCTCTGGGGCAGCAGCTGGCTGAGGATAAGGACAAGCTCAACACTTTGTTTCCCACCAGACTATATGGACATGTTACCACTGGTCCCTGTTACTCAGAGCGCCAAGGCTTTCAAGGTTCCTGGCTCCTCTCCCAGGCTGGTTTCATTGCTACTCCCTTCTTAAGTCCCTTCATGCTCCCCTGTGACTTCAAGCTCTCCACCCAGGGGTATGCTGTTCACCTCCCAGGAATGCCTCTCCTCCTTCTCCTGAGAATGCCCACTTCCACACCCGCCTCTAATCTACCTCCTCCAGGGCTCTTCTTTCTGAACACCAACAGCAACCTCAATCCTTTTCGAAGCCTACCACAGAGTAAAAGAGCATGCACATCGGAGCCTGTTCCCTTAGGTTGGTTTCCTGCATGCTAGCTGTGTAGTTTGGGGAAAGCCATTCACTTTGCTGTGCCTCAATCACCTCCTTCTTTACCAGGGTCAGAAGAGTACAGGACTGTTACAGGGGTCCAGTGACTGAACAGAGCTGAATCCCATGTTAGTACCTCTGACCCTCAGGACCCGTGGTGGCAATAATCCCTAGATTTTCTGCCGAGAGCATAGTACTTGGCTCACCAACTATATTAAAGCTCCTTGCAGGCAGTGTGGGCTCTCTGCTGTTGTGTCTCCTGCCTAAGCTAGCTCACAAAAGAGGACAGGGCAGGCATCATGAGCTGCTCTGCATAAAGGCATGTGGGAATTCCTCGGTGCTGAAACCCACATCCCTGGTAAGCATCAGATGACAGAACCCCTTGGCCAGACCTGGCAGGACCTGTGAAGCCCACAGCAGTTCTGTGTCCAGCTGACTGCGGCCCGAAAGCCAAGCAGCAGACGGCCTCATGTGGTCCCCTGTGAGAGGTTTGTGCCACCCAGCACCCCAGTTGCCTGCCTGGAAGCCATGCCACAGACATGATAGAAACAGGAAGATGTCCTGTTGGTACGCCTCCTGTTTCCCCAGGTCCTGGTCATCACTTTTAATCCTGACATTTGTCCTAGAAGGCCCAGCTAGCTTTATCATCCACTTGTCTGACTGGACATATGGAGGCTCAGAGAAGCTGGACAAGCTTCATCCCCCATTAGCTATGGCCCATCTAGATGAAGGGCTACTCTTGACCCAGCCCCTCTGGGGCAGTGCATAGAACCAGGTACCTCCACGATGAAGCGGGAGGCAGACTTCCTCTCAAAGAACAGCTTCTGCTCCCTCTTGTTGGTGCACAGGAACTTCTGCCGGGTGCACACGGCGTCACAGCCGTAGATGACTATAAAGATGTTGGAATCGGTTCCGGCAGCAAAGACATCACTGGTGTAGAGGGTGATCTCATAAGGGACAACTGGGAGGGACAGCAGAGGGCAAAGCCAGGGGTGGCAGGAAGGAAACAGGTGATACCATAGGTGAGGTCAAGTCCTTTACAGCATCAGTGGCCTTTCGCAGAGAGCATGTCAAGCCTGGTGTCCACAAAGAACTCCCGATCTACTACAGCGGACTGGCTGAACATGTAGACTATGTAATTTTAAAAGTTCAAGTTCAAATACAGGACCTAACTTGATGAGTGAGGCCTGGGCAAGTTACTTAGGAGCCTTGGTTTCCATTAAAATGTCCTCGGCATAAAGCTTAGCAGGGTTCTGTAACCTAGAGCTTCGGATTTCAGAGACAAATCACCAGTCAGGGCAGCCAGGCTGCAGCGGTGGCATGCCATTCTCTTCTCATCCTGTCCATTGCTCTCAGCACCTGATTTGCTCCAAACGTACCAGCTCCCTCAACCAAGCCATGTCACACCTGGCCTCTTACTCAGCTTCCCCGGCTTTATAGATATCCCTTCCAGGGGACTGGCGAGGCGGAGGAGAGGATTCATCAGGTCATTCAGCAGCTACAGGACTGTCAATCCTTTGAAGGAGAGTTGGCACATGAGCCCCACTGATAAGCACCTTCCCGGTACAACTGCTCCATGACAAATGACCAGCATGTTTCCACGCGGGCTGAGGATCTGCAGTCCAGGAGCTCTTGGCGGGATCTTAGATAAGTAAGGATTCTTTAGCCCCTCTCTAGATTGTCTGTGGGGTGGATCTGAATCACACCTTACTCTATGGCTTGATGCAATTAAGCTAAAGCAACAGGGTCTGCTACAGGGTGAGATTCATTAGTAGGTTATGAAATGAGGTTAATGAGTAGTCGGCAGTGTTCTGAACAGAAAACACTATAAGGTACCACACAGAGTGACGTGTTGGTTTGTCTCACATGTATATGAAGGACTATACTCATTACGGGTTTCTATATATGGGAAATCTATATCTCTATCTATATCTCTATATCTAGCTATCCATTTATATCTATATCTATCTATATATCTATACATATATAGAGAGAGGGGGGAGGGAGGGAGAGAGAGAGAGAGAGGAGAATATGAATACAGGTTGGGAAGAGGGCTGAATTGGTAAAATGTCTGTCATGCGAGCAAGCATGAAGACCCAAGAACCCACATAAAAAGCTAGGCATTGGGTCACATGCCTATAACAACAGCATGGGGAGCTAGGACAGAGAAGGCTGGATCCCTGAAGTTCAGTGGCCAGCTAGCCCAGCCAAATTGGTGAGCTTCAGATTCAGTGAGAGACCCTATCTTGAAAAATAAGAGGTGCACAGCAATTAAGAAGACACACAACATTGATGAATGACCTGAACACACAGCCACATACATGTACACACACATATATTATCAAGTAAATACACCACATCACAATATATATCACATATGCTCCAGAAAAAGAAGGGAAAGAGAGAGGGAGAAAGGGAGGTAGGGAGGGAAGGAGGGAAAAAGAAGGAAGGAAGGAAAAAAGGAAGGAAAAATTGAAATCCTAGGGGAGTTCTCAAACAAATATACAATATCTTATGCTATTGGATCCTAAAGGAAGCCATCCATATTAGGAGCTACCTGGTCTTAGGAGATCCCAACCTTCTCCAGATGAGGAGTCTGCTTCCAGTGTACTTAAAAAGCTTCCCTGAAAAGGGACAGTGGCATCCGTGCCTGTGATGGTGCTAGCCACCCACCGAGAACTTGTTATGGTATTCAACATTGTATCCTAAGCAGCCATTTCCATCCCCGCACTTCCAATGGGGCAGGTATTACTGTGCCCATTTTATCAGAGGAGAAAGCAAGACACAGAGGGGTGAAATAGTCTAGGGTCCTATGGTGAAGCCTGTGCCCATGCTTGTCTGACTTCAGCGCTACAAAGACTAGTTCTGGGGTTAACTGGGGGGAATTACTGATGCCTACCCACAAGCCACAGGGAGAGGTGGTTCACATAAATGACCACAGGCCCTCTGGACTCTATTAGTCTCAACAAGACTCTACTTAGAGCTTGTTGAGAAATAGAAGCTCAGCCTTGCTGGGCCCTTGGGAGTAAAGAAGGTAGTAGAGATCCTTCCTCAGAGACCTTGATGAGGAAACGGAGTCCTGGAGAAACTAGACGATGTCTTGTCATCAGCTACTGTGGGGCCTAGTTTAGAATAAATCCAATATTATCTGGTTTTAGGGTCCTGGGCTAGGCCCACAGTATTCCCTCAACCCCAGAGCTCAGGACATTTGAGGAAGGGACAAAAAAATTGAACAGAATCTCCGAGGTGGGTTTGGCCCCAAGTCAACTGTGGAGGAAGAGCTGGAGCTGGGAGGGACAGGTTATAGGGTCTCCCGGGAGGGCCCGCCTTTCCATGAGGGTTCCTACATGGTGTGTAGAGTCGTGTCTGAAGCTCAGCGTGGAAGAGGTCCCTGACGATGGCCCCGTCATCCTCATTCTTGGCCAGCCAGCGGCCACAGGGAAAAGTCATGCACTTTCCAAGAGAGGGAGCGTCCACTTCTACCCAGTCTACAAACCAGCCTGGGGCCTTGCCTGGAGATGGGAGAGAGAGAGAGAGAGAGAGAGAGAGACAGAGAGAGAGAGAGAGAGAAAGGGGGCGGGGAGAGAGAGAGCCCACTAAGAACATGTACAATATGGTTTCCTGTGGGTGAACTCAGAAACTCCCAGCACCCTTCCTTTCTTGATGTGGTCATCCAGAATCCATCAGTCCTATAGCACCCTTTGGCTGACAGCATTGCCCAGATGACTCTTACTGAGATGTGTACATGGCTAAAACTGCATCCCACTCGGGCCGGGCCAGGGAAACAAGCATAAATTGGTGCTGGCCATTGTTGGTCTGGGAGGAGCACCGGGAGGAGGTAACAGGGTAGGCAAGCCCAAGCAATGGAAGCAAAAAGGCATTCAGGGTGGGCAAAGCTCTAAACAAGGAGCTAAGGAAAGCTTGCATTCTTGGAGATCTTAGCTGGGGATGATGCTCAGAGCTTTCTGGTTCTATTTGTGATGGACGAAAGCAGAGACAGCACTCAGCTTAGGGAAGGAAATGAAAGTCAGGCAGAGACCCGCATCCTACAGTCCCGACAGCACCTGCTTCTAGGACAGAGTTTCTTCCTCGAGCTAAGAAATGAAAGTTTGGGGAAGAGTGGAGACCTACTGTACCATGAAAAAAATATGGACACAACTTTTGTCGGGCTGCTTTGTCATGAAGTCCTGGGTTCCAGGAAGAAATGGCTGGCTTATTGGCTCCTCAACGGGGGTCCCTAGGCTAGCAGCTATGCATGAGCAAGGGTCTCAAAAGATAAGCACAGAACCCCAAGTCAGAGATGCTGGGGTGGACCTAGAAGTCATGTTCTAGTATCCCCTCCCACTCTGGGTGACTAGTGAACCATCAGGTTAGAGACCCACTAAGCTTTCTCAGGGGCTCTATAATCCAGTTGCACATTAAGATTCCCGAGGTTGGAATCTGGATAGAGGTTTCCCAAGTCACCTACGTCCAGGTCCCAATGAAGATCAACAATCCCAGAACCGGTGCAGCCAGGGCTCCTCTGGGCAAGTGAGACTGAGATACTGTGTTGTTATAAAAGTCGTGCAGCCCACACTGACCTTTCCGTGGGCTCTCTAGATTTACCTGAGAATGGAAGGAAGGGAAACCAGACCTGTATTGTCATGGCCGATCCTAACTTTCCACAGGTCTCCCAAATTCAGCGTCTCCACTGTGAAGATTTCAATGCTGTCCCTTTCAAATTTGTCACTGTTGGTCTTGGAGGACTTCAGGAGGGTGATTCCTGCCAACCAGACAATCCCAGCATGACTGAATGTGACTGAATGGTTCTAAGACTCTCCCAGCCTGACTCATCCACTATTCTTCCTTCTTCCTCATAATGACCAACCTTCTGAACTTCCACCAAAGATCAAAGATGTCACGCCTCCCAGTGGGCACCTATGTGTGCGTGTGTGTGTGGTCTGTATGTGTGTGTGTATGCTGTGTGTATGGTATGTATGTGTGTGTGGTATATGTATGTGTGTGTGGTATATGTATGGTGTGTGTGTGTGGTGAGTGTGTTTGTATGCTGTGTGTATGGTATGTATGTGTGTGGTATATGTATGGTGTGTGTGTGTGGTCTGTACGTGTGTGTGTGGTGAGTGTGTTTGTATGCTGTGTGTATGGTATGTATGTGTGTGTGGTATATGTATGGTGTGTGTGTGTGGTCTGTACGTGTGTGTGTGGTGAGTGTGTTTGTATGCTGTGTGTATGGTATGTATGTGTGTATGGTATGTATGTGTGTGTGGTATATGTATGTGTGTGTGGTGTGTGTATATGGTTGTATGTGTGGTATATATATGATGTGTGGTGTGTATGTTATGTGTGTGTTTATAATTTTTTTTAAAACCTTTTCATGTAAACTCATGCAATTCCCCATCTGCATCTAAAGAAAACCCATCTCCATTTCCTTGCAGGAGACGGCAGCAGGGCGTCCAGCCAGTGTGGGCTCTTCTCCCACAAGCCTGGCAGTTCTCTGCATGGGGACAGAGCCAGTGACAAGGTCACCTTCCCCAAGCTCATGTGGGGATACCATGTGCAAACACTGTCTGGAGACATACCTGGACTCACAAGGAGAGATGGCTTCAGGTGCCCTCACGGGCTGGCTGTGGTGTCGGCTTGAAACCTGAGGGGCACTCAGTCTTCAACATCCTCTCCTACCTTCTCCTACCATGCTGCCTTGAAGTCCCCTCCCCAGGTTGAGGCTCTCAGACAGAAAGCCTTTTGGCAGGCAGACTGGAGTGCTCAGAGGACAGACAGATCCTGGTGCCCAGTTCAGCCTCCTGCCAGCCAGTGGTCCTGGGGAAACTGCTTGATGTCTATGACTTGTCTTCCTCAACCCTCAAAAAGGTGGCCTGGTGCTCTCCCCACAGGGCCACTGTGAGGTCTGAAGAAGACGAGGATTCTAAGCGCTCAGGAATGTGGCTGACAGCAGAGAGGCCCAGGAGAGAAAGGGCAGTGGCAGAGCCCCTCACTTCTCTGGGAAATGATGCAGGGACCATCGCAAGCACAGTGATTATCAACTGTGACCTAATTCATTATACACCATCAGCTTTATTCAACCCCCTAAGTAATAGTGACAGTTGATGTTCACTGACCCCTAAATTTTAAGTGTTCTGTGTAATAAAAGTCACAGCCCTGAGACATGCATAAAACTTTATATCTAACAAATGGGAAAGGCACAGGGTGGTTAAGCACTTGCCCCTGATCACACAGCCAATACCAGAATGAATGGGAATTTGAATGAATCAGGTTTCAGAGCTATGCTTTGGATCAGTACATCACTGCTGTAGATGGGAAGCTTGGGGTTAAGTCCATTTGTTCTTCAGTGGTGCTCAGCACAGAGCTTCCAGTTAACGCACAGAGACTCCTTGAAGAATCGGCCAGGGGAGGATAGAGTGGAAGGTGACAGCACTATATGAAGGTGCCACCCTCATGGAGTCACCATCCAGCGTCTGGAACAACGCTGGCACTTCCTGAAGACCTCATAGGAGGGGACCCTGGGACCCTGCAGGGCTGAGTTTTATTGGACTTGAAAGAGTCCTTTCTTCCAGGTGATTTTGGGGGCACAGTTAGGGCGAGGGTTCCTTTGCTGCTAAGTCCACCAGGGCATTCAGGAAAATGCTGTGTTCCTTACCATTGTCATCTTGCGTGCCAAAGAGTGTGATGAAGACATTGGCATCTGTACCGGCATTCTTCTTGTCCCCAGTCTTGACGGTCACTGAGAATGTGGTGGATTTATCTGCCGGGGAAGAGGGCACAGAAGTGAACCACAGATCACCTGGGGACCCCAAGGAGCGGGAGAGAAGGCTGCTTGATCTGTCCACTGTGGCTCTGTCACTCCAGTTCCTCCCCTGTATCATCCTCTACCTGTGATGGCCATGGTCAACATAAAAACAGGTCTGTTCATGTGGTCAGTCCTGCAAACAGCTTTCTTTGTGGTGCCTTTAACTCCAGAAACCCCCTCAAGATATAGAAACGTCTCTGCCCTGCCTATAGGAAGCCCTTGGTCTGTAGAGGTGGTACACGGTCAGGGAGGCATGAGGTGACTTGGGTGTTAGCAGCCCATAGCCAGGAGCTCCGGTCTGACCTCTCTGACCTCTCCAGACTGGACAGGGCTTTAGGGACTGAGATGAGCATCACGGGCCTCTAGTCAGTTAATACTTCTTCCACAGAAATATACCTCAGGAGCCCAGAAATGCCCCTGAGGGAGAACAAAAGATAAATCAGAACTAGCTCAATCATTTTGTCCCTGAATAACACAACCCTAGCTGTGAACCACCTTACTCCAAATCCTATGGTAGGCATATGGGAGCCTGCCCCCTCCCCCACAACTTCTACAATCTCTCCACGGCAGGAGGAAAGGGCAGGACAGCTAGAGTATCCAGCAGGAAGTGCCTAGAACCTATAAGTAGGGAAGAAAACAGAGGGGAAAGGGAAAGAGAAGTGGGAGGGGGGAGAAAATGGAGGGAGAAAAGAAGAGAAAATGGGGGATGGGAAAGTCATCTCTAATACAAGGAACCTTTTTGTTCCAGAGCCAGGTTGTCAAGGGGGTTGTTGTCACCATGTCCTCCACCCTCCTCATCTTCGCTGGGTAGCACATAGGACTCATCCACTGGCAACAGCTCCCTGGACAGCTGCCCATCATCCTCCTCCACTGCTAGCCACCTTTGGCACGGGAAGTAGTACCTGAGGGGTAGGGTAAGGAAGATTGGGGTGTCTCTTTGAGATAATCTCATATGGGAGTTGAAACAGGCTTAGAATGCAGGTCCTGCATGGGCTCAGACTCCCCTTTTGTGACTTCCACGGCATTGCCCACCCATTCTGCCCAGTCTAGGAATTACCCACAGTCTGCTGGAGGTAAATAATAAATCCAGAGACACGCTCAGCCCGTGAGCTGAGTAGAAAAATCTAGAAAGAGAGGGGCTTATAAGAACCATTATTATGCCTTCCTGGACAATCTGAGTTGGCTCCTCTGGCACAGTGCTGCACAAGGCAGGTGCACCACACCCATGTATGCAGTCCATGAACTTTGATGACATTGGGGGAAGACAGAGTATCTCTAAGAAGTAGAAAGTGACCTCACAGTCATCAAGGGAGATGATGTCCATGAAGACTCCTCCATAGAAAAGCATACCCAGTACACTGGAGGGGCTCGGAGAGAAAGGTGAGCCAGAATGGGGGGATAGACGGGAGCTTAAGGACTGGAGGGGCCCAGAGAGGAAGGTGGGCCAGAATGGGGGGCGGTAGACAAGTAAGGACTCACTTCTACAGGTCAATGCTCTGGTTCCTGTTCCCAGACTCCTGCTAACCCTGTGTAGTATTGAGCAAACTCCTTCCTAGGATTGTCAGATTTTGAAAACGGAGGGCCAGGACCCCCCTCCCCAGTCATGTTTAAACTTTACACAAACAATGGATCATGTTTTGTCCATATCCCACCTGATATTTGGCATATACTTGTGTGGCTAAGGGTAGGCTCTCTGGAGGAATCTGCTAACTCAACCACTGTTGCTCTTCTTTCTTTCCTTCCCCCCTTTTCTTCTCCTCAGCCATGCCAGGACACCTTTAGAGGCTGTAGGTCAATGTCTAAGACCCAGGACAACTCAAAAGGTCTGAGCATGCAGCCCCTCTATAAGCTGGGGGCCATTGCTCTCCAGCTGTTCCCTTTCTCCTTGCCCTGATGTGAAAGGGTCATTTAGGAACTAACTCAGCTCTAGGGCGGGCGGTATTCTGGAGAGTGTCTCCTTTTCTCTGTGTCCTCAGCAACTCCAAATGTTAGAGAAGAAGATCAGAGGGTGTGACGTCAGCCCAACACTTGGATGGCCGAGGAAGACGGACAGGGAGGGCAAGAGTGAGTCACTGTGCTGAACTACCCCTGCATCTCTGGGATGAAGCCTACTTGATCATGGTGGATGATTTTTCTGATGTGCTCTTGCATTTGATTTGTCGGTATCTTATTGAGTATTTTTGCATCAATGCTCATGAGTGAGATTGGTCAGGGGGTTGAGAACACTGACACCGTCCTTATCTTGTGAGAATGTCTCTTTTCCTCCAAGATTAAGCTGTGCTCGTTGTCATTGTGAGGGCTGTTGAAGACAGCTCATTACAGACCCTCACTAAAGACGATTTCTTACTAATGAATAACAAACCAGTGACATGTGCACAGAAAAACATGGGGCAGGATGGAGAAATGAGGAAGGATGCAAAAACCAGCGAGGAACCTTCCTTTCACAAGAATAGGAACACACTCTGCCTGGACACCGATGTAACCAGAACCCCTAACTGTGCAGAGTAAAAAGTTCTTGCAAATTCCTGAGATGCACAAAAGAACAGTCGGACAGGAGAGGAAATGTACCTGGGGGGTGGCACTTTAATTTCTAAATATACAGTTCTCCACACATTCATTTAATGGCAGAACAGTCAAACTCCCAAGAGGAGCTTTTTTTCTTTTTCCAAATCACTTAATGTCTTGATTTGGAAAAGGTAAGAATAGCTGATATTCTTAGAGGGTAATGAAAGAGGACAAGTGCTGACAGACATTCAAATAGATTACAAAGCTACAATAATTTTTAAATTGTTGGGCTGGACCAGATGTGTCAAATCAACAGAACCGAGTAACCAACCCTGCCTTAGCCGGAGGGGAAGCTGAGCGCAGTCTCCCTCCAGCCTGTCTCTCAGCTTTCCCTGTCCTTTCTGAGCTGAAAGCCTTTGACTTGCTGGGGCACCTTGGGAAGTAAGCAGGGCAGTGCCAAAAAGCCAGCTTCTTAGAGGAGGAAATGACAGCCATAACGAAGCAGTGACAGGTGCTGGGTAACCTAGCATGAGTTTGGCAGCGGATCCATGCAGGTCAGGATCCTATGGTTACCAAAATTGTTTTGGCAATGAGAACACTGAGCTATCTGTGAGGTATGCATCGGGTATCCTTGAAACGACCAGGTAGGGTTTGTGGGGGAATAGGGTGAGTCTCGTTACCTCCTGTTTTGTATGGAAGTTGGCCCAAAAGAAGGACAAGGTTCAGGACACAGCAGGCTGTAGGCCAAGAAATTTATCCAACAAATATTAATTTATTAAGGGCTTACTAAATTTCCCATAGTGTCAGACCCTAGGCAGTCCTGATGCCATTCCAGAACCAGCATGCTTTCCTGTGCCGTCACTGAACTCCCCGTGGAAGAGCCCTCTGCCAGTCCCCTCATCTAATAGGCAGTGTGACCTAGTGGTAGGAACACAGCACAGCACTGAAAGACAGAGGCTGGTGGATCTCTGAGTCTGAGACTAGGCTGGTCTACACGGCAAGTTCGAGAACAGCCAAGCGTAGGCAGAGAAAGGCGTAAAGCTGGTGAAGATATAATTGAGTGAGAGTCATGTTCCAGAACCAATAAGCAGCAGAACTTGGCATCTTTGGCCACACGGTTCTGGTTTTAGAGTTAAGGTGAGAAGAACGGAGTTACATAATAAAGTCACTGAGGCTAGGTACATGTCAGGGTGTCCCTGAACGAAGGCCTAGGAGAGAGGTCATTGTGTGAAGCTATGAAGTTGAAGCCCAAATTGCCTTCAAGACCCCAAGATGTTAGAGATGCCAGAGTCGTGGGATTCCTGCCAAGGAGAGCTGCTAACAGGGAGTGGAACTGGCCCAAGAGAGAGAAGTTTGCTGCAGTCAAACCTGAATGGAGTTGGAGCTCCGAAGAGTGTTTTGACATCAGACATGGAGATGAAGAGTTTGGCATTTTCCCAGTAGGTTTTTGCTCTTCTTTGATCTAGCATTTCTATGCTCCTTTCCTCGAGTTTTGGAATGGTAATATATGCTCTGTACCATGTGTTGCAAGTATGTGATCTGTTTTTGATTTTAATTTTTACAGGGGATTACAGTTAAGAGATTGCCATGCATCTCAGAAGAGACTTTGGGCTTTGAAACAAGTTTGAGACTGTTGTAGACTCCTGAAGTTGGACTGAATGCAGTTTGTCTATAAGCTTTTGGAGACCAGGGAGTGGAATGTGGTGGTTTGAAAGAAAGTTGTCCCCAAGGGAAGTATCCCTATTAGGAGGTGTAGCCCTATTGGAGGAAATGTGCCACTGTGGGCTTTGAGGTCTCTTTTCTTAATCTTCTATCAATGTGACAGTCTACTTTCTGTTGATTGCAAGATGTAGGACTCTCAGCTCCAACACTATGCCTGCCTGCACACCATGCTCCCTGTCATGATGATAATGGACTGAACCTCAAAAAAAAAAAAAACTGTAAGTGAGCCACCCTGATTAAATGTTTTCTTTATAAGAGTTGCTGTGGTCATAGTGTCTCTTCACAGCAAAAAGAAAAAAAAAACCCAAACTAAGGCATGGGGCTAGGGCTCAACCTTCCAGGGTACATGGGCTCCTCCATTTATGGAAACACCTCCTTCCCAGCCTAGGTCAGAGACTGACTATGAGTCTCCAACAGGTACCAGTCCAGCTCACAAACCATTACATGCATCAAACTAACCACGGATTTTGCATCTTGTTGAGAAGAAAAAGTTGAAAGAACAATAACACTTTGGGGCATGAAATTCAAATTTCAATGTCCACAGATTGGCACACAGCCCCATTCCCCATTTCAGCGTCATTTAAGGTTGTTGTTTAGAGACAGGGTCTTACTATGTAGCTCTGATTGGCCTACAACTCGCTATGTAGACCAAGCTGGCCTTGAACTCATAGAGAACTGTCTGCCTCTGTCTCCTAAATGCAGGGGTTAAACCTGCATACCAGCATGCTCGCTTAAGCTCAGGTTTTACTTTCCCAGTAGAGAGTCTTTTAACGAGATCAAATGCTGTGGAAAACTGAAAGTGTTTTCTATATGGGCCTTTTAGAAAATGTTGCTGATCTCTGGCCCCTGGAGCACTAAAACCAGGTGCTGTAAGTTTATTTCTCCGTGGAGAGTTGGGGGTGAACTGCTGAAGGGGTGTTCTACAGGGCTGTTATCTGACAGGACTAGAACTTCTGGGAGGGAGAGAAGAGAGGCAATGCTCACCCTGATTCCTTACTGTCATCCTGGCCTTAGCCAACCGACCCTCACCCTCAAACATCACGTTCCAGTACCTGGTCCTCTCTCCAGGACCAGTTTAGTGCCAGCATAACCTCTTCTCCCTCCCCTCAAGTCCCACTCACGTGATCTCATTATTCATGTCGGTGATGTCTACCCTGTCCAGGAACCAGCCTGGCCTGTTGCCTGTGTTGTCATGGCGAATCCGAATCTTGGTCAGAGACCCCAGGTCAATGGCGTAGATGGTAAAGGTATCTGTCTAAATATAGAGAAAGCATGACTCAGAGGGGCAACACATGTCAGCTCCCACACCCACCCCATGCTGCCCTCAGATCTAGATAAAATGGAGAGCCAGTAAGTGGATGGGGTTTTCTGGATACATCTTTAAAATCCCCTTTATTTTGAAAAAGATTTCAAACCTTCAGAAACCTTGCAAAAATAGATATAACTGTGGCCTACCTTCTCTTAGATGTTACCCCTATATGCAACATTAGTTGGATTATTCCATTTTGTCTCTCTTGTGTGTTCTTTGTATGTTTTTTTTTTCTGGAACAGTTTATAGTAGGTGGTAGATACTAGGATCCTTGACCCCTAACTATTTCAATGTGGGTCCCTAATAACAAGGGCATTCTCATTTACCATCACGCAGTGATCAAACTTGTGTTAATTTCATCACAATACAGTCATGGGTACTTGAGAATAGAGATAATATTCTGAGAAACACATTGCTAGGTAAGTTCACTAACAAACAGCATACTGTGTGTTTACACAATTTGAGATGGCTCAATACCACTAGGTGGTACACTCTTAGGGGACCACATCACACCCGCCATTCTTATCTGCTGAAATGTCACATGGCTGTGCTATTATCCACATGCGACCAGTATTAATACCGACTGCAACAACTCTCCCAGTCTGTCCTCTACAGGAATACTCCAATCCAGAAATACAATGGCGATAACTTTCCAAGATAAGGCACCGAGATGCAGAAACAAAACGTAGTACTGAATCATGGGAGGGATGCTGAAAGAAAACATGGGTGGAAAGGAAATAGCTCGTGGCATGAGCTGGAAAGTACTTCAGCAGATCTTATTTATTGTCCCTTCCTGTGTTGACAAGAGAACCTGGTCCGGAGGGAGGGTCAAGAACAGGAGGAAGACAGGAGGGAGGGACAGGTGAGTTTGTAAAATCTTGAAGGACAAGAGAGCAGCTTTCTTCAGCTCTCATTTCCACGTCTTTCCCTTGTTCCTGGAAGAGTGAGGTGCACGCACGTCATTCATGGCTTCCCTTCCTCCAAAGAAGCGTCAGGCTTTGTGACCACTCTTTCAAGGTCATGGTGGGAATCCCTCTGCCCCTGTCACACAGTTCCACCACACTTCATTCCTGTCCATCAAGCTTCCCAGAGTGTCACCTCTTTGTCTTGTGAGACAGAGTCTCACTATATAGTAGAGACTGGCCTCAAACTCAAGGGCTGGAGAAATGGTTCTGCAGTTAAGAGCATTTGTCCCTCTTCTAGAAGACTAAGATCTGATTCCCAACACTCACATGGTCATTTACAGCTGCCTATAACTCCAGTCCCAGGGGATCTTATGCACTCTTCTAACCTCTGTGGGCACTGAATACACACAGTAGACAGACATACATGCAAGTGACCCATACACAAAAGATAGAAACACATCTAGCTTTTAAACTCGGTTCACTTAGTTTCTGAATAGAGTATTCTCTGACTGACCCTGAAGACCAACTAGCCTATGGGATTCTTTTGCGGGGATCTGCCTCTAGCCTTTTCATAACTCTCCACAAAATACTGCTACCTATGGAAGGGTAGCTGCAGCCAGGCCTCGTTGGGCTGAATACAACACCCTGTTAGACACACAGTGAAAAAGATACTGGCTGAGGTTGCTATGGGCAAAAACTGTTCCATATCTGGCTCTCACCCACCCAGGGGCCAGAAAGTTCTCACTCTACCTGGCCCTGCTCGAATTTGTTGGACTTGTCTGATTTCTTCAGAGGCCGCTCCCCTGTGTCCCCATATTCCTCTCCGTAGATGGTCAGGTAGACGTTGGCATCAGTGCCAGCCTTGGGCACATTCCCTGTGATCACCTGGACCTCGTAGGTGTTGGCTGGAGACACAGAAAAATGCAGCGTTGAGAACACCGGGGTCACAAGATAGAGCAGTGTCCCAGGCCCTTGGATCCAAGTAGACCCTGGAAGCAGGAAAGTCCCACTGCTATGGCTATACAAGCTTACTCTCCTCACACCCAATGCTTGCATTTGCCATGAAATCCACAGCCATTGGGCCTCAGCAACCTTCCTACTTTACCCGCATATTCAGCTCTATCAAGATGTGTGACAAGTCTCTCCCAAAGCCAGTGTTTCCCCTTGAAGGGACAGGTCAAGGGTAGTGTTTAGCTCCAAACAAGCGGATCAATGGTCACTTTCCAAGTGCAAGTCAGGAGAGGTATTTATGGACCACAGTGGGATTCCACCACTTAGTCTCTACCTGAGGGATACTGAGTCACCCTGCCCCCTCCCTGGTCCCTTTAGGAGAAATATCCCCCCCCCCCCAACTTTTTTTTTCAGGCTTACGCTCAGGACCAGACCGACCAGCTGGGACCAATTCCACGACAAGTTCATTGTCTTCCTTGCCCCGGGCCAGCCAGCGGTTGACTTCGAACTTGTACTGTTCGATCACCTCCTGCATCCCGGGCCCAAACTCCTCCTCTTCTTCCTCCTCCTCCTCTGTTTCTTCTTCTTCCTCCTCTTCTGACGAGGACTCTTCTGAAGAGGACTCTTCTTCCTCCTCGCCCTCATCCTCCTCATCACTTCCTTTCTTCCTCTTCTTCTTCTTCTTTCTCTGCAGCTTGGCCTTCAGCCTTTCCTTCTTCAGCAACTGCCGCAGCTTGTCCTTCTCCTTCTTCTTCCGGGCCTCCTCCTCAGGTGTCAGGTTTGCCTCCTGCACCACCAAGTGCCTCAGCCACACGGTGTCCACGAACCAGCTGGGCCCAAAGCCCTCGCCGGTGTGTCCCAGTCGGATCTTGTAGATTTCACCCACATCTGCCGCTTCCAGCTGTGCAAAGTGCAGGGCAGTGGCTGGCATGGCCCCTGCCATCCTCCCAGCCTCCCCCAGTGCTGAGCTGCCCTGCAGAGAGATCTGGGCCCTCACTCAGAAGTTTGAAAGTTCCTGCTTCCCCACTGTGCCTGGCCCTTCCCCAGGTTTAAGAAAAAACATTTCTTTCTACTCCTGTGGCATTAATCTCCCTGTTCTTTCGTCCCTACTCTTCCTTCTATGTCTTGGTTTATACAACTCCCTCACAATGCTAGCACTTCTGTCAGTCCCTTCTCACTTCCAGCTCCAACCTATTCACAATCCTGGGCCTCCTTATTACCCTAAACACACACAGACAGAGCCTGGAGGCTGTGGCACACGCCTTTAATCCCAGCACCCAGGAGGCAGAGGTAGGAGAGTTCTGTGAGTTGGAGGCCAGCCTGGTCTTCAGAATGAATTTAGGAGAGCCAGGGCTACACAGAGAAACCCTGCTTGGAAAAACAAAACAACCTAACAAACAAAAAACCACAGACAGAGCCTTCATGTGGTTACTATTAGGAAGATACATTTAGCAATAAACAAAGAAACGTGTTTCTCTTTTGTAACATATCAAATAAACAAAATCCTCAAACATTTTCTCCAAGGTTTCCAACCTTCCCAGTCGCACAACCCTGCCTTACCAGACCCTTGAGCTCAAATGGGGCCCAGAATGTAGTTATCCCTGGTCCTCCTGCCATGGAGGTGCTCCAGAGCTGTGCTGTGGTTTGAATATAAAACAACCCCCACAGGCTCCTGCGTCTGAACACCCAGTCTCTGGAGGGTGGCACTGTTTTGAAAGTTGTGAACCCTTCAGAGGCCCTGTTGAAGGGACTGAGTCACTAGGAATGGACCTCACGGTCTTAGAGCTCAGCCACATTCCTGCAAGCTCTACTTTGTCACTATAGATGTGATGTGACCGGCTGCCTCAACCCTCACCATGCCTTCCTTATCACGATGGACCCCATCATTCTCAACCATAAACTAAAACAAACACTCTTGTCCTCACACTGATTTTTCCAGTATTTTGTCACAGTAATGAAAAAAGAAATTAATACAAGCCTTGGGCTCGGGCTCCTTTTAGGGACAAAGACCACCCTTTGAAGTCTCTTCCCATGGGCCGAGGGCACAGTGGCTCACCCTTAGCCTCAGATCCATTTCACTCTGTCATGAGCTCCACAGTCTCAGGAAGAGGGAACTGGGGATCAGATTTTGAGGGGAGCACAACACTAAGTGTGTTTGGCTCTCCTGAGCGCCTTTAGAGCGAGTCCATCTTCACGCTCAACTCTTTTCAAAGTCTAGTCCCACCAGTTACCCCATTTGAGCGCCAGCGATCTGAGGCCCAAGGCTGTCAGAGTCACGCACTTTAATGCCAGACCCAGATGAGAACACAGCTCCCCAGACTTCAGATTCAGGGAACCACAGTGGAGATGACCCACCTTTGTCAGGAAATCATCAAGCAATATGGTGACTAGGACCTAGGTAAAGCAGAATTTCTCCTTTGTTATTCAGGGGATAGGAACTGTAATCCAGTGGGCTCAGTTACATTTCTGACTGTGTATCTGACCCTGGCTCTTTTCACTGCCATGGGGACTGTGAAGCCAACCAGGCAGTAATGACAAACTGGTGATACTGACGAGGAAGCCAAGGAGGTCCCAACAGGTCAAATATGTAGGCTTGGGCTTGTCAACAGTGTAGGAGGACATATGAGCCCATGTGGTGTAGGAGTTCCTTCTGTTTGTGTGTTGCTTCCATTGGATAATGAATAAAGAAACTGCCTTGGCCTAGTTGATAGGACAGAACTTAGGTAGACAGAACTGAATGCTGGGAAGAAGGGCAGAGTGGCAGACACCATGGATCTCCTGCCTGAGATGGACGCTGGTTAGAATCTTGCTGGTAAGCCACAGTCACGTGGCAATACACAGATTAACAGAAATGGGTTAAATTAAAATGTAAGAGTTAGCCAATAAGAAGCTAGAGCTAATGGGCCAGGCAGTGTTTAAATGAATACAGTTTCTGTGTGATTATTTCAGGTGTAAGCTAGCTGGGAGGCCAGGATGACTAGCAGCCCACTCATCCTGTTACACCCATGAAGGGCCTATACCTGTAATGTTTCAGACATTCGTGACCCTGGCTGTCCCCAACTCAGGACCTTTCCTGGTCATTGGAGAAAGCTCTCCATTGAAGACTAAGGTGTTTGAGGTCGAGGTCAACCATGGAACACCCAGCATGAGCGTGCTTCCTCTGCACACATGTCTGCAGATGCACATGCATGAGCTTGTACATATACACACATACACACACAAATGCTTTCATATCCAGTATAAAATACCCAGTGGCCTCTGCATCCTCCCTGTTACCAACAATGTGCTCACATTGACATCATTTTCTCCTTCTAGTCAAAAACTTGCAATATGGAGAGAAGAAGCTCAAGGACATTAAAAACTCATTAGTAAACTCTGCCACCTCCCAGGAGACTGCCTGAGAAAGACAGACTTGTCACCAGCCTGGGAGAAGCTCAGAGTCAGAGCCATAGACAGGGAGTAGGCGGAGAAACCTAGTCCTGGTGCCATCATCGATGAAATGAGAACTAGCCACTGCAGGCAATATATCAGGAATCCCTGATTGAACTTCCATGAGAAAACTATCTCTGAGAACACACCCACTCCCAAAGGCTGGAGTGCTTTGGGGGTGTGGATGAGGTAGTACTTTTCCTCAAAGATCACCAAGTAACACAAGTACAAGACCAGGAAGGACCCCAAACTCAGGTCCAAGAAACAAGTTACCATTCATGGGCACGAGGTGGACCATGGATGCGTACCCACATTTTCTCCTTCCCAGTTCAAGCCTCTACACTCAGCTCATTGCTTCCAGGAACCCAAGGGAATTTTAGTTCAACCTGTCCTCCAGGTAACACCTTCCATTCAGCTGGAGGGAGGCAGCCTGTTCTCCAGTGGGTGTACTCAGGACACTGCCACAGTAACCGCCAGTCTCTGTTGGCACCCCCATGGCCTCACACTCACACACCTGGAATATGTCCTTGGATGCTCGATCAAAAACTTTGGAGCGGCTGGAGAGGAAGAGTACTTCGGTCTTGCCTTCTTCACCATAAATCTGCACATAGACTCGGGAAGTGGTGCCTGCGCCGCCTACATCCCCCGTCCAGACCTCAATCTCATAGTGGACCACTAGGTGGACACATATGGGAGAAATGGAGTATTTAGTAAGAGGAGCAAACATTTCCCAGCCCTTCCCACCTGCGCTTCCCAAGCTCATCCCGCGTGTCTGGTCCTTCACGGGCATCGTCTTGTGCAACCTCCCCGGTATGATGAGCCAGCATTTTGCAGATGGACAAGTTTAGGCTTAGAAGAATTGAGTAGGTTGTGAAAAGGGCAAACCTATACAATCGTCTGTTACATCATCTCATCCACTGCAGCACATTGTCCTTGGAGGCCAGAAGCGAGGGGGACCCCGCAATGGCTGGCACTCTCTATTATCTGCCTGCCTGCTGTAGTTTGAATGCTTGCTCCCGCTAAGACTCACACTGAAATCTAGTTGTGATTATGAGATGTAGAAGCTTAAGAAGCCATCAGGCCTTCTGGCTGAGATTGAGTGTGCCCCCTTCTTTCTCTGTCCCTATCTGCTGTGACAGAAGGCATCAAGAAGACTCTCAGCCATGCCAGCACATTAGTACTGAGCTTCCAGGGTACAGAGCTGTAAACCAATTAGTTTGGGTTCATCCCACATTATATAGTCTATATATAGAGAGTACTGCTACCATACTATTATAATACTACATTGTAGCAACAAAAATTAAATTAAATTATAAAGCTACTGATACTAGGCAGATACCACAGGGCAGGAAGAAGCAAAAGCTGCATTTATTTTCCTTCATTTCAGGAAAGACAAGAGGTTGGGATGACAGCGCTCATTTAAATATAAGCGCCTTTCAGAATACATCAACACGTGGTCCTGCACAGAAAAAGCTGTGCATATTTTGAAATGATATTTATCAAGGTATTAGAGGGTGGCGGAAATGTGTTATTGGTAGGTAGCAGTAGCAGGCACTGCAGAGTAGATGTGTCTTCCTAAGGAACCGTGGCACCATGAGTCCGTGGATGTGAGTGCTCTAAGACTTGGTGGAAAAGAATATCAGGATTTCTATTTAGGTAAAGTTAGGGGTGTGTGTGTGTGTGTGTGTGGTGTCATCCTCTATCTCTCTCCACCTTCACTTTTTGAGACTAAGCCTTTCACAGAAATTTGAGCTTATCAGCTTAGCCTTGACTCCCTGGCCAGTGAACTCCAGGGTCCACTCATCTCTTCTCTCTCTGACCCACACGGCACTGAGACTGCAGATGCGCACACCCCACCTCTCTCCTCAGTAAGTGCTGGGGACCCTAGCCCAACTGGCCCTGGTTGCTCAGCAAGCCCATTTCGTTCTGTTCAAGGAGTGAGGGCTCACATCATGGTCCTTGGAAGACAGGGCCAGAGCCATCCTGGCCTTTAGCTTCTCAGAAGAAGCTGCTCACCAAGCCTGTCTGCTCACCCTCCCCTCTGACCCCGCTCCATCCAGCCTAGAGTTCTCGCTTCCCTATAAGGCAATCTACTCACTCCCTCACAAGTACATGACTTTGGTCTGTTTTGTTAACAGCGACCTTCACAAAGACCAAGGTAGGACTGGCTGGAGAAACCTCAATATACATCTAAAATGAAAAGTCCGACCTCCTCAGCTAGTTTTCCTAAAGAGAGATGTAGGCTATGCCATAAATTTTGCCACAGGGTTGAGAATATACATTCCCCCCCTTTTTTCTATATTTCTCCAAGATCCTCGTTTTTGCCATCTGTGAAATGAGCCCTTGTTCCCTTCCAGACCCACAGTACTAGAGGCAACAGGAACCCCCCACTTCCACTCCCACCCGTGTCTCTCTTCCACACCACAAGGAGATAAGACTCAGTCACCACGTGGCCTGTCTTCCTTCCTTTGGCCCCTCCTTCCTCTGATTCCATTATTCCTCCTCCCCAATTGGACCAGGGAATGCTGAGGTGCCAAGGGCCCATACAGGCTCTTCCATACATTTCTGAATCTCCACGACCTCGCTGGGGTAAAGCTCCACCTCCAGACGCCCATCTGCCTGGTTCTTATCCAGCCAGCGGTTGGCAGGGAAGGTGTACTGCTTGCCTTGGCGGGGCACACGGATCTGGACGCTGCCCAGGAACCAGCCTGCATGCATGCCTGTGCTGTCGTGCCCGATCACCAGCCTGTTGATCTGGAAGGAAACTCCAGAAGGGTGTGTGAACAGCAGTGTGCAGGAATATTCAAGCAAGCCTCGCCTCCAGCTCTCTTCCAATCTCTCCCCAACTGGGACCTCCGGTGCCTTGGGAGAAGCTTTGACCCGGCCTGTCCTGGTAATCAGGAAACGCCTACCCAGGTGATCCTTTCCTGCCCAGAGGCTCCACCCCTCTCCTCCTCAGCGGAACTCAATTTCAAGGTCTGCTGTGAGCAGCAAGTAGGGTGTAGCGCTGGCAAGAACTGTGGAATCTGTTAGGTCCTTCAAAATGAGACTACGGCTACAGGAGCACTGAACTGCTCGGCATGTCTAACAGTTGCTGCTGCTTTACTTCGGTTTGATTTGAAGCATTGCAGTATCACGTGCATTTCTGCACTGCTTCCTTGTCGTTTCCTTCCTGTAGGGTGACAGAATCTGCCATAACCTCTCCCGACGTGGTGGTTCTGTATCTAACCCGCCTCTTACTCTGGGACCCAAGGACCATGGTTCTCTGTCCATTAACTGTCTATAGTCACTTGCTTTGCTAATTTGATATGGCCACATCTTTGCTTGTAGGTAAGGGCCTGAGAGCTCAGATGGCCCCATCCTCATCCTTAGGTGCTTTGGTTTCTCGGGGTTTAACAGTTCTCATTGTTGTGGGAATGCTGTGTATGGGATAATTTACACATTCGGTGGGATTAGCAGATGGCCTCCAAGGACCCTTCTAGCCCTGACTTTTTCTCTGTAACAGTTTGGGGTAGAGGGTAACACTACCTATGCCTGGTGCCCAAAGTCCACATTTAGAACATCACCCACCCAAGCCCTGGCTTTTGCTTTCACACATACTAAGGGCCCCTTTGCAGCTGTCGATGAAATGCTGTCACAGCTGCCACAGTTTAGTCTATGGAGCACGGGCCCCTGAGAATGCTAGGAAAAAACCAGCTCAGTTTATCAAGCCTGGGAGCACTCCAAATGCCTGACTAGGCAGAGGAGCATGCCAGTGTTTCTCTGTGCTGCTGGGACTGCTGCAGTTCCAGGGAGAGAATAAAGAAGAGTTACGACAAGGGCAGTTGTCTGTTGTCGGACATGACTAGAAGCTCCCAAAAGACAAGGACTGTCACTCACTTCCACATCCCTTTGGATGGGAGGTGGAGCAATTGTTTAGCAGTATATACTGAGCCCTGACTATAAGCGTGTGGGTATTCTTTACATAGTCAATACTAATAATAATCCCCATGGCATCTCCATTATTGGGAATGAGAAAACTGATGAAGACAAGGTTAAATAACTTGCACATGTCGAGTCAGTGGAAATGGTGGGCTCCTAAGCTCTTGGCCACACTATTCACTGAGGGAGTTTCACCAACATGAGAAGTCTCTGTGGCTTTCTACTGTCAATCCCCTCCCCACTCCCATCAGACACCCAAAAATCCTTCAGGAAAGGGAACCAAATTGTCATTTCACAATTATTGATTTGATTTAAGATGTAAATACGTTAGAAGTTCATTAACCCCAAGGGGTAAATGACTACCCCAAGATCCTTCCCTAGAGTGCAGACTGACGAGGTTGCAAAGGACCTGCCCCACCCCAGGGCTCATCATGGGACACGTGGAGAAGCACACTCAAGTCTGGAATTGGGAAACATTGTCATCCCTTCCCTTTGGTTCTCCCTTCTCTCTTTTCCCTTCCCGAATCCAGTGTCCCCTTCTTCAGCACCCATGCTCTGTCTATAATCCTGGAACACATGTTGGGGGTAAAGTTACTAAAATGTGTATTACAGTCTCAAAGATGTTCTAAAAGCATAATTGCTTATTTATCTGCAGCTGCTCTGGCCCTGGGAGAAACTAAATGCCTCACTAGTAACCTCTAAGTGGGCAGTTCTTTTCCTTCAAAATGGGCTCACCTGTGTGCACATCAGTGCAGACATGAACGTGACTGTGGACACGTGTGGGCCATTGTAGGAACATGGTGAGACAATGTCACCTGATTCTGGAACAGATACTTACAGTCCCAATGTTCAGGGTCTCCAGTGTGAACTCATCCACTCGGCCACGTTCAAAGTAGTCTTTGAGGTTGTTGTCGGAGACAAGCAGAACTTGCTTGATGGTGTCAGATTTCTCCCCATAGAGCTTGATGTATACTTTAGAATCTGTGCTGGCCCCGGATACGTTCCCGGTCTTCACACTGATGTGATAGCGAAAGTCTAAGCATGCCAAGCAGAGAGAGACAGGAAGTTAGCGCCGGTTGTACAACAAGGAGCAAAGTGTTGGAAAGAAGGGACAACCTTCAGCCAGAGAAGACCCAGGCTAGGAGTCAGGACACTGGAGCCTGGAGTCCCGACCCTACACTGGTAGCAGGGCTCCCTCCATCTCTGTGGAGCCCCCTCATCTAGAAAACCAGGGCACTGCCTCTTCCTGTTCTGTAAGAGGTGAAGGTGCTGAGGTGAAACACCCACACTCCAGAGACTCAAAGCATCCCCAGAAATCCCCTATCCAGCTTCTGATGGGCGAAGGCACCAGAACATCTCAGTACTTACAACGCTGGGCACACATTCTATGCTATTATCACTAAGTACTCTCCTCCCAACCTTACAGGCAAGGGATGTAGAGCTCAGAAGGTCAGGTGCCTGCCACGAGATGGCGACAATAAAGTCACTATCCAGGAGCAAATTCTTGGTGTGTATTTAAGGCTGCTCCCTCCCCTAATAGGATACCTTGCAATGCTATCCCATTTTATCTCCCAGAAATCTCTGCACCAGCCTGTGTGCAGGTATAAAGAACACCAGAGGGCGGGATAAGTTGTGGGAGAACAGCAGCCAAGCTTTAGTCGTCCAGGCAGGATCCACGGTGTGTGTCTTAGGCAAAGAAGAGAGAGTTCAAGGCCTGTCACTCATTGTTCCTTCAGGGTTTTCCTCCTGGAACATAGTCTGGAGAAAATAAGCTGAGGCCCCGTGCCTGGGGCCATCCACTGCCACCTGTCAGCTCAGCTCTACCAGGGACGTCTATGGGCACTGGGAGAAATAGATCACTTTGCTGCTTAAAGACGCAGCAGGAAGCAGAAGCCTTCTTCTCCAACTAGCAGATCAGAAGGGTGGGTTCTCTGTCCACGTGGTGAAATGAGAGCCTGCTGGGGTGGGAAGAACAGCAATCTAAGGCAGAGACGTTTTGGGGACTGATCCCGGTTCCATCAGCAACTGCAGGCCTGAGTGTCCCCTTATCACAAACGTGGGTGACTTCTCTTGAGCTCCTTCCCAGTGCTTAGGCTCTGTGATGCTGGGTGCTACACTAGACATTCTGGTTCAACTGAGTGACCTTAGAAAAGGTAAGTATTAGCATCTACGTCTTCCAGGCCTTGGTTTCCCCATCTGACAAAAGGACAATGTTAGCTCTGCCTCCTTTTGGGGTTATGGCAGGGCTCAGTTGAGTGACACCCGGGAAACATGTTGCATTGTTGGACTCTGGGGATGTCTGGAGGTGTAGCTCTTTTACACATTATCCAAAGCACATGCTCAGACAGCAGCATCTGAGCATGTATCACTAGTAAGGGATACTCCAGGGCTCCAGGACAATGCTCAGCAGTTTAAAAGTCCTTATTCAATAAGCCCTTCAAATGCATTTCTGCTCACAAAGCAGGGGTCCCTGGGCTTGGTGCCATTGGCTGGTTTTATTGCTCTTATCACTCTGTTAACCCATATTCAGCACCTAACACCAAGACCAGGTTTGGACTGGGCGTTCAAGCACAGACACATGAGAAGTTTCCAGACCTCCATCAATGCCATTTTTATCCACCATCCTGTGCTGCTTTCATGAAATAAAGTGAAGAAGGTGTGTATCTTTGAAGGTCTAGGTCCTGTTTCACTGAGGAAAGGCAACTGTCATGCCCAGGGAACACCCATCACCTGGCCATTGGGACAACTCACTCTTGAGCGTGGCATTGCTGTCACTGGGTAACAACTCTCGGACCAGCTGTCCATCATCCTTATCCTTATCCAGCCACCTTGAGAGAAATGGGGTGGGGTGTTAGTTCTCTGAGTAGAACAGGCAGACACCCCAACCATCACAGCCCCCATGCTGAATCACCAGGAGGCCCAGAGTTTTGAGTTCAGCCAAAGAAAGTGGGTCTTTGAGATCTCCTAGCAAAGTATTCCAACCCAGACCAGAGGAAAACTTTCTGGAGAAGGCTGACTGCTGGCTGAGATTGGAAACATGATATGATGTTGGCCAGGAAAAGAGAGAAGAGCATCCCAAAGGAAAAGCATACCCTGGGATGGAAGTCCAAGAGTTGCTGAAGGCCCATGAAGACAGAATACAGCAAGTGAGAGACAGGGCTGCTGGTTAATGGGATGAACAAGGACAGAGCACAGGAGAGAGCAAAAAGAGAGGACACTGGGACAGCACAGCTCAGGCTACTGTAGCCAAGAGTATGATCAAGAAGATGGGTGGGCTAGATGAGGTGGGACTGGACAAAGGAAGTGCTGTAAGGATTTACAGAAAGGGGAAGGGCCTCTGGTGAGGAAGTTGAATTGGAATCTTCAAAGACGGATGAGATTTGACCTCAGGAAAAGGTAAGCCCATGGTTTTCAGGGCTCAGAGTTGATAACTATGACTCAAGATATCACTCTGAACAGTGGCTCCAGCCCTCTGTTGGCTGTCCCCCAGAGGAAGACATGGGGAATATCGCCAAGCCTACGAAACAAGCCTATTGCACAAGCATGAGTTGTGTATACCCCATAGGCAGGCTAGTTTGTAACCCAGGGCCAATCACCATTCTCTAGGATCTGGCTTCTTAAACTGTGGAGCATGAACTAGAGAGAGCTGTGGAGCTGAATGTGGGAACTGTGGAATTCAGGCAGCAATAAAGAGGTTCTGGTCTCTTTACTTTACAACAATCCAAACTTACTTAGAGAAACAAAGTAAATCCCAGGTGGCCATGCCTGCCTGTGCTGTGGGTGACTTCACTTGGCTCTGAGAACGCATGCAGCATGCACGCTTTTTCCTGCACGTGTCGTCACATGTAACACTAATGTAACACAATGTTCTTTGGCCCTGATTCAAGACTGTTCGTTTGTTATGTTATGAATTACAGTGTTTTTACATTGTACATACAATTTTTCTGCTCTTGTAGAAATACAAAATATCATTATGGAACTCAAAGACCTTTAATATTTTCCTACCGCCATTCCTCAGGAAATGTCAAGCTAGTATATCTCTGTATTTAATGTGTTAGAATATTTAGTTGTTTATAATTGCTTGAATTTCTGGATTGAGTTTGATTTAAAAGATTATCAAATAAATGTTGCCTTGGGATTAAGATAGAATCTCCAACAATTTCTGAAATGATCCTAAACATCCTTCTGCCATTTTCTACTATCTATCCATGCAAAGCAGAGTTATCATCATTGACAGTTAGAAAATTAAGATATTCAATATGGAGCGGAGGTGGGGAGGGACTTGGTCCTGCCTCAAGTTGGTATGCCAGACTTTGTAGACTCCCCAAGGATGACCTTACCCCCTCTGAGGAGTAGATGGGGGATGGGAAGAGGGGAAATGGAGGCAGGAGAAGGAGAGAGATGAAGAACTAGGGTTGGTATATAAAATGAAAAGTAAGTATTTTTAATAAAAAATAAAAATCAAGATATTGGTCAATTCTGAAAAATAATGAAGGTACTCTACATCCTGCAGAATCAAATGTTCAGCTGATATTTAACTTTTTTCTGTAAAATCAATAAACATAGGCACCTAATTAGCAAAATAGTTAGTTAATTAAAAATAATTAATTAAAATAACTAATTAATTTTTTATTTTTGTCTCTAATAAATGGTAAAATTATTTGTATAACAAAGAGTCATCTTATAACAGATTTCTTTACCATTTATTGTTCATAAATGTTAACTTTGGATAGCTATATTATTGACTTAGACACCCAAGATCATATACAAATTTCTTGTGCAAAAAGGACCACTAGAGGAAAAACTTTAAGAGCTTTGTCTTAGAGAAACGCAGAGACCAAGACATTTTTGTTTTGGCCACATATCTCCCTCTTTATGGCTTGGTGTTTCTCTTTAAAGCCCATTCCTTCACGCCCCTGAGAGGGCAGAGCTTCCTAAGCCTGTGATGATATAATATTCAATATTATAATAAGAAATATGTGTTCCATTCTAGGAGACTGGAACTTTTGCTGGCCCTCACAGGCAGGGCTGACAATACACCCTGAGGTCTCTTGAGACTGTGGTACTATTGTGTACAGCCTGTTTGCTTAACTTACCTTTAAGAAAACAATATAACAACCAACCTTAACTGCCTTGGATTTCCCATTAGATTTTACAACCCAAGCTATGCATAGCTGTAATCTTAAATTATTGGCTCTTCCATGCCACTGGCCCAAGAGTAATATATGTGAGTTTATATGTAAGTATGTTATAGTAATTATTTGCTGAAAACAGAAGATGGGCTGAGAGCTGCCTTATAAAATGAATATTCATCATAAACACCGGAAGTGGCATTTGGATATAGTGTTTGCTTGTAATCTGAGTCAGCTGGGATAAATGACTTAATCCTTGTTCAACTCTATATCCCTCATCCCTTCCCTGATGTGATGCTTTCTATGCTGTTCGGTAAAGAGAGAGCAAAGCCCTTTGCTAGGGACATGAAGATACAGAGACAGGAACAAGTTCACACGTATCCAGGCAGGTGCAGATTCAAACTCACACAGCAGACAAGGACCACAGAAGACCCCAGGAGGGAGAAGTAAAGAATGCAAGCTGGGCTCTCTCTAGGTTAAATTATACCAAGCATAAGCTTTTTCATTTTATTTTTCTTGGTATTACACCTATGCATTGTTGGTGACTTGAGTTTGTCGTTAATACATTCAAAGCAACACAAGCCTATAAAGGAAGCCATAAAGAAATCAAGGCACCACCTCCTCCCTGCCCCTTCTGACACAGGACTCAGAGCTTTTGAACCCCTTCCCAGGGCCAATGAGACAACACCATGCTCTTCTCATCTCTTCTTACTTATTTTATACCCAGATCCCAAGGGCTCCCACTCCCCGGGAATCATGTTGTCAGTTTGTATTAGCCAACTCTAAAACGCTGTTCATTTATGTAGGCTTTAGGGCTGTGGTTCAGAACACCAGAGAGGTGAAGCAGAGGCTTCAAGACACGAAGATTCATGGTGTCACCCTCGGAATTGGTGACAGAGGGTTTGGGGACTACAGACTACTAGCTACAGTCTCTTAAACTGAGCCATTGGGACTTTCCCTTTCTCTGTCTTGGCAGGATCACTGACAGTGCCGGCTCCGAAGTTACAAGAGCCTGCAGGAGAGATGGCTGGGATGTGCCTGACCACGGATAGAAGCAGATAGGCCACGGCCATCAGAAAATCCCACCTGTTTGCTCCATGTCCCCTCCATTTACCAACCCATCCCCTCCCAAGAGGTGAAAGGAAACCATGACACATGTTTTGTTGCTACCCAGACACTTGGATGTATTAATAGACACAGTTTTAAAAATCAATTTCCTTTCAGCTTCAAATGCTCTAACCTAGTTTTACCATGAGGTGTTACTAAACAGATGTCAGCATGCTGGTAGCTTCATGAATCTTTCCCTGGAGCTCACAGGAGTGTGCATACCACACACACACACACACACACACACACACACACACATTTAAAATAGCTCAAAACGATTTTGCCCTCCCTACCATGAGAGTCACACAGCTCAGGTGAGGAATGAATCAGGGTGTGGGCTCATGCCCCAAATTACTCTGGCAGTGTCCTCCCCCCACCAGGCATTTATACAGGTGAATGAGAGCCACTGGGGTTTCATGAAACACTGAGATTGCTCCTCATTGTAGAATGCCTCGATTGGAAACTTGAGGAATTGCCAGGAGCTGCTGGTTGTGCAAAGAATGCTTCAGAAAAATGGTGCAAACGCACTTCCTCGCTCTTGAGGCAAAGAAATGTGAACAAAGTCAGACACCTTGAAATAGTGTAACCAGGCAAGAAATGTGGTCAGACTGTCCCAACAAACATCCAGCCAGGTGGTGGTAACACTCACCTTTAATCTCAACACTCAGGGAGGCAGAGGCGGGCAGATCTCTGTGAGTTCAAGGCTAGCCTGGTCTACAGAGTGAGTTCCAGGACATCCAGAGCTACACAGAGAAACCCTGTCTCAAAAAAAAAAAAAAAAAAAAGAAAAGGAAAAGAATAGAAGTCCAACTTGTATCCATATTTCATTCTGCATCTGACTAATCCTCTAACAAATCACTTAAATTCAGAACGTGTCAGGGTTTTTGTATTTGTTGTGTTGTTTTGTTTGTTTTTCATGAGAAACACCATCAAGTTGGCACTAGGTCCTGGTGCCTCCATCCGCCAGGGGTGGGGTAGAACTGTGAGACTCAGGTCAATATACCTCTGCAAGGTCAGCTCTTTCTCTCATCAACTATTGACCTCAGCCACTATTTTTCTTATTGTTCCATGTAATAGGACCAAGTCTTTCTGCAGGAAGACGAAGGGTGTGTGTACCTGAGGCAGGGGAACTCGACGCTGTCGCTCTCCGCCTGGCCTTCCTCTCGCACCAGCACTCTGTCCAGGTACCAGCCGCTGCCAGAGCCTTTGCCATCGTGTCTGATTCTCACCCGCCTCACCTTCCTCATGGTGACAGACTCGATGGTAAACTCGTCAGCCTTTGAGAAAGAAAAGACAGTGGGGTCGTGTAGATAACGTCTCTCTTGAGACCTAGCACCAGTATACTACAGAAGTTCCAAGGCAGAGCTGAAAGGAAGAGCTGGAATTCCTTCATGGGCACACACAAACTACTACAGGGAACAGAAATAGAAAATACAGGCAACCATAGTCTCCTTACCCCTCCCCAAAGTGGACCAAAGCCTACCTACAGCCTCCTGCTCAGAAGGGCTTCACCAACACAACCTTCAAAAGCCCATCCTTGAGTTAGCTCCGAGTCTTCTACTAGAATTCTCTTGCACGCCAAGAAAAGGGTAAACGAGGAAGGAAGGGCACAGAATCTACAAATCCCTTCCACCTGTACGTCTCCACCAAGCTCACATCCCTGAAACAATGATTCTTTACTGGGCATCTACTGTGCCTTGTGAACCACATCTGACCCCTACAGTGTATCAGTCCTCCATAATCTCCACAGTAGCCAGTCACCGGTAGGCGTCCTTTCCCTCCCTTTAGACACAAAGAAAGTGTGGCACAGGAGAGTGTAGTGAGTGGCCTAAGGCTAACTTTCCCTAGACCAGTTTGGTACTTTCTTCCTGCTTCAGACCCCTTTGGCCCAGATTAAACTCACGTGATGGTTGTGGTAGCCTAGGGGCATACCTAACACATTGCATTGTGGCTAGCAATAGACTCAGTCCTTTTACACCCATGGACAGGAGCGGGGGAGGAAGAGGAACAAGCTGCCCCTAATTGCCACACTTAACAGAGAATGTATTTTATCTTCCATTTTCTTCCAGCCCGAGTCCTCAAGGACACACTTGAGATGCCCAATGTTCTTCCCAACCTGAGGGATGGGTAGGAGACCACGGTTTCTCTGGTGGCTCTCCAGCTTCTAGATGAATAATACGAGGAGCCTTATAGCTGCCATTGATGTTAGCAAGTGATGGCGAGCCAAATCTCTCAAAGATCCAATCAACCAGGTATTTCTATGTCCTTCAAGTGGTTCCTACCTGGAGTCCCTAGACCCCACTCCCCTCATCCAGACAGATTGTATCCCGTTGCTGAGGTCCTGACACTAACCACCAGCTCTACCTTGACAGAGCCAGGAAGGCAGGAGGACAAAGCAGGCGTGGACTGGGAGGAGGGTGGCACATCACTGCAACTTACATTGCCTTTCTCAAACAGGTCGGTGTTATTCCTGCAGTTGTAAAGCAGTCGCTCCCCTGTGTCCCCCACATCACCAAAAAGACAGAGGTAGACGTTGGCATCAGTTCCTGCACCTTCGAGTTCTCCTGTGCATACGGTCACACGGTAGCGGGCCACTGACAGACAGAAAGGGGGATGCTGTTGGTCAGCTGCCTCTGCTCCCATGGCGAAGTTCTACATCCACCTTTCAGCTGCTACCTGGAAGGACTTCATTCCTTAACTCAGCTTCCCAAACCCCGCTGCAGTGAGCCTCCTGGGAGCTGACTCATGCCCAGCTTGGTTTAGGCAGACCAGAGGCTCTTCAGGCCCGTCAATCATCAGAAACCCATGGGAAATGTTTACAAGAATTCAAATTTCTGAGGCCTACTTCAGACTTCCCAAACCTTAACTTCCAGAGGTAAGACCCTTCATGCTGAGTTGTTGACGAATCCCTTCTGTGGGGACCTAGAACTGGCTGGTCTTCTGTGGAAATGGAGAGAAGGCAACATCAGGGTGATGTCATTTAGAGGCAGTTCTTGGTGATGGACCAGATGGGCAATCAAGAGAAAGAGAGCTCATGTTTCAGTTCAGGTGGTGAGAGGACAGAGAAGTTGATAAGGTAGGAGAGCTGTCTAAGGGTAAGTTTGGAATGGAAACCAAGGTTTTGTTCTACTCACTATACATCTGAGATGCCAGCTCGATATTTACAAAACAGAAGTCGAACTGGCAGTTAAATGTGCCCGGGGGCCGGGTCTGATGAGAAGTCATCACAGGTAGATGTGTTCCATCTCAAACCATGAAATCTGGTGGACTCAATGCTGCAGAAGACGTAGACAGGACTGAAGGAATTTTTGAAGACAAAGCGGCCCCAAACTCCCCAAATTTGAGTTTAAAACATTAATCTGTATATTTGATATTTTATATAAGATGAACTCTGAGTGGGAAAGAGAAATCCAAAGAGATTAACTTCTGAACACATCATAATAAAACTTCTAAGATTCAAAGACAAAGAGGAAATCGTAAAACGGAGCAGCAGGAAATTGAGCACAAGGGATACACAATAAAAAATAGCAGCCAACTTTTCATCCAGAACTTGGGAAACCAGAAAGCAGTGGGACGCTTTCCAGAAGTGGGAAGAAAAAGAGCATTATCCAAGGACTCTACATCCACTAAGCCACCCTCCAGGGGTGAAAGATAAGTTAAAGTGTTCCTAAACAAACAAACACTTTAAGAATCTTACATCACTAAAAGCCATCTCCTGTAACAAATATTAACAGGACATCCCAGTAGACAGTAGAGAGTGGCTTGAATTCACCTGGAAATTCACCTGAGTCATGAGGAAAGAGTAAGTGGTAATGGCAAAGATGCTGTACATGTATTTTTTTTTCATTTTAACATTTGTCTTCTTTCATTTTATATAAAAACACACCAGCTGAGAGCAATAGCTATAAAACTGTATTGGTGAGTCTTTCATATGTAAAAATACAAAATTTTCAGTATAGGCTATCACATATCCTCGGCAAAGATGCAATTTCAATGACAACAACTGCAGGAAGGGAAGTGCACGGGAGTGAGGTTCGATGGAATACTAAAATGAAGCTGACACACTTTGAACTCGGTCGTTCCAAGTCAAGCTGAGGATTATAATGTGGTGGGGGGGGGACTACTGAGAAAGTAACTTAAATAATAGATAGTAAAAGAAGCAATGAAGAAAGAGAGATGGTGTTTATAAGATCCACATACTGTTAAAGAAGGCAATAACGTAAGACTTGAAGGAAACAAAACTACAACACACAGAAAACATGACAGATGTAAATCTTACCATATTGATAATCACATTAAATGTGATCTATTACTTGTAAATGGAGTTAATGTTTCTATCAAACAGAGCCGAGTATGGTGGGCAACCTGCAGAGATGGAGACCAATGACGTCACACACACACCCAGCCAGTGTAAGATGCTGGGTGACATAATGAGGGAGTCTAGGGAGAGCCTGGCAGGCTTTGAAGAAGGTCCACAAATATTGAGAGGCTGCAAAGAGCTTGAGAATTTATGGTTGGAGGGTGGTCCCTGGACTTCCCACTGGGCAGGGAACCCTGATAGCTCTATGGGCTGACAAGGGAGGGGAGCTTGATTGGGGGAGGGGGAGGGAAATGGGAGGAGGTGGTGGGGAAGAGACAGAAATCTTTAATAAATAAATAAACGGAAAAAAAAGAATTTATGGTTGGTAAGGGGAGAGATTGGAGCAAAAGGATCCTGGAATGAGCCAAGTAGCACAAAATTTCTACCAATGCCGAGGGACAGAGGACCCATGTATTCCCACCAGCATGCCTAGGGATGGAGCAGAAAGGAGAAGAAAAATAACAGAGTTGAAAATTGTCATTGGTTGAACATCAACAGGAAATCTGTTACACAGACTGTCAAAATAGATATGGATCTAAGTATCTTATCACAAAGAGCTGTACTTTAGACCCTGCAACAGAAATAGGTTGAAAGTAAAGAATGACTACCAGAACTGACTTGAGATGAACAGACTCAAAGAAAGTAAAAAGACTGGATAATTAAAAAGAACTACCCACAAAGAGAAGCCAATGCCCTTACTGCATGTCTTACTGCAGAAATCTACTATACATTTAAAGGAAAAAAAAAATTTTTTCTGAAGATTGCATAACAGGAATAGGTATATTAGTTTACTTTTCTTCTAGTTGTGACCAAATACCTGACAAGAAAAAGCTTAAGGGATCAGATGTTTACTTTGGTTCTGGGGTTAAAGGGACTGAGGCCATCTTGGCAGGAAGGCATTCGGAGAATGGCAGGAACAGGAAGCTGCTTGCTCACTAAAGGATGTTAGTTTACTTTTCTTCTAGTTGTGACCAAATACCTGACAAGAAAAAGCTTAAGGGATCAGATGTTTACTTTGGTTCTGGGGTTAAAGGGACTGAGGCCATCTTGGCAGGAAGGCATTCGGAGAATGGCAGGAACAGGAAGCTGCTTGCTCACTAAAGGATGGGCCAAGGATCAGCCAAACACAAGTGTGCGTGTTCAGTTCACTTCCTCCTTTTCCTCTTTAGATCCGCCCACCCCTTGGCCCATGGGGTAGTTTCGCACAATTCTGTGTGGGGCTCTCTCTCTCCCTTAATTAACCTCCCCAAGATTAATTAATTATTAAAATATTATTAATAATTAATTAAAATACCCCCAAGACACACCCAGAAGTATGTGTTGGTCACCATGGTGATTCTAAACCCAGGCAGATGGACAGGGAAGACTCCCCATCACAAACAAACCCTTTGTCAACCTGACATTTAAACACATGTCTGCAATCCATGATGTTCTAACCTTGACCAAAAGGCCTATGCCCATCTCTTAATGCCGAATGTGTCCACATCTTCTGATTCCCTGAGTGGGATCTTGCACCTCAGGCACACATGCAAAGTTCCTGATTTGCTTTAATGTCACTAATGCCTTTGAACATTTGCAGTGACGCTGTCCACACTTGCCTTGTCTGTGACTTGTAGCCAGGTGCACACTCCTTTTCTTTCTAAATCACGTTTTTGGGTCTTTGTTTGGTTTTTGTTGTTGTTGTTGTTTTGTTTTTACTTCTTTCTGGTCCATTTTTTGCTTGAATTCTCACCCTAGACCTCAGTAAAGGCAGCGAGCAGTTAGCCCTGCCAGAGCCTGCATGCTTCTCTTTGAGTAAATTACTCCAAATAAAGCTTGCCTGAAGGGAAATCACGATCAGAATATTTTGTATAAAATTATTTTCAGTAAAAATCAAATGTATACCTTAATTAAAAATGTTTGATACAGTGAGAAGTTAAATAAAATACCCCATTAGAGTTCACACACACAAAGAATCAGACACTATGACAAGATAGGATTTATCCCAGGAATATAATTTGGTTTAACTTCTAAAAACCAATTAATGTAATATGTCCTACTAATAGAATAAAAACCAAAAATCACATGATCATCTCAATAGACACATAAAAAGAATTTGACATTACCCTTTCATGATAAAAAACCCATTTTTAAAAGGGAACAAAAGGGAATTTCAGCTCATAAAGGTCATCTGTGAAACACCTACTCTTAAGAGTTCGGCATGACTCTAGAAGTCTCTGAGCAAGGCAACAAGGTGAGCAAAGTTATTCCAGCATCCACACTACAGGGGCCGCAGTAAAGCTGCATCAGCACATGGATGACAGGACCCGGTATTTAGGGAACCACAAGGGATCCAATGAAAGAGCTATTTCAGTTAATACGTTCAGCAGTCGTAAACCGTGAAATCTAGTCTTTCCTAATAAATAACTTGAAAATGAAGTCAAGAAGCCATTTCTGGGCTGAGGCTGTAGCTCGGTAGAGGAGCGTTTGCCTAACGTGGATGCCCCAGTCCTCAGCCCTGCATAACCTGGGTGTGGTAGAACATGCCTGTAATCCGTGGGGCAACACACGCCTGTAATCGTCATGCTTCAGAAGTGGAGCCCAGAGAATCCGAAAATCAAGGTGATCGTTCTCAGACACATAGTGAATCTGCAGCCAGTGTACACAGCACATGAATTCCAATCTCAAAGAAAATGTATCAGAAGAGAAGAGGAGATGATGGGGGGAGGGGGAGTGGAGGGGAAGGGAGGGGAGAGGGAGGCAAGGCGAGATTTTCCCCACTACAGCAGAAAGAATAAAACAACGGCTGGAGAAAAGGCTCAACAATGAGGCAAACAGTGCTTTCTACTCTCCCAGAAGGTCCAAATTTTGTTCCTAGCACCCCATCAGGTGACTCACAATTTCCCGTGACGCCTTCTTCTGGCTTCTGCAGGCACTCAGACATATGACCTGCATGTGTGCATATGTGTGCATACACACATAAAAGTAAAAACGGAAATAAGTGTCTTTTTAAAAGAAGAAAATATTTAGGAATTAATTTAACCCAAACAAGTGAAAACCTTGTACTTCAGAAATTACAAAATAGTTTTGGGATTAAAGGTTCGATAATGGGCATGGAAACATCCCATGCCCGTGGACTGCAACTTAAGATGGCTAACACAACAACAGTCCCCGATCAGAACTACTCTGATGCTATCCCTGTTAGAATAGCCCTTGGCTTCTTTGTTGAGCTTCATCTGATCTTCCTCAAATTTATGTAAAGTGGCAAAATAACCCTCAAGAAGGAAAACAGCAAGCATGGGAAAATATAGACAAGTAGAGACCTCCCACGATATTAGTGAAAATGTGCCCATCTTTTGAAAAATAGCTCAATAGTTGATTAAAACATTAGGGTCATTACCATCTGACTCAGGTTATACATCCAAAGACCTGGCGACACAATTATACAACAACATGTGCATGAATGTCAGAGCTGCGGTGTTCATGACAACCAAGAAGCAGAAACAACCCAAGCGCTCTCCAGCTGAGTGTCTTACCTTAATACAGTGGAGTGTCATTCATCAATTAAAAAGAAACTGTGGGCCAGAAAGATGGCTCAGCAGTCCGAGGTCCTCGTATACAGAGCTGGTGATGTGAATTGGATCCCTGGCTCCCACACAGTGGCAGGATAAAATCTACTCTCAAGAAATATCCTTGCCGGGCGGTGGTGGCGCACGCCTTTAATCCCAGCACTCAGGAGGCAGAGGCAGGCGGATCTCTGTGAGTTCAAGACCAGCCTGGTCTACAAGAGCTAGTTCCAGGACAGGCTCCAAAACCACAGAGAAACCCTGTCTCGAAAAACCAAAAAAAAAAAAAAAAAAAAAAAAAAAAAGAAAGAAATATCCTTTAACTGCCAAACAGGAACCATGGCAGGCACACACCTGCACACATTTACACTAAATAAATAGACATTAATACCAACACATGCTACGATGTGGAGGGACCTTGAGTACATGCTAATGAAAGAAAACATGTATGATTCCATTTTCTAGAAGTCACAAAGCTACTGAGACCAAAACCAGGTCAGTGGTTGTCAGAGGCAAGAGTTAGGCCGGGAAAGGAGAGATTCCTAAGGGGCACAGCATTTCTTTAGGGGTGTGAACATGTTTTGGAATTAGATGGGCCTGATGGATGTACATACAAGCCAAATGTAGATAAAAAGCCATTGGCTTGTGAACTTTTAGCATGTGAAGTGAACGATGCATGAGTTTATCTCAATAAGCTGCTATTTTTAAATGGAGGCATTATTCATCGACACTCCAACCAGCATGAAGATGAAAAATACCAGAAATAGACAGTCACTGGGAAGCTTAGTTCACAAAATCAATTTTAATAATGTGCTCATTTCCATATAGAGGCATCTGAAAAATCAATCTGTGGATCCTGTAGGTCCATGACGATGTGGTATCTCTGCCGAAGGCAAAGAAACATTGTGCATGGAGGCCCGCCTTGAGCAAAACAGAGGCAGGCAGACACTTAACACATGGGTTGAAGTTCATGAAAACCCTGCTTGCCCCCAACATTACCTCCCCATAGTATCACATGTCTCAGAATTAAACCATCCCCGGCTCCCTCAGGAAACTTTCAAAATTCAAGTGCTACGTTTCTTCGTATAAGCATCGTTGTGTTGCTATGTTAGAGTCTGGATCTTATGTGCCCCGCCCTCAAAATCTCATGTGTTGAAAGCTTGCTCCCCAGTGCTATTCAGAGGGACTCTGGCCTCGTGATTAATCCATTCATGGATTCCTACCTTAGGTTGCTGAGGTGGTAGAAAATTTGTGAGGTGAGGCCTACTGGAAGAAGGCGATCTTAGGAGGCAGGCTTTGGAGGCCATATTTTGTCCTTTCTCCTTTCTTCTCCATCTCTACCTCTCTGTTGTGATGCTTCTTAGTTTCTATGTGGCTTCAGTTTGCCACATTCTCCCTGCCATGATGGTCTGCTTCCCTACACGCCCAGTAATACCCATGGACTAAACCCTCTGAGAATGATGGCCAAAAGAAACACTTCCTTCCTTAACTTGTTGACCTCAGTTTTTTGGTCACATTGAAGAAAGCAGATGGAACATGACCTCAGTGATATGACATGATACCAGAGGAATGGATAGAATTGGCTGGTATGTGCCAACATGGAGAACCAGGACAACAACAAAGCCCCCAACCACAGCCTTGTTCCAGTCTGATTTGCTACTTAGTCTTAATTTCATAGTCATTTTGCTAGAAAATTCCTAAAAGCAAAACAGTAACAAACATAGAAATCCCATTCCTGAGGATCCCCATCCCTGATGTCCCAGAATTTTAAGGTCTGTCCCATTGGAGGTCCCGACAAGCCCTTACTCTGTAAGGGTCCCTCTGAGCCCACCAGCCACGGAGGTCCCAGACTCTGCCTGGCAAGACATCTGTGGACAATTGAAAATAATTCCATTGTTAGTCATCAGCAGCGAGAGACATTAAACAGATGGGCAAGTACCAGAGCTCCTTGGGCTTTAATTGAAAAATTATGGCTCAATCGGATTAACGAGCAGTGATAGTAGTCAACACTCAAGTCCAACGGACTCTTGCCCACTCATCGGGAGTGTGTAATCACAGTGGGAAAAGTAAATCTCATTCATTTTGCCATCTCACGTGCCTCCTGAGGGAAAGGCAAGATGGAAATTACTTGTGAGTTGGCACAGGCTTTGTCCGCATCTCTAACCAGCCCAGTCACTCCCCAATGCCCCCAGGCAACTAGACGTGCGTTCATTGCTTATTTGGCTGACCATTATTTTGCAAGGGGTAAAGTGGAAACACACAACTTCAGACTCTAGGGATCGATTTTAAGTTGGTATTTACTCATTGCACATGACTGCAAGACGCTCCCTTAAAGGCTCTCTGGGAAACCACACACACTATTTGCTCCCTATTAGAGGTCTGTGACATTGTCTTTGGCTCTGGGTAGTGATACAACCCACTGGTAGTGAACAGTGCAGGCCACGGGTGATCTGAGAGAAGATAGAGGTGTGCTCTAAGCACAAGAGAAAATTTCAGGAGCCAAAAAGAATAAGTGAGTTCAAGGAATTTGAGTTTGCAGAGGTTCTAAAGAACCACCAAAGACTGGCAGAAGGCATCCAGCTGCCTTTATAGCCAGGACATACAGACAGCTGTTCTACCTATATTAACCACTACATTTTTTTTCTCACTGAAATGGTTCTTTAAGAGTACAACACTCAAATTACAGTCAGGAAAATCCTGTATTCCACGCACAGTTGTTTTCTATGCATAGCCTAGATGGAGTCTGGAAACGCCCTCCTCCCATGACCTCTCTTGTCAGAGTCCTTGCCCTGGCTTGGATGGACAACAGCTGCCCAGGTAGGAAGCTCACCACGGCTGGTTTCCATGGCACTGACACACCATGCCCTGCAGTTCTGCCTTCAAGCAGTTTCTTGAACGTATTGTCTATCCTCTTGTCTGCGCATTCTCTGCCTGTCTTTAGAGCTTTTCCTCAGCATAGATGATCACTCGTGGGTTTGCTTCTCAAACACCTCTCCTCACACTGACAATGGAACAACCCAGGCACACCAGAAGGAATGGGAGACGAGGTGTCAGAGGGATTCAACGATGGGATGAAGTGAGTCGGGTCCCTAGAAGGCTGGGAAGGCAGGGGGTGCCCTTGCAAACGTTCACACTCCCTGCGCCCGTTTCTGTTGCTGTGACAAAGACCCGAATAAAATCAGCTTTGGGAAGAAAGGGCTTGTTTGGCTTACAATCACAGTTCACTATTTTAGGGAAGCCATGGCAGGAACTCAAGCAACCAGGTACACCATATCCACAGTCAAGAGCAATGAAAGAATAAACAAGTCCTTGCTGGCTTGCTGCTCATTCTTCCAGTAAGAACCAGCCAATGGATGTTCCTAATCAATTAACAATCAAGACAGATCCCAGAAGACTTGCCCACAGGTCAACCTGATCACAGTAATGGCTCCCTGGGACTTCAACCAGCACAGCTGGGGTTTGGCCCACAAATCTGCGATTTAATAAAGACTATGAGAAATTTAATATAAATTGACCCTGACCCATGCTTTAAGAGTTATTGCCTCCTATGGACAGCTTTGAAATCCAAATTCATCTGCTGAGAGTCGAACCCCCAGGATCTCCAAGACCATTGAGAGATGACAGAGTCTTTAAGAGATAATGACAGTCAAATGAGGCTGTGTGGGTGGGACCTCATCCAGGATGCTGCCAGCTCTGTCAGAGGAAGACAAAAGCACAGACGAGCAGGCACCAGAAGAAGGCTTTCTGGGGGCACAAGTACTTGAGGGCACGAGTACCACTCCTCAGCGGAGGAGAAAGATGCCAGGAGACACGAACCTTGGAAACATCTTCATCTTGGATTGTAGCTTCCAGAGCTACTTGGAAATAAATTCCAGTTGTATAAGTTACCGAGTTCACAGTTTAGCGTTTTGTTACAGCTGCCCCAGTAAGTCAACTTACTACCTTAGGGTCCCGGGACAACAAAAGATGATGTAACTACCTTCAACAATGGCCGTGGGTCCTAAAAACCTACAGTAAGGGCCTGGAGATGCAAGTGTGAGTCAAGAGAATGTGTTCCCGCCCAGTGACACATGGTCTCTGATGACAGAAAAGGGGATTCTTGAGAGAAAGTTGTGAGTCATTTGAGGCAAAGTGCAGAGAACATTTTGGACATTCTAAGGACCGGCCGATGTTTCCTTTGGATAACTTCACGAAAACGAGAATCTGTAGACGATTTTAAAGATCTAACCAAGATGTCTGGTGGAAGAGACAAGTACAGAAACAGCAAGAAAGTTCTGGAAGCTGTAAAACAGCAGAAAATTGGGGCATCCTTAGTGTGGTGGTTTTCAGTGTGGTTACCTGGGGTCAGTGCTGATCGTCTGAAAATTAGCTGAATAAGTGTGGTGGTGGCTTGAAAGAAGAAGGTCCCCAAATAAAGTGGCACTATTAGGAGGTGTGGCCTTATTGGAGGAAGTGTGTCTTTGTGGGGGCAGGCTTTGAGGCCTCTATGCTCAAGCTTCCCTCAGTGTGACTTCAGTTGGTTTCCTGAAGCCTGCAAGATGTAGGACTCTCAGCTCCAGCACCACATCTGCCTGCATGCTGCCATGCTCCTCATCCTGATGATAATAAATCAAACCTCTGAAACTGTAAGTGAGCCATCCCAATTAGATGCTTGCTTTATAAGAGTTGCATTGGTCATGGTGAGTCTTCACAGCAATACCAACCCTAACTAAGACAGGCATGCCCTGGGGTCCTAATGAAGACCCGCTGAATTGGAAATTCTCTCCCAGAGCCCAGCAATGTGCGCTTCAACAAGTCCTCCATGCAATAAGGCACTCTGAGAAAGCCGGTCAGAGCTGTGAGTTGAGAAGTTTTGAGAGACACCCCCTCCTCTAAAACACTCAGGGATGAAAGTGCTCGGTAACTTCCGGAGAAGAGACCGAGGAACTGAGATTGTGAGAGCTCGTTTGAAGGACTCAGATTGTGACCAGGTCCCAGGACCCTTTCTCTGAGGCCTGCAGGCACAGTGCTGGCACAAACACACAGTTCAGGCAAGAACAGATGTATTTCTGCCTTAATGAACTCTGCATTATATGAAGCTTCCATCGGATGGATCAGTTGATGTCATCTTATGTAAAGAGAGATGATAGTTTTGTTTCCAAAACAAATATCATTGAATATACAAAAGTAGGGGTAACATCTCAGGATAAATAGTCATTGAACTAATAAGTGGAAGGCCTGGTCTGGGACTGATATCTATAACCAACTGCTCTCAGTTCTACTTTGGGCTATTGCTAGGTCTTTTGAACATAAAAATTCGTGGTTAGTGTGTCATAAAAAAAATCAGATCCAGCCTTACTTCATCCTTATTGTGTGGAGAGAATTCATCAAATTTCACAATTTGAAAGATCAAGAAGTTATTCCTTTTAGTTTCAAGGAGGCCCTGGGTAACTGTTGTTTAGTGCACACTCTTGTCTCTTGTGGCCCAACTTGAAGACCTATCCATCTCCTTTCCCCTATATCATACTCATCAGAGAAGAGTTCTAGCATCATAGCCTGGAACAGATCCTTCCAGCCAGTCTTGAGTCTGGGACGTAACTAGTCCTCTGCAGCGTTCAGAGAGGGTGGACAGTGCACAGCAGACATGGACCTAACTAGTCCTCTGCAGCATTCAGAGAGAGTGGATCGTGCACAGCAGACATGAGGCTGGGACCTAACTAGTCCTCTGCAGCATTCAGAGAGGGTAGTTGTGGACAGTGCACAGCAGACAAGCTCTCCAGGCCCCCACAGGAAGCAAAGCCCTGCCACCTCCCCAGGACAGCAAGCAGCTGCACACTTACTCCCCATTATCCTGCGCACGGTTGGGCCTTCTGCGGTCATTTCCCTCACGATCTCGTTGTCATCCTCGTTGGCGTCCAGCCAGCGATTGCAGTTGAAGTTATACTTATCCTTATTCAGGGTATTCATCAGGGTCATCTACAATGAGGAAGTCTTGAGGTAGGCATGGGGGCCTACCAGGGATTCCCACCCATGGCCTGGAATCCTCATTCTATGGTCTCATTTTTTTTTTAAATTTTGTGCTTTCTCATTATTACTGTATTTTATTTTGGTTTTATAAAACAGTGTTTCTCTGTGTAATCCTGCAACTTGCTTTGTAGATCAGGCTGGTCTCAAACTCAGCCTGCATCTGCATCTCGCTCCCTCCCCAAGTACTGGGATTAAAGGTGTACACCACCACGTCTCGTCTGCTATCTCTTCTTAGGCAAGGCCAAGCCATCTCCTCACTATGACTCTTGGGGAAGGCAGATGATCAACCTTCCCTTTCTTTTCCTGGTCTCTTAGAAGCCTATGCTCACCTAGCTCCTAGATGATGGGACAGGATGCAAACCCATGGACACCTGAGCAGTGTCTCTCGCCGTTTACTTTGGAAGACCTCTCCCTAACTGTTCCCAAACCCCATGGTCCATGTCTACTCTTCCCACCTCCAATCCTAACAAACACAGAGGCAAATATATGACACGATCGTGAAAGAGGATGGCTCTGGCCCCTCCTGCCCCCACCCCAGGTACACCTTACCTTTTCTAAATGCCAGCCAGAGCCAGGGTTCTGCCTATCATGCCACACCCGAATTTTATAAAACCTGCCAAGATCTGGGAGCTCCATCTACAAAGAGAAATTAAAAGGTCTGTGCAGATATAGTCATGGAAATACATCTGTCCTCATAGCTGACCACAGGCAGGTGGGTGCTCCTTTGGGCTGCTTTTTCCCAGTAAGAGTGGGTTTGCTTTTAAACATATTCAAACATTCCATTCTCTCATGCTCCTGGTAGCCAGAGGCTCATGGGACCAAGACAGCTATGTGAAACTAGCGTTCGGTCTGGGCTGGCAAAACTGAACAAAAATAACTGACCCACAGTGGGATCCAGCCAAGAGATCTTCCAGGAACAAAATTCATATGGCAGCCCTGCAAATTAGCACAGGGCCACAGCCCCAGGAGTCCACTGGGCACCGAGACAGACAAAAAGATCAGTACAGCAGCGGTGCCCTTTCCCCGGGGGCCCGAGTCTGGCAGAGAAGACAAATACATAAAGACCAATGAACTTAGGGATGGAATAGAGGTATCAGTGGGGTGCTCCAAGAGGAGAGCAGCAAATTACAGATGCTTCTCCCCAAAGGTCGGCGCAGCACTTCTGAGGGCAAAGACTTGCTCTGTGTATATACCGCAAAGTTCAAAGCTGGATTTTCTTTCAAATGCTCCAAAATTTATGTTTCCCCTTAAAAGTTGGTCCTTATGCTTGAATGCAGACAGGTTGAGCAATCAAACTGTGCTCCAAGCCCCTGAGCCCACAATTCCCCTGTTCGCCCCACTCCTGATTGCTCCAAGCATTTCATACTTGCTCTGCGCCCTCCCCCCCCCCCCCCGGGCCTCATCCAAGACCATTTCAGATGGAAGGGCCAGATATAAATTATATGACTTTCAATAAATTGCCTATAAGGCATCAAATTTGTCACTGCTATGGGAGCCCAAAGTCTCCAGTGCACTTTTTTGTCTTTAAACTTGGTTCGAAGTCAGGTGTAGAAAACTGGAATCCTCACGCCCCGCACCTCTCCATCTCTTCTTACTGTGCCCCTCCCCGTCCACCACTTCCTACCCTAAATTTCTCGATGATGCCCGGTTTGAACCATTTGTTGTTGGGATTCAGGAGGATCTCATCTGTCCGCCCCTTCTGCCCATAAATCTGGATGAAGATGGGAGAGTTGGTGCCGGCTTTCTTCAGATCAGTTGTCCAGACCCAAAGGGACCAAGGAAATTCTACAACAAAGACCAAGGCACCTCAGGAACTCCAAGGGCCAGAGAAGAAGGGGGGGCAATCAAGTGATTGGGACTGGAGATGATACACAATTGTGTCCGTTCTTAGAACCCATTAAGCAAGTGGTGAATATGAAGGCACCCTAGTGTCTTATTAATGCCTAAAGGCTTACTGCATTTTAGTAGTGGGGGAGAGTTGACTCTGCCATCCTGTAACTAGTGATGAATCACTCTGCTTAGCCCTGTGTCCATGACAGCAGCTCCTTCAGCTTAGGGATGCTGGAGTCATGTCCGCAACAGCACAAGGCCTGTACCGTGTAGAGCTGAGCTTCTCTCTGAGAGACCCCCAGATTCTGGGCCCCTCACACTTACTTTTCAGCCGCTTCTTCCTCAGAGACACCATCTCATAGAGCTGCCTCTCGATCAGCCCGTCGGCCTTCTTCTCGTCCAGCCAGTTGCTGCAGGGGAACGTCTGCTGGATGCCAGTGAAGGGGCACAGGATCACCACCTGGGAAGATGGACAGCAAGTCTCCCGTGTCAGGCCTACTGACGGGACCCCCTCGCAGTGCTTAGCGGCCTCCGCAGTACCCAGTGCACAGGCGTCTGTCTGTGTAGGACCTTCAGAGGAGCATGCTTTTCCCACTGCCTTTCTCACCAAGTGAATAGAGTGCACCTCTTTCAAGACTTGTTATTTTTTCCCCGCAGATAAAAAGTACTTTTTAAATTATTTTAAAGAGAAGTCTTCCGCAGTAGCTGTCATCTGTCCCCCAATTCACTAGCTCAAGTCCCAGACCTTTTCTTCTATTTCATCCTCTTCGGACAACACATTTCTTCGTGTGCATCGTAAAAATCTGTGAATCTGAACTAAATGGCTTCTACCACCCAATGAATTTTTGTAGGAGAAAAAGGTGAAGCACATAAAAACTTATCAGTTCATATCTCAAATGTAATAAGGAGCCAAGTGCCTTCCCCTAGAATTACTTCCACTGGATCCTGTCTCCTCCCATCTACCCTGGGAAACAGGAGTGAGTTTGGTTTAATTTGTCCTAGCGGAAATGGTACAAATACACAAAATGAAGACAGCGAGCGTTTTATCGGTGCAAAACTAGACTGAATAAAAGTTTGGGAGAGAGTAGAAAGCACAGGGGGGTCGGGGTTTATTTGCTTTGCTTTGGAGAGCACTGATTCCACTTTCAACGGGAAAACAAAAACAAACCTTCATTTCCCACTGAAAGCAAATCACTGCTTCCCAAGCTTCCTTAAGGACAAGAACTGTCAAGTTAAGTCCTGGTGGCACTGGCCTGTGATCTCAGTTGCTGGAGAGTTTCCCTGGGCTATAGGGTGAGTGCAAGGCCTCACACACAGAAAGAGATACAGGGAGAGCCAGAGACAGAGGGATGGGGAGGAGGAGGAGGAAGGGAGGAAGAAGAAAAGGACTGAGGATACAGCTCACTGGCAGAGCACTGCATAGCTTGTTACACGCATACGCAGTTCCCTATGTCCTCACCTAAATGTAGAAAACTATCCAGAATCTAGGAAAATCTGGCTCAGTAATCTAGATCGAAGTTCAGGAATACTATTATCAAGAATTCAGGGGATTCTCAAGATGTGCATTTATGTGTTAGTGTTTTCCTGCACGCATTGACGTGTTTCAAGTGCCCCCTGTGGAGGCCAGGGGTGCATCAGAATCCCTGGAAGTGAAGTTACAGACAGTTGTAAGTCTTCATGTAGGTGCTGGGAACCAAACCGAATCCAGGTATACTGCAAGAGCAGCGAGTGCTGACTGCTGAGCCTTCTCTCCAGCCCGGGAACTTTATTGTAGTTTTGTAAATCCTTCAATAAACGTAGCTAAAATATTTTGATATATGTCTGGAAAAAAATCTACCTCATAAAAATAGATATATTCTAAAATTATTGTTGATTGTTTCATAAGCCAAGGGGAAACACCACCAGCAATCATGTTGCCTATAACCAGTAGGTAGCCAATGCTGTATTTGGGGACAGCCCCACTCCCCTAAGCCCCTACTAACAAGACAAAAAAGATGGACGTGATCTTGTACAAGGGATCATGTGCTCTTTAACTAGCTGGTTTAAGAGCTAGGAAAATTTAGAAAATAAGACTGTTGTGGTCAGAGCCCTCTAGAGAAACAGAACTGAGGGGATGAATGTGTGTGTGTGTGTGTGTGTGTGTGTGTACATACATGTGTGCACACACACATATGAATGGGATTTAAGAGTGGCATACAGGCTTCATCCAGTCCAACAATGCCTGTCTACCAATCAACAGGAAGTCCAAGAATCCAGTAGTTTCTCATCTCATGAGGCTGGATGTCTCAACTGTTCTTCAGTATGCACTGGAATCCCGAAGAGGCAGGCTCTAATGCCAGCAAAGGAAAGGATCTGCTAGCCAGAGTGAAGACAAGCAGACAAAGAGAAAATAGCTTCCTTCTTCCTTGTCCTTTATAAAGGCTGCCACCAGAAGGTGTGGCCTAGATTTGATTTAGGATGGGTCTTCCTACCTCAAATGATCCAAGTAACTAAAAAAATCCCTCCCAGGTGTGCCCAGAGGCTCAGGTTTTTAGTTAATTCCAGAGGTAGTTGACGACTGAAGGCAGACATCACAGGGATGCAGGGCAGAGTCTGTACGTCAGGGTTGAAGAAGATGCATTTGAACCCAAGAATACTCACCCGTTGGCTCCTTACCTTCTCGCAGTACCAGCCTCGGTTGACACCCACATTGCCATGCCCGATGGAGACCCGGCTCAGGGGGCTAAGAAGGACAGCCAGGTCGATGTGGAAGATGTCCGTGCGGCCCCTGTCAAACACACCGCCCTCCAGGAAGATCTTCCCACTGTTCTTATTCCCTCTGGCTCCATACATGACCAAGTAGATTTTCGATTTGGTTCCAGCTCCACGGATATCCCCAGTGAAGACAGTGACAATATAGGTTATGGCTGGCGTGGAGAGAGAGGTAGAGATGGTTCAAAGCAGACCACGTCAGCACACTCCCATCTCCATCTTGGCTACGGTACTTCCCTGCCACACACACCCGTGCTCCCTCATGTTCTACGAACTCAGACCACATCCAGGGCCCCTCACAACCTCATTGTGTTTTCCAGTGTTGAGTGTTAGTATGTATGAGTTCAGGGAGGGACTGCATCTATTATTTTAGGAACCTGTCAGCCCTGATTATGAGAAACAAAGAGAAGAAGGAAGTTGAGCGTCTAAGAATAGCACATATTATTGATGTTAATTACTGTGTGTGTATTATTAATAGCTGCTAGATAAATTTTGTTATGTGTAATCTAATTATTATAGTCAAGTCCATTGATGGAGATTTATATCGGGCCCATCTGGTTCTTTTAGCTTGTTCTTCCGTTAAAAAACACAACTTTTGAGAGTGGGCACTGACATCTCCCTTCCCTCCTGGGCTGAGGAAGAGTGAGGGAGCACTACAAGTTGGGTCACCCGGCATTCTGATCACTCAGGAGGCATCATGAGCCCTTGGGATTAGGCAGCAGAACCACCGAGGGCTACGTAAACTCCCAAATAGGGGAAAAAGGAAAAAGAGAGATCACCCGTGTTTGCATCAGAAATTCTGTTTTCTTTGTTCTGAAACCCTGGGACAGAAGGAAAAGAGTGCCAGCAAACGTGGCAGGGAGAGGAGAGGGGACAGACACGCAGATGAAGATGTCGGGAAGAGCAGAAGGTATGGGTGTTAGGGTGAGTCATGGGCGGGGTGATCACGGGCAGGCGCAGCAGGGGGAGCCGGAAGGGCTGCAAAGTGGCAGGAACTGTGTTGAAGAGCCTCCAGATGGGCCACCCGGAGCCAATCTGTGTTGCGCTCTACGTGTTACATTCCACAACCCTGGCTGTGTCTCCAGTCAAAGGGAGGGATGGACTTCAGCAGAGGAGCAATTTCTCAGGTGTGTAAAGCACACACGAGTTTTCTAGAACCCCAAGGATCATATCAGATGGGCTGAGGGATGGAGGTGCTCTGTGGGATTTATGGAGGTAAGGGGACTTCAGGAGGCAGACTGAGTCTGTCGTCAACTAGCTATGTGAGCATGGACAGCTTCATTAACTTCAATATGCCTCAGTTTTCTCATCCGTGAGTTGGGAACAAGACAATGCCTACGCTGTAGGTGGCTCTAAGGATTATAGGAAATGTAACAGGATCCAAATTCCCCTTCTTTCTTCCTCTTTTGGTTCCTTCTACCCTTAGCTAGTAATGCCTAGGGCTATTACCCTGTCTCTTTTCATAGCAACAGCCTCGGCTGCAACCCAAAAAACCAGACCATTTTCTGGGGCAGCAAAGATGCCATCTTCAAAGCCAGCTGGCTCCCACCTGACCAACCACAGTCATCAGCCCACAGATGTGACTCCGACACCAACTCTGGCAAAGACAGAACATCCAGCCGGGGCCTCGCCGCTCTCCAGCCTACCTGTGGTCTCAGCTCCGCCCACTAAGATGTCTCTTTGGATTTTGCCATCATCTTCATCCAGTGCCAGCCAGCGGTTAAGGGGGAAATCATATTTCCTTTTGTTCCCAAAATCTTCAATGATAATCTGAGAAGGAGAGAAGAGGAAAGAATGTGCTTAAGTGTCCTTGAGGGCACACCTGGTCGTCTCCCAGCCCATCCAGTCGTTGGAGTATACTCTAAGATGCTCTTGAGTCTCCTCACGCCTCAAGGAGAGCAGCTCACAGAGCACAGCTGCTACTAGGAAATCCACATACAGCCATCCAGGGATGATTGACAGCCACCCCTCCTTGAATCTCAGCCACTAATCCTCCACTGCTTGGAGGCATTCTAGAAAAATTGAAGCAAGAAGTGTATGGGGTATGCTCAGGGAGCTGGGATGAAAGAACTGGAGGCGGGGATTTGAAAACTGACACATGAGATGTTGGCTTCCTCCCGGCTGAAGGTTGGACTTCCGACCTTGTTGTTGAGAAGCAGAGTCTACGCAAGAGGGAAACTGAGGACTGAAACCAGGCCCAAGGAATCCTAGGACCTGGCGGCCACATCAGAAAGCAGCAGCAGCTGCCAGGGAGGCAAATGCGGGTGGCCATAATTGAAACCTCCCCAGCAAAACAACCATAAACTGGGTTGGTAACGTCTTGTCTTCTAGAACATACCAAAGAGCTGGAAGTACCTTCCAAAATGTGCCTTTGGACCCTGCTATAAAGTAAGACAGGAAAGACAGACAGACGTATTCTATGATGAACGGTGAAAGCATTAGCATAGGGGTTGGTTGGTTTGTTTGGGGATGTGGGTGTGTGTGCTCACACGTGTGCACATGCTTGTGCCCACACACATGTTGAAAGCAAGAGCCATTATCTGGAAGGAATATTCTCCATCTACCAACAAACCCATAAGGAAAGCAGATCTTCTGAGAGCCAAGAGGGAACCAGGCTGATGAGTCCTTGCAGGGGAGACTAAGTGCAGAGAAGGGGCCTATTCATGGTGAAGTCAGCTGTGTTCTGTGGCTGCGGAGACACACCTTACCAGGCAAAACTTCCCAGTGTGAAGGCTAAAAATGATAAAACACCCCTAAAATGGAGAGGAAAGGAGGAAATGGCCAAACAGGGGCAATTTCTTGTTTATCCTTTCTAGATGGGCCAGAGATGCCTCAGACGATCCTGGGCTACACAGCCCTCACTTCCTCCCAGACAGGCTCAGGACACCTGAGTGACTTAAGGGCGTGGCCTTGAAGCCAGCATGTTTAGGTCAATACAGGGTGTCTTCTGTGACAAATTCTTTCACTTAGTCCTGGAATAACTTCCATCATTGTTATATAGCCCGATGGAGCTGGATTCTGCTTTGTACAGATGAGGGGAACCACACACACACACTCACACACATACACACTCACACACACACACACACACACACACACGGAGCAATTAGGAGAGTCAGGAGCTTCGTGATAGAACCTTGAAGGATGTTAGGCCTTGGCTGGAGAAGATGGGAGAACTAGGATTTTAGAATATTTTTAACTTTTTATTTATTTTACATACCAACCGCAGTTTCCCCTCCTTCCTCTCCTCCGGTTCCCTCCCCCTCCCACCTCCTTCCTATCTGTACCCACATCCACTCCTGAGAAAGGGTAAGGCCTCCCGTGGATTCTAGAAGCTTTAACAAGGCCAGTCTTGTAGGCCTCTAGGAGGGCAGCATGGCTGGCCAGTGGACTTAAACAACAGCAGAGGCAGCAAATCTAGAGTGTGGAAAGTTAGGCTCAGATTCAGGCCTCTGAAAGCCAGGCGCTCCCCTCCCATGCCTCAGGGACTGCGGTCCAGCAGCTGGACCTACCTTGGACAGGAACCAGCCTGCAGACCCCCCCTTGTTGTTGTGGCCCACATTGATCTTCATCAGCTGCCCCAAATCCGGGGCGTCCAGCATGAACTTGTCTTCAGCTCCCTTTTCAAAGTTGTCCTTTTCATTTTCCAGCCTACGCTCTCCTGAGTGCACAGAAACAGGAAAGTTACCAGAGGGGAGGGGGAGATGGGGAACAGAAGAGAAGAAAGAAGACCTGGAGGCCTTAATGGTCCACCCACTGAAAGAGCTCTTACAAAGTCAAGGGCGGCTCCATACTGCGATCTAACGGTTCCTAACATCCTTCCGGCTTCTGGCAAAGCCAGTTTTCCTCCTGTGTGACGTGTGCCTGGGTCTCATAACTGGGTTTCTCATTGCTGCCTTTGCCCCTGTGAACCAAACTGCACCCCTATCCTAAGACTTAAGGTCCCATTGCATGTTCTAAACTAGAGCAGTGAGCATAGGCATAGGGGCTGCTGCTGCTGCTGCTACTGTTGCTGGGCTTCTGTGCGCATTTGCTCACCCCTGTCCTGGACACCATGCCAGCAACTCTCAGCAGACACCGTATATGTCTGACACGGATCTTTATCTCTTACACCCCACTAGGATCCAACAAGGATGCACTAATAGCGTGGTCCTCAAATGAAGAAACAAAGGTTTAGAAATGAGACAATGTGTCCAAAGTCGTGTGGGCAATGAACACTGAGCTTAGCATCCGGTTCTAAGCTGTTTCTCTGCTGTCACATTCGGGTGACCACGAGCGCACATGTTAGGCTTTCTCATTCCACCAAAGTGCCAGCTTTTTGCTTAAATCTTTCCATGGTCTCTCGTTTCTAAATTTACATTTTGGCATCCAGAAATATAAAAAATAATTTCCAGTATTCGGATACTCACCACCCAGATGCGAGAGGTGTAGCAATTGCTAACTTTTGTCTAGTTTGCTCCAGATGTTTATTTAGCCCCCCTTCTTTCCAAAAGATTTATTTTTTATTTTATGTGTGTGAGTGTTTTGGCCTGCATGTATGTAAGTTCACTATGTGTGTGGCTGGTGCCCAAGGGAGCCACAGAGGGTTCTAGAGCCCATGGAGCTGGAGTCACGGAGGGTTGTAAGCAGCTATGTGGGTGCTGGAACAGAATTCAGGTCCTCTAAAAGAGCAGCAAGTTCTGTGAAGGCCTGAGCCAATTCTCCAATACCTAGACCTTCCACTTAAAAAAAAAAAAAAAAGCAAACCCATGTGTGAGGCTTCGCTGCTCATCTCTCCCTCCTACTCCCCCATCTTGGTGTGTACTGTCCCTGAATCATTAGCATCTATACACATCTCTAAGAGACACGGGCCACATGTGGCCTTTTCTGATTTCTGCATGAATGAGGGCAGGGTACACGTCCCACCACCGCGAGTGTGTCTGCATCACTGGGTGCGTGTGAGTGAGACCTGCTGCGTTCTCACACATCGAGCAGCCCGGGAACACAGCACGCACCGCGACAATGCCACCACTTGGCTAGGACTGCCGCCGTTCCTCTGCTGCCAGCACCGCAGGTCTTCGTGGAATCTCATTTTCTCAGTTACCAGCAGGCTGCTGCGAGTGCCCCGTGGACGACCCAGGGCTGGTGACAGTGTGTTCATTAACCAATCCTACCAGAGCCGCGTGACAAAAGGGCCATTCTGCTCTCCTCTCCCGGCAGACATCCGAGTCCTTTCTCACTTGATCATTGCAAAGCTTTGTGCCCTCCTCTGCACACTGGTAAAGACCGTGCTGCGCACACACGTGCAGAGATGGCTGGTGATCTGCTGTGTGCTCGTCTTTAGTGTGTCCGACAGCACTGCTCCCCAAAAGGCTTTCAGGGTGTTAATTCCCACCAGCAACATACGGGGATTTCCACCGCCCGTAATCACCATTAACATCTGTAGTTTAAGAATTTCTATTCTGTGTAGAATGGTATCTCACTGTGGCTTTAATTTGCACTTCCTTACTTTGTTGAGAGATTGACTATATAATACATGTACATATAGATTCTGTGTCATTTAGGCAGTGTGCCTCAGTCTTTTTTATTCTCATATCTTCTGTTCCATTTTTTTAAAAAAAAACTGTTGTGTTATTTTCTTTGACATGCGTGTGCACATGCATGTGTGTGTGCGTGCATGCGAGTACATGTGTAAATATATGTGTGATTTTGGTAAATTCCTTATTAAATTTCATCCTTAAGTTAAGGTTGACATTAAAAATTAAGATCTTAAAATTTCTTTCAAAAATTCTGATAATTTTTTCACACTTAAGTCTTTAGCCCATCTGGAAGTTATTTTCGTGCATTGTGAAAGATAAGAATCTAATTTCATCTTTTCTCGGATGGCTAGGCAATTGTTCGAACACCAGTAATTAAGCATCTTATCTTTGCCCTCAGATGTATAATCTATGACGCTATCATTCTATGTATTCTAGGTTCTTTATTCTGCTCCATCGGGCTATTTTATTTGTCCTTCTTCTCCCATCACACTGTTTTGGTTTTTGAAGCTCTATGACTGGGCTGGAGAGATGGTTCAGTTCCCAAGGCCATTGTTACGAAGCTGAACAACCTGGGTTAGATAGAACCCTGGGACCTGCGCGATGGTAAGAGAACGGGCTCACAAAGTGTCCTCCCACCTCCCGCGTGCCAGGGCACAGGTGTCTCTCACACGTGCATTAAACAGGTTGAATAAACGTAGCTTAGGTCTTTGTTTCTGACAGGGCAAAGATCTGCCATCACGGCTATCACTCACACCATTTCTGTTCCACGAGTCACATCTGTCTGTATGCGGACAGAGCCACACACTCTGGCTCGTACGTGTGTGCATGCAGAGGGCAGAGGACACCCTGCAGGAGTCACTTCTCTTTGTCCACCCTGTGGTCCAGGACTAGAGCTCACGTTGTCCCGTTTGCCAGCAAGGACTTTACCTGCTGAGTCATTCACCAGCCCTGCTCATGCTGTTTTTATTTTTTTCAAAGTTATCGTGGCGATATTTAGATCTTTATTGTTCTATATTTTAATAGTAGCCTGAGCTTTGGATGTTTGCTTTTAGGAATTTGACTGCAGTAGCCTTGCTCTTATGAAAGAACCGGGAAACATGGCATCTTAGCGAGTTTGGGTCCTTTCTCGTTATGAACACATCTCTTCTTTAACTTGTATATTCTTGCACATCTTTCAAAAACCTGTACTTCCCCGAAAGCCCTCCCCCTTCAGAGTCATTCTTATGTACTAGTTTCTGATGTAAATAGCATGCTTTTACACTGAATATTTAAATTGTTTGTTGTTTTAGTAATTTTCCTTATTAAATTTTAATCTACTATCTTTAGCAAACTTTGATTTTTGTTGATTCTGATGATTTTTTTAACCTATATACATCTTCCCGGATTTGGTGGGTGATGTTGCTTATGCAAATGAAAGCTTGTTAGTGGCTTCTTGTACCACATACCCATAATCCTGGCATTCAGGAGGCTGAGGCAGGAGCTCAGAAGGCTTAGACAGAGAAAGAGAGGAGGGAAGACAGAGGGAAGAGGAGAAGCAAGACAATGGAGGGAAGAACAAAGGGAAGGGGAGAGAAGGGATGGGGAAGAGAGGGGAAGAGGAGGGGGAGGGGAGAGAAGGATGGGAGGGGAGAACGAGTCTTTGCTTTCATCTTCAATTGTTGTAGCCTGCCTTCCTTTCTTCTTCCTCCCTTCCTCCCTTCCTTCTTTCCTTCCTTCCTTCCTTTCCAGGCTGGCCTCAAACTCAAAGATCCACCTGCCTCTGTCTTCAAGGTGCTGGGATTAAAGGTGGGCACCACCACTCAGCCAAGCTTTTATTTCTTTATCGTGTCTTTTTCCCCGCTCTTGCTTTAGGCCTTCTAATATTGTGATGAATACAAATAATAATTAACTCAAATATATCTAAGATAATTCTATTTTTCTTTTTAAATATCTGCTACAATAAAATCAATGAACAGGTTGCCTAATGTTAAATTACTGTTGACTTCTTATCCACATGTTTATTTAAAATTTAGTGTGCCAATATTTTATTTGGAATTGGGGGGGAGGTTCTTTCATAAATGAATATAAACTATTGATTTCTCTTTTAATTTTACCTGCCTGATATTGTCATCAAAATTGATAAAATGAACAAGATGAATGATCTCTTTTTCTTTAAAATTATTTATTGAGGATGGATAGTAACTATTTCTTAACTATTTGGTAGATTTTTACATAAACAATTTGTGGCTCTGGAGTCCTGAGTAATTTTTAATGGATACTCTCATTCTTTAGTGGTTAAAAATGGCTTCTGCAAGTCTTTGAGACAATCAAACCTTACAGGATGCTGAGTTGAAGGTCCAGGCTAGGACATGTGGTGACATTCACAGGGCACAGACCCCAGATTTACCCAGAATACTTCATGTTGCCTGTTTCATCCCCAAATTTCTCCTCTCATATATTTATGATGGATTTTTTTCTTTATTTTTATATAATATGAGAATATCTTTTCTTGAAAGGGAATCATGTTAATAGCTCAGCTTGATCTCAAACTCCTGCTCTCCTGTACCTTCTCCAAAGTGCTGGGGTTATCAGCGTGCCCAGCAAGACTGTCTACCCTTCCCAGATTCTCCTGTGATGACCAATAAACCTACATCTGCTGCCAGTCATGTTTTCTCATTGCTTTGCTTCGATCCACTGAGAGTTTGGATCTTTATTCTCTTTTATTCATTCTTTTCACTTATAGATTATGCATTCCAACTTTTGGTGTTCACGGTATAATTTTAATATTCACGCTAGCTTAATGAAGTCTACAGTTCCCAGTTTAACTTCTCTGGGGATGGGGAGATGGGTAATGGACAAAATCTTCATAATGCTCTGTCCAATTTCCTTCTCAAATATCAATCTTAAATGTCTTAGGTAGACACTCCTCTTGTCCTTTGTGTTAGTCATTGTTATCTTTTATGGTATATAAATAAATAAAATATGTTATATTTTATGCTTACTTAGGTTTGTTACATAGCTATCAATATTTTGTTCACCTGTGTGTATGTGTGAAAGAGAGATGGAGGTCTTCCTACACATGTAAGCTAGGCTGGTCTTGAACTCAATATGTAGCCCAGGCTACCCTCAAACACCTGTTTCCATTGCTTCAGTCTCCCGAGTGCTGGAACTTAGTTATGAGTCACCACGTCCAACGGTACCTACTAGTGGCTGTTTAAGCCTGAGTGTAGAGCACATACGTCCCATTTCTCTTTGCTAGAATAAACAGTTAATCTTCCCCTTCACCTGGAATGATAGCTTCTCTGGTATGGAATTACTGGTTGACAAACATCCTGGCTGAAAATACTGAAGCTGTGATTATATGAATTTATAACCTCTGTTGTCGACTGTAAGTTTTCCATCCGTCTACGTGGTATTTTTATAGAAAGTGACCTGCCAAATCTACTTCCTCTAAGATCTTTCTCTTTGCTTTTCTTTTTACATGGTGATGTAGATTCCATCATAGATTTTATTCAATGAGTCATTTACCCATTTTAAACCGACGATTCAGATCTGTTGGAGCTTTCAAAAAAAAAAAAAACCTTCAGCCATTAGCTCTTTGAAAAATCTCCTCTCTCCTGTGACCTGTATCCTCTGTTTCTAGAACGCCTACTCAACCTCCAGCAGACCTCCCTCCCTCCCCTGCTCTCATGGCTCCTCCTGCCTCCTTCCCAACCCTGTCTCTCCGTGCTCCTTCTGAGGGTTTTGCTCATATACTTACAGTTAAATATCTCCTCAGCATCTGTAATGGCATTGTTTAACTCACCTGCAAAGATGCTTATCTTTATGAACCTTGTTTTCATTTCCTGTGGGTTTGTTTATTTTTCCTAATGCGTTGTCTTTGATGGTGCTGTACCTTCCTCAGTTCTTTCTTTCACGCGGTTAATAGTTTTAAAATACCTTAAGTTATAGGCTAGCCCACATCACTCCATTATCCGAAAACCCTGGAGATTTCATTCTGGTTGCTGTGTGGTTTGCGGCTTTATCATGGTGGATTTGTGTACTTAAGAGTCTTATTGTTTTGGAAAACAAATTCGCTCCAACGCTTTCTCTGTGGGAATCTCATATAGTCTTAGAAAGGTTTTTGCAGAACGCTAATGGAGATTTACTTGCTATGAATCAAGTATTCTAATTTGGTTTTGCTGTTGTTGTTTTGAGACGGGGTCTCATGCAGCCCCAACTGACCTGGAGTTCACTATGTAGAGAAAATTGACCTAGAATTCACAGAGATCAGCCTGCCTCTTCCTCCCGAGTGCTGGAATCAAAGCCGTGTGCCATCATACCCGTTTTGAACCAAATACTCTGTGTGGGAAGAGAAGAGTTCTGAAATCACATGTCTAGTGTGACAGTCGGACCTCAAGTCTCTGTGCAGCATAGGTTTTCAGTGTTGTTTTGTTTGTTTTCAGTTTTGAGTTCCAACAGGGACGCGATGACTGTGCCAATGAGCTATTGCTCTGCCTTCTCACTGAACCTCTTCCTGTGACTCAGGGGCCCCTGACTTCATGTGTGGTCCTAATTTCAAATCTCTTGCCTCATTCAGGACCTACACCTTCTTTTCTGACCCCCAATGAGCACAAAAACCTGTCTTCTAGATTGATGACTGTGACCCCTCCTCCTTCTCAGGGCCACGGTATCAATCCATAGCTAATACTCAGGTATTGAGTTTCTCCTTCATGCCTGGCACCTGCAGTGATCTTTTTTTCTTCCTTATAAGTTCAGCAATCCATATGAATCCTTTGATGTATTCTACCCCAAATTCACACATCTCTGTAGCTTTTCTGGCTCCTGTGTTACTCTCAGTTGGCAGAAGGGAGAGCAAACCGCCGGTCTCAGCCTGTGACCTGAACTTCTTCCCAGAACCTGCAACTGTATCTATGTGCAGTTCTGCATCACCACGCATTCTTCCGTCCCTTAGCCCCACTCTGGGCCATCCTTCTTGACTACACTAAATTAGACTATGCCCCACTGCAACCCACAGAAGCACAGAGCTTATGGCAATAGAGAAATTAAGTGAGAATCATTCCTAAAGATGGGAAATTTGAGCTTATTCAATTTCAATCCGTACAAAGCCAGGCATAACTTATTCTGAATATCACACACCATACACACACATACAGAGAGAGAGAGAGAGAGAGAGAGACAGAGACAGAGAGATTTGAAAATCTATCACACCACTTCCTTCCTTCTCTCTCCCCTTCTATGGGAAAAAGTGTATAGCTCAAGAAAAACAATAAAAAAAGAAAGAAAACCTATGACACATATATACATTTGACCTCACAAGACACCCTACTATTCAGGACAAACCATGGCAAATCACAGCACAAGAGAGACACTCAACAGAAGGACCAAAAGGGGAGGGACTGGGATTCTACGACACAAGCTGCTCTAGGAAGCCGTGCTGGACACAACTTGTGAGGAAATGATTCAGACCATTACCTGTGTCTCCGTACTCTCCAAAGATATTGATAAAGACATCGGCATCTGTCCCTGCACCCATCACGTCGCCAGTGTACACCTTGATTTCATACCTGTTTCCTGGGAACAAGGACAGAGAAAATCTTGCCTCATTAGGGTCCCGAGAAGAGAAAATTATAGACACATACATAGCTACTGAACCGTCCATCCTTCCCACGGATGTCCAGACGATAGTGACTTCTCATCATTTCTGTCATTATTGTTACTGTCGATTATGGGACAAGAAAGAAGACACTCAACACTGGCTCCAAAAGGTCAAAACCAGAGCTTCAGAGGGTGGGGTGACCCACGCAGGACGCTCAGCTGTGAACCATGCATCTCTTGCTTTGGACTCAAGGTTCTTCTCAATACACACAGTGGCTTCCCCTGCCCTATGTGATGTCAGTCGGCTTCTCTAGAAAGTGCCCGTTTGGATGTATTTTAGGCGTTTGTAGGCCATTTCATCTCTGATATAATGACTCAGCCCTGTTGCTCAGGCACAAACTCAACCATATGCGTTAGACCAGAGGTAGGGGAGGAGAGATGGCCATAAAGAAACCTGAAGAACTTTCTGGATGACGGAAACAGTTTGCAGGTGGTAGTGGTTATACAGCTATATATCTTTCCATCGAACTGCACTAAGTTGTCAGGTGTACACTGTACCTCAATGAAGCCCTTTAAAAGTTTAAGCAGCTACAGGCCAGACTACATGAACAAAATGGGCACAACAGTGTCCCAGTAAAGGGTTTTTATTTTTTGATACTTCATTGGAATCTCAGAATTTTGTGTAGCATGAGTGTTGTTCTTCCTTTGGCTTCAATCATTTATACATGTATCCATCATTCTTTGCCCACACAAAACAGATGACAGCTAAGTTTGGCTCCCCCCCCCCTTTCCTTTCAAGACAGGGTTCCTCTGTATAATAGCCCAAGCTGTTCTGGTATTTGCTTTGTAGACGAGGCTGGCCTCAAACTCACAGAGATCCTCCTGCCTCTGCCTCCCAAGTGCTGGGATTGAATGTGTGCGCCACCACCCTCAACTGTTCCCTGGTCTCTATGTGTGTGTTCGGGTACTCCAGTCCTCAGATGAGAATGGAGATGTCCAGCCACAAAGTGAGCTGTGCCTGCTGGGTAGCAGGCATTTTAACCAATAGCTGAGAAGCCCAGGGTTCTGGAGACTGGGAAGTCTCTTCTCTGTATGGGTGGAGCATGGCCCTGGGTTGGTGATAGTCTGGAGCCAGCTCTCCCTGTTCACCATGCAGGATGCAATGGGAGCTAAGCCTGGAAATACAGTATGAGACATAACGGCAGCACCAGTGCATCCCCACCTTACACACAATGCGCCTCTCATCCCTGGCCTGGCTCAGAGCCCACGGAGAGCAGAGACAGAGAGTGGAGAAAGTCGAATTGGATAAGAAGAGTGACCAACGTGGAAAAAACCTTCCTAGCGACAAACTATGGGGGTTGCTGCTCGAGCCGGCTCTAGAACTGGCTGTGATTTGCCCATAGGTATGCTACCTGCAAAAATTCTCCCGAAACTGACTCTGCCCTTTCAGCAGGGTTACCAAAAGCCCATCCAGGCGGGCACTTCGTGCAAATAAGAATCCCTTCCTCAAGACACTCTGGCGCCATCTGTTGGACAATTGTATTGAGCACACAGACCGATATCTGATACATGAAGTGTCTCCTTACAAAGTTGTGTGGTATTGAATGAGTACATCTTACTTAGCTCACAACCCTACCACGAGGGCAACAGCCTCCCTTCGCTGAAGATCAGTGCAAGTTCCCAACACACAAGGAGCCATTCAGAGCCGGCCTGGAGATAACACATAGCGCCCTCCAAAACCAAGCACATGCGGCCCAAACTGTGCTGTGGAGCTTGAGTCCGCTTAAAGGACAAGTCGTGGCCTCTTGTCCTGCTCAGTGGACACAAACACATGTCTGGCTTTGCAGTTTCCTCTCTGGAGGCAGAAGTACAAGGGCTACCACCCTTCCAACAGGAAATCTGTCCCTGAAGGCCAGCGGAAGCGCCTGCGTGGGCTTCCCGAAAAGGCAGAAGCTGGCAGGCCCTAGCTGCCTAAGCCTGGTGTGCCAGCCGCCCCCACAGCCTCCCCTGAGCTGTCTGGAACAGTCAGCGCACAGCAGCGACATAACACGTCTCCAGAGAGCACCCCGGCGGTGGGGGAAGCTCAGCGATGAGGAGTTGGCACCCCAGATCTTGGTCCACATGTACGTGTGAGAAGCTGGGCATGTCCCTGCCACATGTTGAATACATGCCTGTCCCTGAGCCTTGTGGCTCTGGGAAGGGCTGTCTCACACCAACACCGCTTGAGCCAAGGCTGGAGCTGGGCACGTGAGCAACTTTTTTTTTTTTTTTTTTTTTTTTTGAGAAATAGCCACAGGTAAACCTTGTCTTCTCTTCCGTCCCCGGACCCCGTGTACGCGGACCGCAGCCTCAGTCTTTGGGACTGTGACAGGGCTGGGGAAGCTGGTGGTGTCGCTTCACCCCACAGCCTGTAGCTCACACCAGCTGAGGTGCTGGAAGGGAGAAATCACAGGAGGTGCGGGGGAGGAGATGAAAACGCAGGGGGAGAGATGAGGGGGGTGCCGGTGCCGTGGAGGGCTCCCTGGGAGGTAAGAATGTTCTCTCCCAGCCAGACAAGGCTGGCACTACTCCTTCCTGCTCAGGTCAGGGAGACCAGGTGGACCACTGACCACTGGCTTGAAATTCAGCCCAGGGGCCCATGTTCCTGGCAGTAAACCTGACTCTGCCCCTCTGGATTGTGCCAGTGTCTCCCATCTCCAGGAGGTCAGGCCATCTCCCCTCACCTACTTGGCCTCCATACCCTGCACAGCCTCTGAGGGGCCTTGGGAACTCCTAGGTTCAGAGACCCCAGGGCTCTTCCTTTGCTTTGTTCCACAGTGTGTTTCTTTATTCTATCCCTCTCTCTCTTCCAGTCTGGCAAACAGGACTAGTGTTTTTGTGTTTTTCTTTAAATGGTCTCTAGGTCACTGCTATTGCAGACAGGCCCAAACAAGGCCCCTTCATACTGAGGACCTTAGAAAGGCCAGTCACAATGTTACCTCAGCCCTCACAACAATGAACCCTGCTGCAGCTTGTATGTACCCCCCAGGGACTCTGGGATTTTAACAGTTGGGCCCCAGCTGTTTTGAGGGGTGGTGAATCCTTTTGGACAGGGCCTACCTAGCAGACCCTGGTTGGAATACGTAAGGCTGTAGCAGCAGGGTTGGACCGCTGTAACTTGGCTTCGGTTCTGACCTGAGCCACCTTTGTTCCTTGGGCAGCGCCATATGACAAGCAGACGTTTCAGTCTCCCAAAGCCATGGGGCTGCCCACAGCCATGCCTTCCCCGCCATGAGGGACTGTGTCCTCTCAACCATGAGCCCAAATCAATCCTTCCTTCCTTAAGTGGCTTTTGCCAAGTGTTCTGTCACAGACTGAGAACGTAACTCTGCAGGCCAGACAGCGACTGTGCCACCCTCTGATGGGGAGAAAGGCAGTTAAGAAACTGGACCCGGTTCATACTTTAGAAATGGCAAGGCCTAAACTGGATCTCAAGAGATCTGAACCAGAAGGCTCCCATATATACCAGCTCACATGCCAAGCTCTTTCAGAAGTACCGACTCTGGAGCCCACAGGGCACTCACTCCTGAACTACTGTCTGTGGTGCCCACTGGCACTTACAGCCTCAAACACAAGCTCTGGGTTTAATCCCACCGCAGCCTGGTTGACAATGCATTGTTATGTCACTTGGGAGCAGGAGAGGTGACTTACTGCAGTGTTTGACCTGAGTTTGATCCCCAGAACCCAGTAAAAGAGCTAGGCATGGTGGTATGCGCTTGTAATTTAGGGCTCGGGAGGCAAAAATGGGTGGATCTCTGGGGTTCACCAGTCAGCTGGCCTAGCCTGGCTGTCAAGCACCAGGGCAGTAAGAGACCCTTTGGAATACACATGAACATGCATCCACATACACATGTACGAGCACAGACATACACACACACAAATTAAATAAATGGATAAAACACTTTGTCCGTTATAGAAGTCTGTGACCATCATCTGCCCCGTCATTGCCTCTATAAATACACAGTGTATTTTCTCTGTGATAAGCTGGCGTGGCAGACACAGTGTAGAAGCTCCGGCTCCTCACTGCTGTCCCCACCTCAGTCAGCTCACCAGCTCTGCAGAGCTTTCTCGACTTGTCCCTTGGTGGCCACTTGTCCTTGTCCCCACATCTGCTGCTCTGAGCAAACTTTCACTCCTCTCCCAGGAAGCCCCGCCCCGCCCATCCCAGGCTTCTCTACATGGCTACTGTTTATCTTCCCAGACACTGCTCACCTCTGCCAGAGGAACTAAACTTTGCTCAGCCTCTCTGGGAGTCAAGTGATTGGCATATTGTACATTCAGAAGTCTGAACACATGCAAACCGTGGGGCTGACTGTGGGATCCCTGCACGTAACGGTTTACAGGAAAGAAATGGATCTTTTCAGCGTGCCTACAAGCACAGAATTCTTAAGAATGCTAAAATATCCAAAACAGGAGACTGATGGGTGAGCTGTGATGGGCTTCCACCCATGGGCTGCTGCTATGCAGCTGTTTAAAATAAATGATTAGGAGATTAGGCAATGCTGGACTGTGATAAAAATATCTCCTGTATCCTAAGAACCTGGAACATTTGCTGGGCCCTACAGTCAAGTTAATAGTCCACCATGAGTTCTCTGAAGACTCGAAGACTGCTGTCCTGCTGTGCTCAGCCCGTTTGCTTCACTTGCCTTTCAGAGAACAAGGTAACGACCAACCTTACTGACCTTGGATTCCCAAGAAATCAGCCCTTTACAGACTAAGCAAAAGGGTGGCTGTAATTTTAAGTGATGGACTCTTCCGTGTCCCAGACCCAAGGGTAATGTATGTGTGTGAAAGTGTGTTATGGTAATCATTTACTGAAAACAGCCAATGTATGTTGAAAATCTGTATAAAACGAATATGGATCATCAGTGTTGATGGGTATCACTCGACAGCATTGGTTTGTTCGTTATGTGGGTCAGTTGTCAGCAGTTGGAGTCAATGATACAATCCCTTGTAAGACAGACAGACAGACATTAGACAGGTAGGTGACAGTTTGTTAAGAATTATGAGTAAGTACCAAACAAAAATTGCATGCCACCATCTTCAAGTGATAGGATTATGAATTTTTCTGTTATTTTTTGCATATTTTTCAATACTTTGAGGCCATGTTTTTTCCTATCACTGGAACAAAAGAATAAAGTCGCCTACAGTCAGTACTGGAGGAAGCCTCAGTCTCTGGTTTGATAGAAGCCCCAAGAACCTTTGCCAATTTCCTGCGCCTTTGTGTTGCCTTTGGCACTAAAGAGCTCCAGGAGGCTGGCGGGAAGACTGAGGAGTAGACGGTGGAATAAGGAGAGACTCAAAGGTCAAGAAATAGCACCTTTCTGAGACTCCCACTGCTCACTCCAATCCACACTGGAATCCAGGGGAGGGCTACCAAAATCCACTGGTGCTGGACTGGACACCCACAGGGGTTAGGACCAAAGCAGGGTCTGACCAAAAGTTTCTATTTTCTTGGGTACAAAACGTAGAATAGAAAATATTCTATTTCTATAAATGAAGACATTATTTTCAAAGTACCCATTTAAGAATCAAAATAACGAAGTTGGGAGAAAATCTATGATTCCATGCCTTCTCCAGAGGTTCTGGCTGCTCAGATGAAGGAGCCTGTGACTGGCTGTGGTCCTGGCAAGAGCAGAAGCCTCCGTGATGCTGGGGCTGGAGAGTGTGGGCAAGACATAGCCAACAGACCCATTGTTTTCCCATGGGCCCTCACCCTATTGCAGACCTAGCAAGCCACCCCCGCAGATTCAGCCTGAGCTTCAGCTTCTCCGTGTGTCTCTCCTGATTGCTCTTGAACCATGCTCCATTAGCCTAAACCATCCCCACTTGGGCATATTCGTTCTCTTCTCCACCCTATGGTTATCGACTCTGCCTTCTGAAGCCTCTAAGCTGGTGGAGAAGGAGTGGCACACATCCGCCGTGAGCACAGGATTTGATGCCTGGAACTAGCAGAACAGTTCATTCATGGAGCTGCTGAATGAATACGCTTCAGAGCAACGTGAGCCAGATGAGCCCAGGGCTCCCGCTCTGCCCCACAGTCGGGCTGTGTGACCAACAGCGGGCTGCTTGGCTCCCCTGGGTTTCCATTTTCTCTTCTGTAAAGTGGAGGAGGAGGAGATAAAATCCCTTTTAGTCCTAAAATTCTCTCTTATGCCTCACCAGATCCTCATTGTGAGCCGTTCTCTCTTCCCACTCTTTCCGGAGATGATCTTCTGCTGCACTAGGTGGGAGCAGATGGGGTAGGCGGGAAGCTGGGGTGAAGTCAGAGGAGGTGAATGCTTCGAGCCTGGCCCCAGCTCTCCCAGCCAGGCCCTTTCCCTGTACGGTGGGACTGGAGCCCCCTCCACAGGGCTATAAGGAGTGATAGTCCACCCTCAAGCTCATCCACAGCCAACAGAGCCCTGGCAGAGACTGAATCTAGTTGGTGGGGAAATGTCAGGGAGAGGAAGGAAAGCAGGGAAGGGAGGCTTTTTCTGCAGGCTCCAGATGTTGTGGAGGCTGAGAACCCATCCACAGTTGTCACTTTAATATGCCTGGGTCCTAGAGGGGACAATGACACTGACAGTCCTCTCTCTCTGTCTCTGTCTCTCTGTCTCTCTCTCTCTCTCTCTTTCTGTCTCTCTCTCTCTATGTCTCTCTCTCTCTCTCTCTCTCTCTCTCTCCCTTCCTTTCTTCCTTTATTATTTATTTCCTTTTGAGGGGTTGTTGCTTTGGTTTGGTTTTGGTTTTCTGAAACAGGGTTTCCCAGGAGTTATGGAGTCAGTCTCGGAACTCACTCTGTTGACCAGGCTGGCCTTGAACTCACAGAGATCCGCCTGCCTCTGCCTCCTGAGTGCTGGGGTTACAGGCGTGCACCAGGACTGCCCGGATGATATTCCTTTTAAATTCTGAGAAGCCAGAAGCTGCAGTCTGTATCTTTATCACAAGAAGAACCAGGACAGGTTGGGAAGTAGCAATGGTTGACCTACGCAGATCTTGCTCATGCTGCCAGACTGCACAGACCCCTAAGGCAGAGCCTATTAGGCCCAATGCCGGGGCACCCAGAGATCTCATTATCTTGTCAAACCTTATCCATCTCAGATGCTTCTACGTTGCATCCTTCCGCATTGCTCTACACCCCACCTCCGCCTCAGGAATGTGTCCTGAGTATCCTCTGGTCAGTGAGGGCCTGTCAGTCTTGCGATCATAGCCTGCACAATTCTGCATCTGGCTTAGCAATGGCGTGTCGGCCCTATGCCCAGAAATGTCACAACAAAAGTGACAGTGTTACAGTAGAAGAAATCAGGGAGGTCGAAACCAGGGCCAAGCAAGAAAGACAGGGCGAGAGAAAACCAGCACGACATGGGGCCCCAAGGGACATCCAGAGTGGCTTCCTGTAAGACAAGGAAGTGGAAATGCAGGCACCACAAGTGACTTGCCCAAAGTCACACAGTAGCTGAAACATGATCTCACACCCAAGACCTCTGCTTCCTAGGAGAGAGCTCTTGGCACCTGCCTGCTGCTGCCCTCATAGGTGGAACGTCACGCATATCCCTTCCCCCCATATACACAAACCTATTGCCAACTGATGCTCATACCGGCCCTTAGGAATCAATCGATGTGGCAGATGGCGGGGCGGGGGAAGGAAGACACCCCAGTGTTACTCTGGGAGTGGCACATGCTGAGAGAGAGAGAGAGAGAGAGAGAGAGAGAGAGAGAGAGGTTTGCTCATTAGAGCCAGAGGCAAACAGCCATCCCTGCAGTGTGGTGTTTCTTAGCTATTTATCCATCTCAAAACACCTGGGAGCTGCATCCCACGCTGTCAGCCAGACACATTTGCTTTGGCAGCTACTAAGGAGGATGCTGTCTCAGAGAGCAGGAGACTGAACTTGGCTTCAGGCCCAGGGCTTCCATAGGTGTGGAGACAGCGCCATGGCTGCTCTGTCCCTCTGATTCCAGGCTGTAAGAAGGGGAATCATTCCAGACAAGACACTAGAAACCTTCCAGGAAGAGTCGGGCACGCATGATAACGGAAGGGATGCCAAGAGGCAGATGGAAGGACAGAAATTTCCCAGTGCTTCCAAAGCTGTTGCATAGCTGAGCCTGTGTTCCTAGGGATGACAAATGCAAAAGTGCCGGAGGGGTGGCTGCCAGCCTTCCATAAATTCCAGAAGATGCCAGGTCCCCTGGTACCCTCTCTAAGTGGAAGACAATCGGGGAGATGGCTGCCAAGTCCTTGTGCAAGCTCCATGTGTGCCTGCATTGCCTAATTGCGTGTGCTGCCTGCTGGACCATTCCATTGCAACGCTGGGGAAGCCAGCCAATGAAGGGACCCCACTGCTGCTGGTTCCTGCGGGGATGTGCTAGGAGGACCCAGAATGCTTCTCCAGTGGCCTGAAGTCCTGGGCAGGAGTTGGAAACTTGGGGTACAGCAGATGTTCATTTTTCAAGGTGAACAGAGGCCGTGGATTGCCTCAACATGATGTAATTCATTGTTTAAAACAATTAATGACCATCCAGGATGCATTAAACGAAGTGGGCCATCGAGAGACTGGCTAGACAAAACAATGTTGAGAAAGAAGAGTAAAAGTGCAGGTCTCACAATGTCTGATTTCAAAGCTTACCATAAAGCAACAGGAGTGTACTGACTTGAGAATAAATATATTGACCAATAGGAAAAGAGCAGAAATAATCTGTGAGTATACAGTCAGTTATCAAGAGGGAAAGGCAACTGGATGGATGGGAGGAAAATATTTATAAACCTGATATCTGATAAAAGGTTAATATTTAGAAAAATAAATAACTACAACTCAAAAAGAACAAAGTACAAACAGTTTGATATCTAAAACAAGTGCAAAGGATTTAATTGGACGATTCTCCAATAAAAATGTGCAAATGACCAAGAAGCACATATGAAGAAATCACCGATATTATGAATCATTATGGAAATGCAAATCAGAACCACACAGAGATATGAGTTCGCATCTATTGGACAGTGTTATCAAAATGACAAGCATTGGTAATGATGTAGAGAAATTGGAACTCCCAGCAATGTAGGAGAGAATGCAGGAATGTTGCAACCACCATCCAAAACAGCATGGAGATTCTTCAAAGTTCAGTACAGAATCGCATGACCTAACCTAACTCTAACCTATCCCTGGCTGTACATCCAGCAGAGCTGAAAGCAGCAACGTGAGTATACCATGTTCTCAGAACAATAGCTACCAAAAGGTACCAATGACCCAAATCTCTCTAGATAGATAGATAGATATCTCATATAGATGAGCTAGAGATAAAATGAGCAAAGATGCAGTATATACTCAATTAAATATTATTTGTCTTCTGACCCGTGCTACTGGGTGGATGACGTTTGAAGGCACTGTGCTAAGTGAAATGAGCCGGGTATAAAAGGACACTTAGTGCCTAATTCCATTTACATGAGTTTTTTAGAGAAACAGAAAATAGACCTGAGGTGATGGGGGCCTGGGAGGAGAGCAGATGTGTGCTAGGGTTTGGGAAGAGAGAAAGTTCTGGAGGTCGATGATGGGCTGCTTATAAAACACCTTGAGTATGCTTGCTGCCACTGAACTTAAATGTTTGAAATGACCATTTCTAATGCATATCGCCCTACAATATGGTGTAGGAAAACACGATGATGGAGCCAAAGAAGGGACCCACTGACCTGGAGAAAGCCTTCTACTTCTCTCACACTGAGTTCTGGCCAGGAGTGATCTGCACACAGGAGTGCTGTGTGGGACAGATGCTGTCTGTTAAGCACCACCTGGAGCAAGACAAGCAGAAGAGCTAGGGAGAGTTGTGTGGTCCAGTTTCAAAAATAGCTGTGTGCTCATCAGTGCTGCTTTGCAGTGTGGGGGTCACCCTGGGAGGCTGTGAACTACCTGCCACTCAAGAAGGGCTGGTGTAAAGGGGGGAGAGGGCCACCGGGGACAGCAGGAGGTTAGAACGACTGACTCCCATGATGCCATAGGGCTCTCACAAAGCCAGGCTGATTTGCCCTTGATCTTGCTCTGCCCGAGATACAGTCAGGAGGCAGTTCAGCTGAGGACAAGCCGACCCCGACTCTGGTCTCAGTTCTTTCGGCGATATTCATTTGGTCTCGGATGAACCTCAGTGTAATGAACACCTGCTAGGACCTCCTTTGCCTCATTCTCGTTCACAAAGAGACAAGACCAGTTAAGCAAGGACTTAAGAAGAGAGGAGATTGTGGTGGACACCCTCCTGCCTTCCCTCTTGCTCTGCTTTCCAAAGGGAGTCAGTGGTATTTCCCCAGATGTAGTCTGTGCACCGGGTAGTCTGGGAGATCCCAGGATTAGTATGCTAGGGTTATCTAAGGAGGCACATCCTCACTGCTGCGTGCTGATGTGGAGCTGAGGTGTACAGCTCTAGAGAGCAGCGTGTATGGAAGAGCTGCACCCTGTGTCTCAGAAAAGGTGAAGAAGGAAAAGTGGTGGCTAGCGTACATGGTGAATGAAGAAGGTGGACCCCTGAAGGTGAAATGTGACTGGCTAGGGTTGGGGAACCCCAGGTGAATTGGGAAATGATCTGCCTAATTAAGGGGAGCACGGGACAGAATTTTTTTTTTTTTGGTTGATTGTGTGTCTGACTTCCTTAAGAAGCCATACAGGCATTTCTCAACCTGCTGAGAGTAACTAAGAAACCAAACTCAGTGGCAACATCTTCCATCTTAAGGTCCTCTATCCGCAAAGTTGTGAGGTTGATCAACATCTAGCTGTTTCCTTCATGATCTCCTGCCTTGGCCTTTTCTAATGTCCTTGTTCTATTCACTGGGCTCCAGCAAAGGAGAAGGCAGTGCTAACTAACAAGGCTGTCTAAACGTTAGAAACCTGTTGGGCTCTTGCCCAGGATGTGCATGTCAAGGGGAGCTCTGGACACAAAGGCCTTCTGAAGTCCTGTCGTGGGTTCACTGCTGCCGTCTGCTGCTACCCACAGCAAAAGCTCTCCTGTGCCTGATACTGATACTTAGATCCTGATTAGCTAGATGTCTCAGGACTGGGTCCTCAGGGCATCCTAGAATGCCTGCCTTACTGGAAGAGAAGAAGGTTCAGTTGGGTATCAGTCAGAACTTGTTGCAGGCCCCCCTTGGGGATGGGGAGAAGAATAAGAAGTCTGTGAAACAACTGTCTTTTCTCTGACAGTGCTGGGGTTGATAACAACAAATTGAAATTGTTCCCTTTCCTCTGTCCTCCTATTACTGCCTCCTCTCCAGGTTTTAAATATTCCTCCTACTAAACGGCGGAAGTAAAGAACTAATTATCTTCCCTATTTTTATCATCAAAGACCTCCGATAGCAGTTAAGTATCAAATTGGTGGGATTCCAGGTACAAAACAAAAAGCCTTCACCTTTTGTTAGCTGGTAGAACTGAGTCAATATTTGAAGATCCTTTTTCATTTCTTTATCTGGAATCTAGCCTGTAAGTACCAAAGCCCAATGTCCTGCAGCCAGTGACGAGGCTAGACCCAAGCAAGGACTCAGATACCGGGTCAGTGGTGCATGACTCTCATGGAAAGTCAGAGGACCATTGAGCTGCATCTATTCTTTCTTAGTGGGGGACTTTCCAGGAGCTTTTTACCCAATGGCGCTGCCCTAGACTTTTGTGTGGCCAAAGCAGGAGGTCAGATGAGGAACTGGAAGTGGGGAAAAATGCCAAGAACAGGAGAAGAGAAAAGGAAGAGATGGTAATTTGATGGGATAATAACTAATAATAGTTAGTAATAGTGAGAATACTTGTGAGCTATTATTTATAGATAATTTACATTGGTATAGATTCTCATATATTGATACAAATTCAAATTCTATTTGCTATATTGAATATGCTCCTATTTCTGTTTATAATATTTATGCACCTATGCAAAGTTATTTTATCCAATTGTATGAATTCATGTTTCTACCTCTGCTTAATATATTTTGTATATTGATGCAATTTTAGGATGTATTTATCATATTGCACTATACATTTCTACCTCTGATCAAGACACTTATACATTGTTTACATTTTGAGGTCATTGTCTTCATTTGCTTCACATTTGTTTAAAGATTGTTTGATATTTTAATATTAAGCCTTAGTCTTTAAGCTATATAGGTATTAAGAATTATAGGCCAATAATCATCTATGTTTGTCATAGTTAGACTAATCAGGTTCTTTAGATGCATAGAGATTGTATTTCACATAGATAGGTCATCTTCAACCACTTCAAAGAGCTATAGAATATGACATTTAAATAACTTAGGACTCTGTTGACATGAGACATGATTGCTCCCGGTAGCACTGATCTATTCCTGAGAGAATGTTGGGCACCAAAGACACACCACTTGGAGCTTGTTTTCTTCTTGGCAAAACTGGTCCTTGGGCAAAGAACTGGCCCTGCCTCAACCACTGACAAAATGCATGGTGTCCAGACTGGACAAGCAGGATACAAGCAAAAAGACTGCCAAACCTTGCCAAGACAGGGTAAGATGGTTTTTCAAATTTTCCTGCCTCTGAAAGTGGTCTGTCAGTTACTCTAGGCCTTAGCTAAAGCTGGTTGCCCAAACTTTGCAAATGAGACTTTGGGTGATTGCCCAGGTAGCTGGTTGTCTCTATCATTTCTTGCACTTTTTGGAAGTTGCTTGATTGCACTTCCTGTTTACTCATGTAATATTATTTCCCTTCTCAGGTCTTTGATGGGGTTGAAGACAAGATAGTTGTAGTTACTTTCCTCTTGTGACTTAGCCAAGCCATTTCTAATACAAGACTTAGACACCTTAGGATAGGATGACTATTGAAACATTTAGCATATGTTTCTTGCTTGGTGTTGTTTGTGTTGTTTGTAATTCTAATTTTTATACTTGATTTTTGTTCTTATTGTATACAGTTTTGTACTGGGCTTGGAACACTCTTATTTAGACAAAAGAAGGAGGTGTTATGGGAACTCCTTCAGCCAATGGCCTTTGGGATGCTAGCCCACTTTGGGCATGGTCTAATTTACTATAAATGTGGACGTAAAAACTTATGTGGGCCTCTTGGATGCTGGATTAGGTTTCAGTTCCCTGCACACGCAGAGGACTGTGGATCTCTACTCTTTTTGTGAGTTTGCCCTCAAATAAATAAACTTTTGTTATACTCTGTTCTGGGCTAGTGTAGAACTGTTTTATATCACAACAGACTGACCCTGATAGACTCTGTCAAAAACTCAAGACATGTACAGTTTGGGGAAATTCACCCCAGAGGAAAAGACAGGCAAAGAGCAATGAGCAGACAATTTCCATATGTATGGGAATGCATACACGTGGAGAGAGAGAGAGAGAGAGAGAGAGAGAGAGAGAGAGAAACCATTTTACTGTCCATAACATATCTCAGAATTTCTAGCAAGTCTCAAATATATATAATACAATTTATCAAAAAACAAAATTTAGCCAGGTGGTGGTGGCAGCACACACCTTTAATCCCAGCACTCAGGAGGCAGGCAGATCTCTGTGAGTTCGAGGCCAGCCTGGTCTACAAGAGCTAGTTCCAGCACAGGCCCCAAAGCTACAGAGAAAACCCTGTCTCGAGAAACCAAAACCAAACAAAAACAACAACAAAATTTAAAGTGAACAACTGTCAATAAACATGAAATGTTCGGTTATACTAGTAACCAAAGAAGAACATTGGAAGGCCTTTATAATCCAACTGGAAAAGATTACACTCTGCTAACCAAGTGTGGGCAGAATTGCATTCGTGGTACTGTGCACTATCCGATATCTACTTCCTGTGGCCATTTGAACCAGGCTAGTGAGGTGGCTTCTTTGTTGCCAAGCCTGACAACATGGAGGAAAGAATAAACTTCAAGTTGACCTCCACATATGCAGTCTGACAAATCTGCATTTGTATACACATACAACACACTTACACATACACACACATGAAATAATATAAAATAAAAATTTTAAAGCTTTAACCATGGGCTTATTGTTTGGCTTAGAAATTTTACTTTGGAAATTACTTTAGGGAAAGAGTCCCAAAATCTAAACAATGCATTTAGGTGTGTTTTTAGGAGAGAGACACACCACAGACGTCCAATGATGAGAGATTCAGTAGCAAATGACGTGTTCTAGAGCAGTGGTTCTCAACCTCCCTGATGCTGTGACCCTTTAATACAGTTTCTTGCATTGTGGTGACCCAAGCCATTATCATTGCTACTTCATAACTGTAATTTTGCTACTGTTATGAATTGTAATGTAAATATCTGTTTTCTGGTGGTCTTTGGGGGTAGCAGCCTACAGGATGAGAACCACTTTTCTAGACCATACAGAGCCAGTGAGAGTAGGAATGGTAAGTAGTATTTGATGACATAGAAATAACCATGCCATAGAACAGAGACACGCCAGCCCATTATTTCATAGTACACGTGCATAGAAAGGACTGGAAATTAATGCATTGGTCACTGGCAGGTGGTATTTGTCCAGGTGATGGGATTAAAGCATTCTTTTTTAAAAATATTTTCATGTGTCTATTTTCTAAACTTGGTGCAATGATGAAATTTGGCTTTGTAAGAAAATAAAATCCTGATAACATTTTTCAGAAGACTCAATGAGGTTTTAGGTTTAGTGAGATAGGGATTACAAGAAGAAATGCCTGGAGCTTGAAGTTGTTTGAGAGGTGAGAAGTCAGAGGTAGGTAGAGAAATGGGGAACCACAGCCCATTGTCTGGAGCAATGCTCACTTCCTCCAGGGTGGACTGAAGAGCGGGTGGGACTTGGAGACAGCACAGGCTTATCCCAGAGGACAGAGTCATGATTTTGCTAATGTGTTGTTCAGCTGAGTGACTGACCACAGAGGAGCTGCCTCTCTTCTCCCGCCCCAACATCCCTTTCCCCTTCACTAAACAAATACTAGCCAGCACAGATCGGCTTTCACTTGGCATAAGTCAAGAGGAAAGCATGGAAGGGGGAGGATAGCTTCCAGAGCACAGTGAGGAGCCAGGCCCAGGCAGGCTAGCTACTGACCTCTGGGCATATCCATGGGGTCAAAGCTGGCCAGGAGGTCACGGCACCACTGGCGGTCACCTTCCACCTTGCTCAGCCAGTTGTTGCAGTTGAAGTAGTAGCGGAGATGGGGCCTCTTCATGTCGGTCACTATCACCCGGTCCAGGTACCAGCTGGCGTTCAAACCTGTGTTGTCATGCTCGATCCTGCGGCAGAAGCCAACACCCACATTTTACTGGCAGAATCAGGATGTTGCGATGCCCCTTCCATAGGAGGGTACCCAATGACTACTTCAGAGACGCCCAGTCATTTGTTCCCTTTGGTTTTAAGTTTCCTTGTCTATTAATGGGGATATTTTGCAAGGCAGATGTGCATATTAATGACCGCTATACTGTCATACTGCCACAGGGGCTCTCGGTAGGAGAGCCTTGAGTTGTGCCTGGCAGGGCCTGTGCTGCTTCCTAACCTCGGTCTCTGCCAGCGCTGCACCCCTTCTGCTCTGACCTGAGTTGTACACGCGCATCACCTTTGGGAGCCTATCAGAGTCACGACGAGAAAGACACCTGATCCAGTTCTTACTAAAAAGGATTATTAAAAGGAGGGCATGAAGAAAGAAGTAGAGAGCAGAAAGCACCTAGCCCTTTGGACTTGGTGGGACCTGGCACCTGGGTAAACCGTCCTGTCCCATCACTCCTAAGTTATCAAGTTCCTCTCTTAGTGGCCCTCACCCCGGGCACCATCCTTAGTTGTCATCATCCAAGGGTCCCCATCTAGAACAAGACTGTCCCATAGAAAGTTCATGTGAGCCAAACATACAATTCTAGATTGCTCTAGTAGCCTTGACCTTGACGATATAAAGAAACTGATAGAATTGATCTTAACAATACACTGTATCTTCCACTTACCATGTTAACACATGATCGTGTAAAATGTAACAATGTGGTGTACATTCTGTTTCTCCTGTTAAGTCTTAAAAAACAACAACCTGGTGTCTGTTTTATCCACACAGCACACTTGGAGTGAGTCAGCTGTATTTTAAGTGCACAGCAGCCACAATGCCTTCTGTGCTGGGTGACATAGATACAGAGTCTTCCGAATCCGTGCCCCAAATCTTCTCACTTCCCACAGCCCCCACCTGTGCCTAATTTCTTCCCTAGAGCATGGCCACTAGATGACCTCATAGTACAGGCAACATTTCATTCCAGGCCATCATTCTGAAGCTTTATGCCAGTAATTCACAGTCCGGTACAGCCCATGACCCCAATAAACAGATGACCAACCCGATCCACTGGGCCTGTCCTCTACATGGTCTCATGCCTCTGCCTGGTCAGACCATTTCCTATATACCTACCACCTTCCCCTCCTGACCTCCCTGAGAGAGTTCCCTCTCTGCTTGTATTCCCTTCCCTGTACACAACCAGTACCTGTGGCCCTTGTATCCTCTCCCAGCAAAGGGACTGTGTGGTCCCAAATTTTCTAGTGGGGAAAAGAAGAGTCAGGACTGAACAGAAGCTGCATTTGAGCCCTGTCCAGGCCCCAGTTAGGGACAATCAGCCCACAGATGAGCCTAAAGTGAGCATAAACCCGAATGGGGCGGTTAGCCGAGACTAGGAAAGGAAGAAGGGAACAATCAAATGCTCTTCTTTTGTAGCCAGCCTAGAAGTTACCCCTTTTCATACAGCTCACAGAAACTCCCTCAGTGAGAACAGCATCAGGGGAATTTTCATCCAAAGGTATCTTGCAGCAAAGCCCTCACTGAGGGCTTAATGACTGCTCTACACACAGACTTGGTGGGCGCTAGCATTATATAGATTAAGTACCGTTATTAGAGAGAAGGAAGCAGAGGAATGGATAGGTAAACTGTCTAAAATCCTGCAGCAAAAAACAGCAGAGCAAGACCTTGGACTTGGACCTAGAGATCCATCCCCAATTACTGTGCTCCAGTGTTTGTAAGAACTTATGTCTCTGTGTGTGGGGAGTTACATCCAATTGTCCAAGCCCATGAAAGCAAGTCTCCAATGATGTGGTTTGGAGCTCTGTGATTCAGGATGGGGACATGGGACATAATTCTGGCTTTTAGTAATTCCTCAAATGTCAGTCAGCTGAGGATTCAATATCCAGAGAAATGCCAATTTTGATTATCACCACTACCATATGTTAGGGGCAAACTCTCACCTGATTTTATAGATGAGGCCCACATTATTGGTCCGCACCCGGAATACGTCTACGTTGGCTTTCTCAAAAGCAGATTCACTCCTGCAGGAAACAGGGCCGTCAGTCCCACTCACAATGTGTCTCGTGGGCCCAGGAGCAGAGCCAGAGGCTAGTATCCTCTCCTCCCTCTTTATCCCATGCATGGAAAGAGCAGCATGCACCTAGCTCCCGTTCTGAGCTCTCGCCCTGACATGGTCTGAGAGAAGAGGAAGGGCAGGCAGGTGCCGTGCTTAGACTCACATCCAGGTGTTCTTTTGATTATGGTTGTGAGTCACTAACACAGGCATAGTGGGTGACACCAGTGCCATTGTGTGGACATGCAAGCCACTAGAGGTAGAAAAACCAGGGTCTGGTCAGGATAGAGGAGGAGGGTGTCATGGATGCCTGGAGCCTCTTGTCTGCAGGTCCCCTTGCAGGTTACCCTCACCTGCCCCGTTGTGCAAGAAGAATTGCAATGGCAGCCCCAAGTTGATGCAGACCTTGGGTGGCTACCTGTGGTCCTGCCATTCCAAAGAGAAAGGGGAAACCTCTCCCCCACCCCACCTCTAGTCCAGCAACCATGGAGGTGAGGGCAGTAAGGGAATCAAGACGAATATCTGGCAAACTGCCATCAGATGAAATACACCTGAGGCGTGAGGCAGCACAACGCCCAGGAGAGTCCCAGCTTCTGCACACTCGAAATTCAAGTGGCTACGCCCAGGAGGCTCAAGGCTCCTTGCCCCAGGATCTTCTGGAGTGGATCCCTAAGTCTCATGTTGGCATCTCTTTCATCCTCCACAGGAGCTAAGAACTCAGCTGTGAGAGCCCAGACCGCCAAGCAGTTCTTCCTGCCTCATAGCTGGGCCCTCTGGTTTGGGAGACTATGGTCTCTCAGCCAGGGCTCATGGGACCAGCACCGGCCAGGGAGAAGAGGAAAATACAGGAGATATTTGCCTAGGCTGTTCTCTAGACCTTAAATGTGTTCCCAAAGTCCTGTGAGCCTCACATTTCACACACGCCCAGTCGCTAGTTGGAAACCTTTAAGAGGTTGGAGCTGGGGGTGTGGGTCAGGGCACTTTTCTGGCATGCATGAGGCCCTGGGTTTGATGCCCAGAACTGTACAATGAAGGAGGTAGGGCCCAGGGGAGGGAAGTCGGTCACTGAGGATGCCCTTGAAGAGGGTGTTGGGACCCTGTGAGGACTCCGCTTTCTCTCCTTGTTTCCTGGTTGCTGTGAGTTGAACGCTACCTTCACAGTTGGTGTTGACTTGCTATAGCCCCAAAAGCAAAGCAGCCAACTGATCACGGGCCAAAATCCCTAAAACCTCAGAGCAAAATAACCCTTTTCTCTTTTCAGTTGGTTTAGTTCAGGTATTTGTTACAGCCATGGAAAGTTAAGTAGTCTGAGCTTATAATGACTACTGGCTGTCTGTGCTCTTCAAAATAAAGGGGTAAAAGGCTTTCTCCCCAGGCCACAGGCTGAAGGTCGGGCACAGAGGGCCTTCCAGGTTCTTCAGGGTCCAGAGGCTGGGATTTTGCAAATGGACCCACTCTGGCGAGCAATCTTTAAAAGGCAGGGACACAATCAAGCAGGGTCCAAGCCTCATACGAAAGAGCAGAGGCCATGAAGATGTATACAAAACAGCCTTGTCAAGGAAAAGAGAACCCAAGAAGAAACCTGGGGACAGAGAAGTAAGAAGAGGAGTGATGGATGTATCTGGTTAGCTGTAGGGGAACGGGGACCCCCAGGCTGGTGGCACATGTCTGAGCTCAGGTAGGTGTCATTCAGGGAGAAAGGGAGGAGGGGTCAAGCAAGGCCACTTTAAATGTGCAGTCAAAATGTTTCCTCCAAAGAATGAGTTGGTCTTTTTCCTGGGGAAACAATGTTTCTGGATCCGGTGTTGAAAATGGAATCAAACCAAACCAGGACTGTGAAGGTCTGCTGATGTGGGGTTGCATCTGTGGGGGTAACGGGACACTCCAACCCCTGATTCTGTCGCAATCGCTGTGAAATAACTCAGAAAACACATGGACATCAATTCTACACGTTAAGATTTTGTGAATGAGAAACAGAAAAAAATGAATAAATGGTATTTTCTCTTTGACACAAAGTAATAGCTTTTTAGAATAAATCAACAAAAATTTCTGCATTCAGTAAACACCCTAAGGAATAGACGCTATATGATTGAACACTTTGTAGCTATTAAGGATCCTATTATAAAAATAACATGAAGTTTATAAGCTTAAAAAATATATTAAGATAGAATCTGAGAGCAGAACAATTGATACAAATGGGACATCATCTTCATTTAAAAACAGCGAGTGGGAAAATTTACACAAATATACAATGTCACATCTAGAGGCTAAGACTATAAAGTCTTATTTGTGCTTATCTATATAAATTTTCACATATTCCGAAAGGAACCCATACTGCTTTTGTGAGTCCCCATGCTTCAGGACCCCTCGCCGCACCTCCTGACACCCAACGCAGCTCATGGGCTGCCCCGGGGCACAGTCTCTGAAGGTCTGAGGATGGTCGGTGTCACCTAAAGGCACAAGGAACCTGGGAAACAGGTTACAGGAAGTAGAGGGCAGGGGGGGGGCGGTGTCCCCGGACCATTTCAGCCAATGATGAGGCAGCTGGGTTTCCGAGGCGCCTCTGAGGAGGACTCTGGGAAAGAAATTCTGAAAGCTGCCCTGAGCCCTAAAGCCTTGCCATACTCCATTGTACTTACTGAAATCAGCCCATGCTACTGTGCAGCCACAGCCTGGGGAACAGAGAAACAGGGGGCGGGCAGGGAAGCTCCGCCTGACCAACACAGGCGGGGACACTCAAGGCCGCTTTGTTGGGGGCTGGGATGGTATCTGCTCAAATGTGATGTTAAAGTCGCCCATGGAGACCAACCTGTTTCTGGCTTACAGGAAAACTCCATCTTCAGAGAAGAAAGGGCTGCAGACAAACTCCATTGGTACCTGTCCGTTCTCAGGGAAAGACTGGGACCATCTCAAACAAACCCCAGCCCTGCCCACTCTGGGATCGGATCTGAAATGCCCACTTGCAGAAAGTCAGGATGCAAATGCTGTAGAAAACTGACCAAGGCTGGGTTAGAAATCCCAAAGGAAACAAAAGTGCAGGCTCCTCGCGTTTCCCAGCGAGATGAGAACCCCATCATAGCTCTGGCAACAAATAAAGCCCCCTGCTCCCATCATCGCTCAGCAGGGACTTCGCCCAGAGAGAGCCTCAGAAGGCTGTACCTGGCATCTTAGCCACCAAATAGGCAGAGCCTCCAGACTAAAATGCCAGGGACTCTCTCACACACTGGGGTGTGGATTCTCAGCAGGAAAGACAGCATTCGTAACATACATGAAACCCCATCCTTTTGCCATATCTTTAACTCGTAGCCTCCTGGGATCATTTTGTAGAGACCTCACTGGGGTAGAGATTGGGGGAGGGTTTCTGTGTGGGAACTAAGTGAATGTCATCTTGGCTGCCTAGGAATCAGATAGTAAAGATCTTCTTGAAATAGGAATTGTGTTATATTGGGTGAGGGGTGAATCCTGCTAAGCCATGTGGGATTCTGTGTTCTAGGATACAGGAAAGGGCACAGGAATGAGCTCAAATCAGGCTGAAACAGAAAAAGGGAGGACAGGAGACAAGAGATGAGAGATGCGGCCAGAGGCTATGGAAAGGGTTTGGGAGAAGTGCCAAGAAAGATCAAGGTTGAATTTTAATACGGGGGAGCTGCAACTCATTTGTTTGCATTGGTCAGTGTGAACCCTTTCTCAGGCCCAGAGCTACCGGAGAAGTCTTACATACAAAAGCGTGTGTGTGTGTGTGTGCGTGTGTGCTACGCACGTGGACACATGCATGTATACAAGGATCCGTGCTGCAGGTAACTCAGTGGGTCTGGTTTGAGTGTGAGGAAGAGGACCGGGCAGACAATGAAGTGCGAAGAGACAGAGCAGGAGGCAGCACATCTTGCATTACATGGGGACTCAGAAGTAACCTCAGCTGCCACCCATGTGTGACACATCCCAAACCTTCAGCAAATTACAGTCCCCTCCTGAACTCAGTTTCCAGCTGAGTGGCAGTGGTGTCGTGAGCAGAATTTTGCACAGCTGTCTTTGTAGCCTTTTCCCCCAATGTCTCACCGCAGCCAGATCCTGGCCTCTTGCTCACAGTTAAGGTGACATCAGCTGCCACTGTCAACTCAGTATCCACTGACTGGCTTTCAGGCAAGGCCTTCCAGTCTGGCCTCTAGCCTTTCCCGTATGCTTCAAGACAGCAACATGGTTCTCACTGGCAGTTCCATCTGGGCCCACCTAGAGCACTTTCCCTGTCCACAAGCCTTGCAGTCTCTCTGGGTCTAACCCATCTTTTGTATTCCTCTCTTATCCTCATTCATTTCAGCACTGAAGACTTAGGTTGTATCTTTCCCTGTGAAGTGTCACTCTGACTACACATTTCAGGTGTCTACCGAGTTCTGCCTATTCTTTATGACCCAGGACAAGTACAGGGGCCCAGGAAACCCAATTGCACCTCCACTGCAGATCCAACACCTCCCTTCACAGTACTCTCTAGTCTCAGCAGCACCCAGCTTCTATCCCCACCCAGGTCCACCCTCACGCTGCTGTCAAGCTGCCCTGACTAGCAGATGGAGCTCCTGTCTGCTCACTTATTTTTGCTTCCCAGCCTCAAGCATGACACAGACCTAGGCAGAGATTCTCTCCCGGAGCCTCCCCAATAGACCCCAGTGGTCTCTGGATTGCCGACTCCTGTCCCTAGGCTAATCTGGAGAAGCGGGCTCAGTGACAACCCTTCTCTCTTGGTGTGTTACATCAATGATCTGGGCCTCCCCGAAAGAAAGTTTGGTAAACTGATAAGCAGGAGGGAAGAAGCAAAGGATGCTGGGTATGTAAAAGGAGGAAAGACTGTGAGAACCCACGACAGTCTGGGGACCACAAAAACCAGCTGGCCATCTTCCCAGAGCATCTCCTTCCTCTGGGAGGATGCATGGCAAAAAGGATGAATATTTCATGTATTCCCTTTACCGTGCCCACGTCACAGGAGGGAAAGACTTCCACGAGAGTCACGTGCAGTATGAGTAGTGCAAGGAGGCGGGTACCCTGTTCTGCAGAAATGGACAAAAGAAGGGGTTATGCTCATCTCAGCATTGCTGTGTGGGCTTAGGACTCACACATCACAAGACTGGTCACTCTGCAAAGTGCAGTGTTGCGGTCTCCTAGCATGGCCACGCCACCTCTCTATAACTTCACCTCTTGTCCTCTAGAGGTCCCAGGCCACAAACCTTAGGGACCAGAACCTGTGGAACAACTCTCCAGGGCCACAGATTCGTGTCATCAATTAAAATGTCTGTAGCACCAATGTCAATGAAGGACCGTTTCTCACATACACATACACACACACACACACACACACACACACACACACAAAACCTGAAGGTCTGTGAGCTTCTTCCTCGGCCTCAGTTTTCCTATGAATGGACCAGGTTAGTAGATTTAAATAGCTGTGGAACTTTTCCTCAACTAGATTGCTTATTCTCCAATATCAAGGGATACTCATGGGTATCCCTTGGGAGATCTAAACTAGACATTACTGTTTATAAAAATCTAGAATGGGACAAAGGAGAATTGGAAGGAAAGCACTGGGAAATCCTCAAGATGATATTTGGATTGTTGACAGAGAAATCTTGTCATTCAACATGGCTGTGATCTAACTGTTCGCCTCTACAGAGAAGAAGGCCACCCCTGAGTTCTAGAACTTGGCCAACCAAACTAATCTCCCAGGATCCCCACAAACCAAAGCAGTACTCACTTGCTGGTGAGATGGAGCTTGGGAGAGAGCCCATTCTCTCCAAAGATTGTGATGAACACATTGGCATCTGTCCCTGCACCACGAACATCCCCTGTGGCTGTGACCACCTCATACACTAGAGGAGAAAAAAAAAACAGATTGCAGGCTCAGAAGAGAACCCAGAATCCCATTCTCACAATCCTGAACCAGGTCAAACCCACACTAACTCTAGACCGAAACTCACAGTCGGTGCCAGACACTGCTTTTGCAGAGGAATCTGAAAGCGTAGAGACAAGGCCAGCTTCATTCTGCATGGGTTAATCCCCCAAGGGCTGTGTCTTTGGCAGTGACACTGAGTTCCCTGCCAATGGTCCTTTTGAAGCTTGCATGGCTTGTTGCCAACACTGTTCCTGGTCAGGGTGTCAGCACCTGCGTACTTCCTGAGGGAGAACATCTCAAGATCAGTGTGGTGGTTGGAATGAAAATGACCCCATAGACTCACATGGAGTGGCATTATTTGTAAGGATTGAGACATGTGGCCTTGTTGGTGTAGGCGTGACCTTGCTGGCGGAAGTGTGTCCCTGGGGGTGGGCTTTGAGGTTTCAGAAGCTCAAGCCAGGTCCAGTGTCTCTCTCTTCCTGCCGCCTGCCAATCTAGATGTAAAATTCTCAACTCCTTCTCTAGCGCCTGTCATGTTTCCTGCCATGAGGACAGTAAACTAAATCTCTGAACTGTAAGCCAGTCCCAGTGGAAGGTTTTCCTTTATAAGAGTCACTGTGGCCATGGTGTCTCTTTGCCACAACAGAAACTTAACTAAGACAGGAAGGATCTGTTATAACCAAGGGGACTGGGTAGGATGAGCAGGGGCATTCAGCATCCAGGAGTGTTGGCGAAACTTTGGGAATGTATCTTGAATCCATTTTTGGAATCAACTCCCAGAATCTAGCACAGACCCGGCCTGAACAGGGTTGTTGCAGTCAGCCACCCCCAGAGCCACATCACCTCTGCTGAGAAGTGGGAACAACCACACACCAACCTATCCAGCTGCTATTCCTATCTCCCAATGAAGTGTGCTTCCCCAGCGTGTTTTAGGAAGAGACTCACTTCTGAGTCAGTGGTGGGCTGGAGACGCTGATTCAGGGGACCGACCACACGTGTGTGCAGGGAGGAAGGCTAATCAAAAGGAAATGACTGCGTTGGGAAGGAGGAATTTGCAATGTGGAGAGCTGGTCAAATGTGGGAAATGGTATTTGAAATCTTCGGGGCCCAGGTCAGCTGTTCACCACATTATGGAAGTGTACAAACATCAAATGCTTGAAACTGTATCACAACCAGCACTGACTGATGATTTACTACGTACCTAGCCCTGAGCTAGGGGCTTCGTGCCCCTCATCACACTTGATCATTGCTGTAAAGCTAATCTCATTCCTACTTCTGGTCTTTAGAACAGATTGCCCACTGCAGAGTATATTCGAGCTCTCTTGAGGAGGTCTTGTGGATTGAGTTACCGTTTGAGGGTTTAACATTCATCTTTCAATACTACCCATCTGCAGCCCATTCTGCAGGAAGGTTTTGTCCCACATACAAAGTAGCAAAGTTGAGAGGTGGATAGTGGAGAGTAGAATCAATCCTTCTGAGCAACTGTAGCATTCTGGGCCCGGAGAAGGTGTGTTCTGATTATTATCCATCTCACTGCAAACCCACAAGCCTCTGCATGCTGAGGCAAAGTGTTGGGCATCAACGTCACACAATGCCACAGAGATCTAGAAGTAGCCATTAGAACCAGGGTGGCTCTTTACAAGTAGCTACCTGCCTATAAGACTGGATAGAAATATCTGCTTTGCAGAACTATTCTGGGAATTGAGAATGTAGAGACCCTGACACATATAAGATAATAAATAGCCTTTCTTTTTTGAAGCTATTGTTCATGCAAACAAAGCCCATTTCGTCCAAAAACTAGCACCTGTTCCTTTGGCAGACAGTGTATTAGCTCAAGCATCATGAACATGGCATGAGGTTAATTCTGAATCCCTTCAGGGGCATCTCTGGTCCTTGCCTGTGAAGAATGGGATCTGCAGTGTCTGGAGCTGAGAGGAACACTGGATATCCCCAGTTCTGACAAAGCTCGGCAGAGGAGCCATGCGTGGGGAAGGAAAGCAGTCCATGCGTTTGGACTCTGCCTCTCATGAGACTTGTGACAAGGCTTGAGACATCACAGCCTGCACCTCGGGGTAAACTGTTCAGCATCAGGGCAGCCACAAGTGCTGCCCGCATTATCTGTGTGTGCACAGGGGCATCTCTGTGTCAAGCTGATACAGTACAGGAGAACGGCCAGCTCGATGGAAAGGCCAGGGCCACGTCATTGGAAATTTGTAGAAAGAGACCCAAAAAGACTTAGAGAAGAGGAAGATATGGGCTCCAGGAGGTGTGGGAGTTGACTCGCTAGCTCCCTCAGGAGTGCACGGCTACTCCTAAAGTCAGACACTCGCCATATAGAAGTTGCTCATCTGAATTTAATTATAGTTAAGGCCATCAAGGAAATGACAGTGAGTCACAGATGAAAATATGGCACCTGGAATACATCCAACAAAAGACTCATACCCAGAAAGTATGAATAATTCACATCAACAAATCAGACGGGGACTGCATACTTTTAACACACAAGTCTTTAAAAGATAGACAATCACTTATCATAAGATCTAAAACTTCCAGTTTTAGGTTTTGACCCGAGAGAGACCAAAACAGACACACAGATGCATAGAAACCCATGAACTCAATGTTCATAATAGCTTACTCTGAGCAGAGCTGAATGAGAAACCACCTAAATGTCTATCAGCAGGTGAATGGGTTAACAATCCGCAGTATACCCACACCCTGGGTACCACTCAGCCGTGAAAAGCAACACGCTGTTGGCACATGCTATGTAGCACATATGTAGACTAAGAAACACTCATTCTTTACAATGCTATTCATGGGAAGCCATCAATAGCAAATAGGACCTACTTTAACAGGAGGCTGAAGAGTGGCTGCTTGGAACAGGAAGCTGGCAGGGAACAATGCTCTCTCTAATGTAAATATTCTTCACATTGACTAATCACACGGGTATAATACTAATTGAGTAGGACATTTAAAATAGATGTACTCTATAATAAGTTTCAGCAATGCTGAAAAGTGCAAAAATGTCTTAATGCGTCATCAAAGGTGTCTGAATGGCCACCAAATACAGGAGATGTGCAAATAAACACGTTCGGCCCCATCATTCATCAGGGAAATGAAAACCCCAGAAAAACACCACCAGACACCCACCAGGATGGCAGGAATAAAGAGAACTGACAATACCAGCGTCGGCAGAACGTGAATCTACTGCCCCTCTTGTATGTAATGGGGGTGCATTAGAGGCTCTACGCACCGATAGGTGAACAGATGTTCACCCTGTAACCTAGCACTTCAGCTTCCAATTTTAATTCCAGGAGAAACGAGTGTGCAAATGTCCAAGATCTGTAGCCTCTTTATTCACCATAGTACACAAATAAGGTGTAAGGAATTCGACAGGAGAATCGTCAAATCACCAGTGATGTGTTTATAACATGCAATCTTATTCGTGCCTGAAAAGAAAAACTATGTATCATGTCACAGCAGGCACACACCTCTCAGGTGGGATGTCACGTGAGAAAAACGATAGACCCAAAAATATACACACAGCAAAATACATATCTCACCCCTGTAATCCCAGCGCCAGGCACCTAAGGCATGAGGACTTCTGAGAGTCAAGACTAGACTTGGCTACATCGTAAATAGTCAGAGGAACTGAGCTACAGAGGAAAACCCCGGCTCCCCAAAGAGTATATACTGTGTGACTCCATTTATATGAAGTTAAAGAATAGGAAAAAGCGGCTCCTGGGGATAGATTCAGAGACTTATTAGGTCTGGCAGAGGTATGAAGGAGCTCTGTGGGGGCTAGAAACGCTCCCGCTCTGGTCTCGATCAGCGGTTCCACCCGCGCGCCCAAAGGTAAGTACTCTTCTTGGTACTTCTGGTCCTGTACCGTGTGCATTGCGAGGCAGTCCCAGAACTGCTACCCTATTCTGCTTCATGGGAGCCCAGGAACCCGGGAGCCCTCCCTCTTCTCCTGTGCCCTGCGCCCTGTGCCCTGCACTCCCTAACCCCCAGACTCAGAGGGAAGCAGTGGACAGAGGAACAGACCCCACCACCCCACAGGCAGCTCGCACCCTTTGCCTTGTAGTACTCATGTTCCAGCTCGTCTTCGTCATCCTCTGAGTTGTAGTTCAGCAGCTCCTCCTCGTACAGGCCCAGAAAGTCGATGTCTTTCTTCCTCCGCTTTTTCTTCTGGGGCATCATTTTGCTGCCTGCCTCTTGTGGGACCCGGTACACTCACCGGTCTAACTCCACCTCTTCCCTAGACCTGTGCCTCTCACTCAGAGAACTGCGGAGCCCTCCTAGGGCTTCAGGTCCGGATGGATCTGGCCTTGTTCCCTAGGTCTCCTGGGTCCCCCATCCCAAAGCACTGTCCCACTTTTCTCCTCTCTGGTCCCTCAACCCAACACAGCGCTTTTTTTCTTTTTCTTTACTTTCCCCCCTCTCTGTTCCCTGCTCATTCTGGGCCACCTCCTCTCATTCTGCACCTGCCCCCGGGGCTTCTTCTTGAGATCTATCACTTGTTGATGAAAATGAGAAGGTCGTCCTCTCTCCTCCTTCCTCCACACCCCTTTGCAGAGACTCAAGTGACACCATGCCCTGGCATCCACTTCCCACCTGGCCTCACAATGGGGGGGGGGCTGGCACTCGCAACCCCTCCAGGCCACTCTGAGGGCAAGTAGGGGCCCACTTCTAAGGAGACACCTGAGCTTCCCAGCCCATGAGAACACTGGACAATGCCGTGACCAGGGTTGGTCCTGGGGAGGGCAGAGCTGGGGCAGTCCACGGAGCTCTGGGTACAGAGGATAGGTTTCTCTCCATTATACATGAGTGCCGATCATCTTACCCAGAAGGCAGGTTCTTATGAGACTGCTCTCGGGTTCCATCTTCCAGAACTCTCTCTTCTGGAAGTGACCCTCCTCCAGGTACATCCTGCTGCCCCTCAAAGCATACAGCTGGCCCATGAAGCAGTTTACTGATTGAGTTACTGCCACCCTCAGCCTGGAGCCTAGGAAGTAAGTCCACCTATCCTCAGGCAGCCCCAGAAGGGCACAGATAAGCCAAGATGCACCGCATGGACCTTTTCAAGCATCCTCTGGGTACTCTACTACTCTCTATACTTTGGGAGAACCAGCCCCCGACCCTGCTTAACCCTGTTCTCTTCCAATCTCAACATGTGGGGAGTTCTGAGCCAGGGCAGAACAAGGGTCAGAAGTCCCTTCTAACCCTTACTCAGCAGAGAGCACTTCCCGTGGCCACTAGATGCCCCCTCCTTGCTCATTTTATTAGAATTTTAAAAGACATTCCTTATAACCCGGCTTGTAAGGTTTCTATATAGATTTAAAAATGCTAGAAAAATTCCGATTCACTTAAAACTTGTGATCCTCTGCCCTTGCAGGTGGCTGTAAGGACAGAACCAACACCATCTGCGCTGCCTCCTGGCTGGGGAGCCTGGAACACAGCCCATTTTCCCAGCCATAAAGAGAGAATAATGACCCACTATTGAGTATTTGGCAGTTAAAAAAAAAACTCTTCATCAATCAGAAGTTTCTAGAGACTATAAAAGGTTAGTCAATGTCTGTAACTCCTGCAACAGACTAAATTTCTGTTTCTCTTCCATATTTGTATGCTGAATATTGATATTAAGAAAAACCTCTGCATCTGGGAGAGGCTTGAAGGTGGGGCCCGTGCAGGGAGATAAGGTCGTGGAAGTGGAATGCTTATGGATGTGATCTGTGCTTTACAGATAGGACACCAGGAGCCAGGAAGTCACGTGGGTCAGCAAGTGATGGTTGTGCAGTGTGAGGGCCTTAACTCCGTCTCCCTGAATCCACATTAGCCAGGCATGGAGGCATACACCTGATACCCCAGTGCAGGGACGGTAGAGACAGACAGTTCCTGGACCTTGCTGGCCAGTCACTGCAGCCAAACCAATGAGCTCGAAGTTCACTGGCAGACTGTTTCAAAAAGTTAAGATGGATATTTTTTTAAAAAAGATTAGATTCCTCTGAGTCTGTTTAGTGTTGTCTGTGTGTGCATGGGTATGCGACTGTCTGCTGGAGCATGCCTGGCTTCTAAGAGCCTGCATCTCGGGGGTGTCACTGCATCATCCATCTCTGCATCATCCGCATCTCTGCATCATCCATATCTCTGCATCATCCACATCTCTGAATCACCCGCATCTCTGCATCATCCACGTCTCTGCATCATCCGCATCTCTGCATCATCCGCATCTCTGCAACACATGCATTTCTGCATCATCCGCATCTCTGCATCATCCATATCTCTGCAACATCTGCATTTCTGCATCATCCGCATCTCTGCATCATCCGCATCTCTGCATCATCCATATCTCTGCATCATCCGCATCTCTGAATCATTCGCATCTCTGCAAAATCCGCATCTCTGCATCATCTGCATCTCTGCATCATCTGTATTTCTGCAACATCCGCATCTCTGCATCATCTGCATCTCTACATCATCCACATCTCCGTATCATCTGCATCTCTGCATCATCAGTTCTCCATGTCCACAGAAGCCCAGAACAGGCTGCAAGTTCGTGGTTGAGCTTCTTTTTTTTCATTCTTTTTTTATTGATATTTATTGAGCTCTACATTTTTCTCTGCTCCCGTCCCTGCCTCTCCCCTTCCCGCTTCAATCCTCCCCCAAGGTCCCCATGCTCCCAATTTACTCAGGAGATCTTGTCTTTTCCTACTTTCTATTTCCCACGTAGATTAGATCTATGTGAATCTCTCTTGGTGTCCACATTTTGTCTAAGTTCTCTGGGATTGTGGTTTATAGGCTGCCTTTCTTTGCTTTATGTTTAAAAACCACCTATGAGTGAGTACATGTGATAATTGTCTTTCTGTGTCTGGGTTACCTCACTCAAAATAATGTTTTCTAACTCCATCCATTTTCCTGCTGGTTGAGCTTCTGATTCTTCCCAGTGTCTGGTCTGGGAAGGGACCCATTCCTTGTGGACATCTCCCTCCCAACCCAGCTGTGAGCTCTATGAGAGTGGAAGAGCCTGCCTCATGTTCACTGAATCATACTTAGGACCTGTGCTGCACTTGGTATGAATTGGGTTCAGCAAACAGATAAAATGCATGTGTGATGAAGATCGCAAACAAGTCAATAAAACAAACAGGTTCAAGGCTCAGAACCCAGGAGGAAAGCAGTACGGCCTGGACATAACTCACCTGAAGACAGAGTGAATGCTCTAGAGTAGATGGCATTCTTAGCACATCTCATAAGGTAAGGAAGGGTGGGCCATTCTTAAATAGACAGAGGACATGGGGACAGCAGCCAGCACTTGAACCCTATTCTTGCTCTGAGAAACTTCCTTCTCACTCGCCCTTTTAAGGCTCCCAGATCCCTACCAAGGGAAGGCATCTCTGACCCCAAACATCTTCACCAGGAAAAAAGAGCAACCCTATTTCCTCCCTTACTCTGTGGAGGGTTGGCCCCAGAAACAGTGGAAAGAACTAGGTGACTAAGAGTGGTTTAATAGTAGATGACACACGCCCCCTGCTGGCCTCATTTGGTTTGACCTCCAGAATCTTGAAGATTGGAACTAACCAAGAAAATTCATTTTGCAGGGACTGAGAGGACAGACGCCTGCACAGGCATTCTCTCTCTCTCTCTCTCTCTCTCTCTCTCTCTCTCTCTCTCTGTCTCTCTCTGTCTTTCTCTCTCTGTCTCTGTCTCTCTCCCACACACATACACGCACACACATGCACTCACACACGCACACACACATAAATCATTTTGCTTGAAAATCTATTCAGAGACAATAACAAAACTTTTTTTAGTGAGATATCATTCAAATGAAATGTTTACTGGAATGTTTTTTATGAATGATATTAAAATATTTCTAGAGAATACCATAGCATTTTGTTTTAAAAAAGAAAACATGATCTGAATCAAAACCAAACACTGACCTGGATATAAAGAAGAACGAAACCTGTCATGCTGGGGCCAGGGAATGTAACATGTCCTGACCCCGGGAAAGGAGCACGGCTCTCTTAGATGTTGGCTCAACAAATAATTCTACAGAAATCCAGTTGAGGATAGTTTCACGGGTGTAAATGGTAAGTAACTGGGTCTTAAATCCTTTATTGGATCTGTCTGAGAAAACCAAAAGCATCCACGTCTCTTATCAGGCTCCTGTGCTAAGTACAGAATTTCACTAAGAATCTGCCAGGTCAAGTCACTCCCCAGCTTACATACTCCAGTGAGTTCTCACACCCTCAGAATTAAATCTTGACTTCTCCCAAATGCCTGCAGGCTTCTCTCCACTCTCCACCCCACAGGCACGGTGGCTCCTGTGTGCCCCGTCACACCTTACTCCTCTTTCTGAGAGGCTCGCCATTTTGATAGGAAGCCCAGGCAGTCACTCCACAGCCAAAGGCAAAGCCTCACTTGCTTTCTCCAGTGCTTCTCTGGTTCCACCCGCATTTCTCTCTCACTGGGACTACACCACCTGGTGGCCACCCACCCCCTCACCCTCCTGACAACCACCTTTCCGGAAAATGACAGCATTCACTCTCTTCTTGTCCCATTTCCTAGAAAGCAAAGTGTCTGTCCCATGGCTCTGTGTGAAGCCCCCAATGCCTGGAGCTGTCCGCTACTCTAGCTCCGCCTCCGTCTTCTGCACCCATCCTACAGGAGCTCTTACACCCCTATCCCATACACCTGCAGGTGCCCTGCCCTTCTCAGACGGGCCCAATAAAGAATCTAAGACCCAATTACCATTTACACCTGTGAGACTGTCCTCAACTGCCCCAGACTTCTTGTTTGCTCCTACCTCTGTGATGACACACAGGTTATCACTTTGAAATCACTACTGGACCCCTCATTGAGCAAGCAAGACTCGTGGGAATAATGCGGGTGGTTCTATCCATGGTGATATCTGAAGTCGGAGGTAGACTTGTGATCACACAGCTCACTGTCAGTTTTGTAGTTCTGTATATGGTACAGATGACAGTGTTTCCAGTCAGTTGCAGCCCATTATGGTCCACTGCAGGAGCCCACAATACACAGGAGACAGACTGCTAGCTCATCTTCCTCTGTCCTTAGAGAGATGGCAGCTTTCTACCTTCCTGGTCTCCCTATCTTTGGGGCTGCAGGTTTGGACACACAGTAACCTGCCCCCTCCTGCAGGTTAGGACACACACTAGTCTGCCCCCTCCTGCAGCTTTGGACACACACTAGCCTGCCCCCTCCTGCAGGTTTGGACACACACTAGCCTGCCCCTCCTGCAGCTTTGGACACACACTAGCCTGCCCCCTCCTGCAAAGCTGAGTCATTTCACAGGAGGGTTTCCCATATGCCCAACAGATGGTTTAAGTTGGATCTTCCCGTGACACTGTGGCTCTTCTCCAAGCAGACTCTGTAGATATGGGCATGCCACCTCTAATCCCACTCTACCCTGCAGTGTGCCTCACATCCATTCCCAAGCTTTCTTTGCCCTGAGAGGTCACTCTCTTCAAAAATCCCATTTTAAATGACTCCTGGATGAACTTTGTGCTGTATGTCCCTGAAACCAAACCTCAGAATCAGGGCCTTCCATCAGCTCAACACTGTGTGTGACCTGGACCACCTTGGTGTCCTGAGCAAGACTCCGGTGCCAGTGCTCTGGAAATCCAAGCTGCTCTGGCTGGTCCTGAGAGAGCTACTCTCATTAAGCTTGGAGGCAGCATGGAGGCCACTGCCACCCTTCCTACAGGCAGGGCTCACTGCACAGTGCCTTACATTAAAGCTGCTTTAAGACAATTCCAGCTGGGTGTGGTGGTGCGGGCCTATCTTCCCAGTGCTGGGTGTGGTGATGCCTATTGTCCCCATGCTGGGTGTGGTGATGCCTATTGTCCCCATGCTGGGTGTGGTGATGCCTATTGTCCCCATGCTGGGTGTGGTGATGCCTATTGTCCCCATGCTGGGTGTGGTGGTGTGTGCCTATTGTACCAGTACCTGGAGGCAGAAGCAGATAGATCTCTGTGAGTATGAGTGAGGCCAGTCTGGTCTTCTTAGCAAGTTCCAGGCTGGCCAAGGTTAAATAGTGAGACTTTGCCTTTAAAAAATAAGAGAAAAGAAAAACAATTCCACAAGCTCTGCCATCTCTATTATATTATCTAAGGATCCAAGAGTAGTTTCCCTGATTTTCTGCCCATCCATCTGGAAATGTCATACATAGTCCAGTGCCTCCTTAGGGAAGCAGAATCCTTTGCAGCCTGATGCCAGGGTGAAACTCTCCAACTTGCTTTCTTGCCACACAGATCTCTCATTCCTCTAGCAAGCAATGCCATCCTCAGGGAGGGCCAGGGACTTGGACTTATGTGCCTCCCCTCGGGAGCCATTGCTGTCACTGAAATTGCCTTCCCTAGTCACACATCACACCCTGTGGGCTTGTTTTCTTATTCCGCTTATTTCTTGAGGTGTCCCATCTCTTTCCCATGTGCCATTGCTCCATTGACTATCACCCCACCCCCACAGACCTGGCCACCAGCAGGAGCCTCCTGAAGGGACGTGGCCATGTCACAGCACTCTGGTCCTCAGCAATGCTGCTCCACATTGAAACCAGGTTGAGCTTTTCCAGAGGCGACCTGAGGATGTCCTTTTCCTCTGCCAAGGACCAACTGACTCTGAGAATCTTAGTCAACAGTGTGAACACAGCACACCTGTTCACCAAAGAGTCTTTCTCCGCCCAGCTCCTTAAGTTTACCTCCAACCAGTGTGTTCTTTCCCGTTCCTGACAGGAGCCAGACAGCCCTTCCTCCAGGTCCTAAGCTCTCTCCGCAGCCAGGTGCTGAATGGCACCTCCTATGAAAGCTGACTCTGAGAGCTCTCCATGGTGCTACCTGGGGGAGCTTTGCAGGGCTCTTGCAAGCTCCTTGATAGCATCCTCTTGCATTCCAAACGCTTGCATTCCAGTGCTCAGAGAATATTTGCCGAGTGAATAACATAACAAACAGCATGCACTTCATAAATGATATTAAACAATTAAATGAAGCATGACCACCTCCATCCACCCCTAGAACATTCACATATTCGTTTATTCAAAAGTTTTATGACAATCCCGTATTACCATTTGAACATTTGTTCTTTAGCTGGTGGGCTATTTTGTAGCCCATGGGCTCTTTAGGAAGTGGGACCTATCTGGCAGAAGTAGATCACTGGAAGTGGACCTTATATCCAACATCTGGTTCCACCACCGGATCCTTTTGCCATGGCCAGGGCTACTCCTCAATGCACAATGCTGACAGGGCCACCTCTCAGTGCACTTTCTGTTATGATGGGCTAAAAGCCTCTGGAACTGTGAGCTAGCATAAATCCCCCTTTTAAAAACATTTCTGTTGGCTGTTGTGGTAGCTAACACACCCTCTTCTTACAGGAGAGCAAGCATGACTTCCTCCAGTATATTAAAAGATATCGCTTAGGTCTCAGGGAAGACCCTTGTTGGGAGACAGATTAACCCAAGGCTTTCCCAGAAGCCCTGTTGAAAGGACCAATGGGGCGTTAGTTCTGCGTCCTCGTCCAGGAGCAGACTATGCCGGCTCCAGTCTGGGGGCTGGAGCAAGGGCCTCGAAGGAATTAGGATTTCAGTTTCTTGGAACCCAGCTTTCCTCACTGAAGGGCTGTGGTTATCAGTCCCAGGTAGCTGTGCCTGATGTATCCCATGTTTTCCTTGCCAACATTGTCTGATTTAGCTCTCTGCTTACCTTGGTCAATTCTACCCTTGCAAATAGTAAATAAGATATTGTAGTTTTTAAAATAAGCTTGTTTGGCATAAGACATCAACTTATGCAAGACCTCCCAGTCTAAATATCTGTCTTCTTTATTTCTCAACCCTAGTCCTCACCCTCAACCCCTCACCATTAGGACCCATATTCCTGTAGGTTTGGGTCCAACCCTCAGAGAGCATCCTCAGGGTCTACAATTTCAGCGTTTAACATTTTATAAGGGTCACAACGAAACACTTAAATGTCTGTTGCCAAGAGTTGTCATCACGTTCATCTGAGAGAGAAAATGGTCTTCGTCTTTGGAAGGTGGAAGGTGGCGAGCAATCTGTGATTCATGCTCAGTAGGAGGCGGGCCTTGAACAGCTGCAAGGAGGAAATGGGAGAAGTGTGCTCACCTGTTGATAGTGAGCTAGGGAGATGAGGAGAGCTAGAGAAGGAACAGCTTGAAGGGATGGATGAGAAAGGTAAGGAGTGTCCATGTTGGAAGATCAGCCAATGGCTGGACAGTCTGCGTAAGAGGTTGCCCACCCATGTGGAAGTGATTTCCAATCTGTCCCTTGTTATCTCTCACTCTGGAGCTCTTGATATGATGTGACCATCTGATACCACAGAAAGGACTATGTTCAACCCCTGGTCAACACATATAAAGCAGAAATAGCCCCACAGCAGGAATCTGAAGACAGAGGAACATGACCAACATGAGCCCTTGGGAGTTTTCACTGGGAAAGTATCCTTTCCCAGGGCCTTCATGCCTACATCTCACCAGGCAAGTAGACCCTGGCCATGTGGCTTGCACAAATACCAGGTACATATTTATGTAATTCTATTAGAGGTGCACTCAAGAAATTGGTGTTGAAAAAGGACCCTAAAAGAGACATACATGGATCTAATATATATGGGAAGTAGAAAAAGACAAGATCTCCTGAGTAAATTGGGAGTGTGGGGATCATGGGAGAGGGCAGAAGGGAGGAAGAAGGAAGGGAGGGGAGTGGATGAAATATATAGCTCAATAAAAATAATTTTAAAAAAAGAAAAAATAGTTGTTGAAAGAAGTTACGTTTTTTATTATTTTATGAGTGTTCTGAGACCTCTGACTCTGATCCAGCCTCCAACTTTGACAGTGTGACTTTGCCCAGTGAGCAGCAGAGCTGTAAGTTTGGTTTTATAGCAGGGTTTTAGAGGTTGCTCTTGCTAAATCACCACTCCACTCAGACCTGCAGGCGCCCAGTGGGTAACTGAAAGCACAGTGAGAGCTACCTTCATCTTATGTCTGTCTCCTTTGGATCAGATCCCTGCTCAGCTCTGGGTAGCCATGTTCATCGCCTAAGGAGTTCCTGTCTATAGCCATCTATCTAGCCCAGCTCATCCCCTTTTAGGACTGAAGGCATCAATCGAGGATGGTAAGGAAGTTCCTGACAATGTTTAAAACATTTTGTTCCGGACCCCTGGAGTGGCACCTGAAATTTCCTATCACTTGCCCTAACTCTGTGGTCTCCTTGGATTTCAGGGACAGTGGACCATGCAGGCAGATGACCCGTTATCAGACTGCCCCATAAGTGGGAACAGTCACCCTTACAGGGGCATTTCCCCTTAACCCCCACTCCTAAACAGAGTCAACTCAAGATGAGAACATACTTCCCTCTTATTTAGTGACAGTACTCACAGCTTCCCTAGAATGGTGGCTACGATCTACCAGACCACTTTGCCCAAGTCTGGTGGGTTTGCCTGCCTCTTTCTCCTCCCCTCAACTCTGTGAATTCTTGTGGTTTAAATGTGAAAATTTCCCCAAGTTTGTGTGTTTGGACACTTAGTTCCCAGCTGAATGTGTCTGAGGAGGTTGTGGAAACTTCAGGACATGGGCTCTGGCTAGCAGAGGTGTATCACTGGGATGAGCCTTTGAGAGCTCAGAGAGTGGCTACACTCCATCTTGTCCATAAAGATATAAAAATCCACACCCATGTCCTCTGGCCCTCAGGAAAAAGGCCACCCCCATCACCACACCTCCCTTGCCACTATGAACTGGCTCTGGTGTACTGGACGTGATCTTCACACTGGAATAAACACCACAGCAGCTTCTACACAGATGCTGGGCAAGGGTAAAGGCCAGGCCTGGGTCAGACACCAGGTCATTAGAATTCCACTCAGCAAACAGAAGAACACCATAAGGACTTTTAAAAAGGCCTCTTGTCACCTCCTCCTTCCCCAGCACCTCTTACCTTGGGAGAACACAGGTGATGTGAGGTTCCCCTCTATATGCTGTGAATATATTTTATTACCATTGGTTAATAAAGAAGCTGCTTTGGCCTATGGCAGGGAAGAACATAGGTAGGTGGGAAAACTAAACCGAATGCAGGGAGAAAGAAGGTAGAGTCAGGGAGACACCATGTAGCTGATGAAGGAGAAAGACACTGGAACCTTACCAATTGGCCACAGCTTTGTGATGATACATAGATTAATATAAGTGGATTAATTTAAGATGTAAGAGTTGTTTAATAAGAAGCCTTACCTAATAGGCCAAGCAGTGTTGTAATTGATATAGTTTTGTGTGATTATTTGGGTCTGGGTGGCTGGAAAACATTAACACAATCTCCATTTACACATAGGTATCCAATAGGAATGTTCCATCACCAATGACCTGGGGCTTGTCCTAGTGTCTTCTCAAGGTATAGTCAAGGTCAACAAGCAATAGACAGCAGACGTATTTAGAAAGCAAAAAGGTTAAGCCATAGAGAAGAACAGTCTTATGCCTAAGTCCAGAAACTAACCCAGTGTCCAGGGTGTAGCTTAGTGGGAGAATGTTTACCTAGCATGCATGAGGTCCTAGGTTCCGTCTCTTTCACAAGAGAAAGACGGGGGAAAAAGGGAAACCAACAAGGGCCTAAGTCACCCAGCTGGGTTCCAGGTGATGCACCGCCGGCTGTATGACAAGGAGCACAAGCAGAGCAGATGCACCAGAAAGAGGATGTGCTGGCCAGTTCACAATGGCGGGGCAAGGGCTCTTTGAGGCTAGATATGAAAGGAACCTGTTCTCTCTCTCTCTCTCTCTCTCTCTCTCTCTCTCTCTCTGTCTCTCTCTCTCTCTCTCTCTCTCTCTCTCACACACACACACACACACACACACACACACACACACACACACACACGACAGTCAAGAGACCTAGGAGTGATGTCTTAAGCACTAAGACTTCTACTTAGACCTTCTTGTATGGAATCTCTGAGGATGAAAAAAGCCTAAAGTATGATGCCTTTTTGCCTTATTAAAGGCAGTAGACTGACAGTGTTGGGATGTTTTCATGTCTCTGTTTCTGGGTGTCCAGAATGGAGGGACCCGAAGCTGTCTTTCCCTTGGGCTTATTACAACACATATAATTACCCCTTCACCAAGAGGCTTCATACCACCTGATGACTTCTGAGCCTTGCAGATTTGGTGTTTGCTGGCAGACTGTGAGCTGCCACTTCTTGCTTTACCCAAAACCTGCTACTGCCCTTCATCTATTAGAAACCAGACCCACGCTCACTAGAGCTGAATATAAGATTAAACACCATGAGTGGTTTGCCTTTTGCAAAATGGCCTTTGAGGCATGGTTTACAGCATCTATTTCTGTGGCTCAAAATTCATTCTCCATCCATCACCCCAGTCCTTGGCTATCAGGGGCCGAAGGACCATTCTAGAAAGTGGTCAGAGCAAGTAAAAGTGAGTTTCAATGAAACAACAAGCGTTCTCTTCCTTGGTGAGCTTTTGGGGTCTTCGGGGCTTTGTGAACTTTGCGGCTGGGCGTGGGTTTCCTAGTTGCCATGGGAACACCTTTAGAGGGAACAGCAGGGCCTGTCTCCAGTTACAATGAGAAGTTGAGACATATCTGAGTTTTAACTAACTGGTTCCAACTTAGGCCTTTTCCAAATGCAGGAGAAAGCATGAGTCTAAGAAAGAGAGGTGCCATAGCCTTCGTTGCTGAGGCATGACTTCTGGGTGCCATCTTTCATGCTTTTGCAGGGGCAAGAAGTATGGAGCTGGATCAGAAGACCAGCCCTCCACCCAGGTGGACAAGTAGGGCCTCCCTGTGCTAGAGGGTGTGGTGCAATTTTTGGGTTCCACCCTAGCACCAAACACAGAGTAACTTTACCCAGATCCCAAGCTCCAGAATTACTAGTCCCTAGTTCTGATTACAAAATACACTCCAGTCCTAAATGTGATGAGTTTGTAATTAAAATACACTAAGTCTAAATCCAAGAAGTCTCTTTTGCTTTGCCTTGAAAAATATTTCAGGATGTTTATTTTTCTTCCAATGTTCAAAATATGCAGATGAGGAAGTGCTGATGGTACTTTAAAAAAGTCTCACACCTGAATCAGATGTTTCAAAGAACAATCCATCCACCAGAGACAAAAAAAAAATACAACAGATCAGAGCCACAGACCAAAGGACCATCCTGGACAGTGGTTCCCCAAGTGGAGTCCCTAGGTCACCTTCAGCATGTCCCAGGATACCAAAAGAGCTTGAAACCCTAGGAGCCCAGGTCCCATCCCAGAAAAACACACCACATAGAAATATCATGGAGTAGGGCCCAGGAATTTCAGAAATCTCTTCAGAAGACCCCTGTTAGACAGACAGGATCAAGATCACTGCCTTGCACCAGCATGATGGCGCTCAACCACTACACTGGGAACCACGTGAATGTCTTCAGGGGACCCTGGGAAACGTCCTCAAGTCTACTGTGCTTGCCTCTGGAAGACAAGGGCACGACAGCAGGACCACTTACTACAAAGCTCCAGGAAATCCGAATGTGCACAAGGTTTGAGAGCCACGGTTTGCAGAGGAGACAGAACGCCTACCCCAAAATTGTTGCATGGCCTCATGAACCATCTCCTGGCTAGGAGGAGGCAGTCACTGATTTCTGGATGTTGTAGTCAAGTTAAGTGATGGCTGTGGCTATTCATTTTTAAAATTTAAGACAGGGTCCCTACATCCCAGGCTGGCTTTGAACTTGCTATGCAGCTCAGACTAGACTTAGACTCCTGGTCATCCTGCCTCTGATTCCCGAATGCTGCAATTGTGGGTCCCAGGATTACAGGCACCAGTCATGGATGTTCTGAACACTCCTGTGTGGCTTTGTGTCAGTGCCAGGGGCTCCAAGCCTTCCCCCAGAGAAAAGACAAACCATCCACTAAGAGTCTAGGAACACTTAACTGTGTATTCTGAGGGTATACTAATGGAGATCCCCATGCTGGTTGCCACAGACACACAGAAGGGAGAGTGTGTGACCCACTCCACAGAGGGGATGTAGTTGGAGTCATAACCTGATATAATTTACAGAAGTGACCAGATAAGGAGAGGGAGGAGGGGCAGAGGAATGGGACCATTCCAATCATCTGAACCTCTTGCACAAAAAGCACAGAACTAACAGAAGAAGGGAGGCCACAGAGGCAGGAGGGTCTCTAGAGAGAGAGAGAGCCTGCTTGTGGCATGGCCTGTATGGTTTGGCTGAAAACAAACAAAACAAAAACTTGGACTATGTGGTTCCAGCAGCAATGGGTCTCACAGAAGGTATTTTGAGATGCTAATTCTTAGAATAAATGAGGATCCCTCAAAAGAGCCCAAATTATAGCAGTGGCAAAAGCAAGTACAGGGAGGGAATGAACACCAGGGATATTTGTGCTGGAACTGAGAACCAATAAGCAGTATGGAGAAGGAGGATGTCCGGGCAGAGAGATCCTGCGCTTGCCCAGTGTCTGCACTGGTGACTGTGCCAAGCATTGTGCAACACTGTGTCACTCACTCCTGGAGACATAGCCTGAGGTTCTTGTCTGTTTTAGATGTGGGATCAGAGCCTCCAGGGGCTTCAGGGACTCCCCAAGGTCACAGATCTACTAAACAATGGAAGAGTCTCTGAGTCCAGACTCTTCTACCTGTGTCAGTGGAGGACAGACAGGCTGAGGTCCGAGATGCCCTGCAGAGGCGGATGCTCGGAAGGCCCCAGCGGACATGCTTCTGGTGCTCCTGGGGAGGGCTGACCTGCGGGTGAGGACAGCAAGGATTGGTGGCTCTCGGGAGATACAGTTGCAGCGGGAGTGCTGCTGTTGAGAAAGCCCCAGGTGTCGCAGAGGATGAGGGATGGGGAACATGCAGAGAGACGTTGCGAGGCTGGGCTGTACCAGGAAGAAACAGAGCAGGAAAGAGCATGAGGACCTTGAGGCAACCTTGTCAAATATTGCATGGCTGTCAAGGATGAGACCAAAGGCACAGCGCCTTCTTTGGCAAAGGCTTGCTGCTAACCTTCAGGATTCAGGTTTGACCTTTCTGTCCTTCCTCTTCCTTCCCCTTCTCCTCTCCCTGATAACTGGGAACCTGGCCCTGAGAGTCATCTACACATTGAGCTCCTGTGTTTAAGAAGGGTTTCTTTTAGCATCAGTGCACCCACATGACGATGAGTGCCAGAAGGGCTTCTGCAACCATGGCATATCCCCTGGCCCAATGAGCATACAGTAATACCTGGCTGAAGTCAATAGGAAGCCCTGCAGCCTCTGCTTCCTTCCTAGACTCAGCGACATCTAGTGTTGTTTATGCCTCTCTGAGTCTGGGCAGAGATGTTGTCACAGCAGTATAAGAAGGTACCAGGAGCCAGCCTGACCTTGAGCCTCCTCCCTTCTGCCTGCTTAAGCACTGAGTCACCGACTTGCTGCTGGTGTTGCTGTTACTGCTGCTGCTGCTGCTGCTGGTGGTGGTGGTGGTGGTGCTGCCTCGCTATCTTTCAAGCCCGGAACTGCATTTAGCACAGAGGAAGACACAACAGCTGAACAGCTACTTGGTTCGTGGGGAACTGATGACCTTAAATCAGAATTTAACTGGTGGTCTGCATTGTGGGACAGGATGGGGCAGAGAGGTCTCTCTGGACCTTTGATAAATGTTACACACACTGACTGAGGCAGAAAGCATGTAGCCTGGAAGTCAGGGGACTAGGTGAGGCTCAGGGGAGCCTCTAACTTGCCATGTGCCCTGGGGCAAGTTAAATAAATAATAAAATAAAATAAAACTCGTGTTGTTATTTAACATCGCCCCTTTCCAGGCATCTGTCCTTGCTCCAAAATGTAGAGCTAGCCTTAGTTCTCCTCCAGGCATAAAGACTGTTACAGAGGTCAGGGCTGGAAAGAGGCTCTTGCAAGCAGCCCTGGTTTGGAGTGCAGTCTGTAGAGCTCTGCAGAGCCCTTCCACCCTCCCCTGGAGACCTGGCCATGAGCAAGTGCCCGAGCCACTAAGTCTCAGCCCTTCACCTGTACCACAATAGCCTCTTTACCTGAAGGAGTCTTGGAGTGATGGTGGGATACTGTGACAGGGAAAACGGCCGGTGCGGGGCTACCCAGGAGGGCGTGATGACCCAGCAGCTTTCATAGTAAGGACCACTTACTTAGATCCACACATCCTGGATGCCCCCCAGCAGTCACTGGAGAGACCCCACAAGTCCTTTCTCAGCCTCTAATTGAAGAGATAAGGAAACTGACACCCTGAGGGACAGGAGGGATCTGCCTTGTAAGTCAGAGGCTGAAGGACCACCATACGCCAGAAGGATGCCCTAGCCCCTCATGCCCGGGCATGGGGAGATCTGCATGAGCCATCTCCACCTCCTATGGTGGACCGGCTGGGTCAGGTTCTGAGCAACCTCAGCAAGGGAGACCCTGATGTCTGGCCAGGCTGTTGCCAGATAGAGGGCTTAGTGCCTGGCAGACAGTCTGACCGCCGATGTCACTTCTTTACTAGTGGGACAAACCTGTCTATATGAAACCTTCTAATTCTGACACCCCATGGTTTTAACAACTGGATTCAGTTAGCTGTGGACTTGGTTAACTTAGATCATTCTTAGAACTTGCTCCTTGGCAGAAACAGCCAGAGCCCAGAGAGCCATGAGCACGCCTGTCCTTGTGTGATTTATCTGGTTTATCCATGTGTGTTGCCCTGTGTGTTTCTGCAGCTCCTCCGGGACCTTCCATCCTTGTAGACTAAGGTTCGGGTCCTCCTGGGGGCCTCACAGTCAGTTGAAACCAGTTGTGGAACAAGTTCCAGGCACCTACAGGCCAGAGTCCAGAGAAAGAAGGCTCAGAAAATAATCAGAGGAGGGAGCTCAAGTGGGCCAGAAGCCTCAGGGCCAGCTTGATCCCCAACGGGGGCTGTTCTGGCACCTACAAGGTGAGGTCGGGTGGAGGGACTGTGTGTGATTTTCTCATAGCTGGTCCTCTGAGTGGCATGCCGGGCTGAAGTGTCGATGTGATCTGTCTGCTCCTCTGCAGAAGACAGAGCTGACACCTCCATCAGGGCATCATCCCCAACCCAAACACGGACCAGATCAGAACAGGCTTCTCTAGAAATATCTAAAGGAGGGAAGAAAGGAAGGAAGGGACAGCGAGAGGAGGGAGAGGAAAAAAGACAGAAGGAGGGCATTCAGGCTAAAGTCTTCCCGACACAACCCACAATTCCACAAGGCAATAATCCACCAGCAGAGACCATGGGATGGAAACACATAGGAGGAAGCAACTGGAAGGAGTTCCAGATACGGATGACATGTGAACCTCTCAGCCTAGGAACAGCTGGGTCCCCTAACCCCGGGCCGGGTGAATCCCTGTGTCCGAAGAACAGAAACAGCAGGGACATTGATGTCAAAGTCCCAGCTAGCTGCCATCCACCAGGCTCACGTGACAAGGAGCTTTCCAGCTGACGCTTTCCTATTCAGGAACACAGTTTAACAAGATTCTGCAGTATTTGGGGACATAGAGAGGAACAGATCTTTATAAATAACTCCTGATTAAAATGGAGCTGAAAATAGGGAGACAGAACAGGAAGCAAATTGCTAAGCACTTATTGAGTCGATAACATTGGCTTGGAGATCTTAGTGCAAATGGCTGGTCTGGTTTATTTCCTTCTTGTCAAAGGTTAAATGCTGGAACCTAGAGGCACCGAGGCTGTGTGTGTCCAAGGGGTATTTTTAAGAGGGGGATGGCTCTCAGCTACTGGAGTCTTGGGGTGATGCTAACACAGGCTTTGATGAGCTATCCCTGAAGCCTTTGGAGTCCAGCCAGGTAGACCAGGACGCTTGGCCACTGTTTGTTCCCTAGAAGGGCTAGCCTCTGAGCCCTGAGATTCTAGATGGTGATTCATGGCTGAGTCCCTGGTATGAAACTTGGGCAGCCAAATGTCCAAACGAGACCTAGACTGTGCTCTCTCCTGTTAAGGGGATGGCTCGCCCGCCAGTCTATTCTCAGCAGGGCCTGACTTAGCTGCAAGCAGGCCACAAATGTGTTCTCTGGGAAGCTGAAACTGAGTGGATGTGTGCTTATGAGGCCCCGACCTTGGAGAGTGGCCCGGGAGCTAGATGGAGGCTCAGGATGGAGGCTCAGGACAGAGCTGACGTTGCATGGGTTCTGTCCCTGACTCCCTCCCCAGGACCCAAAGACAAACCCTAAATCCTTAGGGAACAACAATGGCAGGGCCAGAGAAGCCTGAAGAGAGGCGGATGGGAGCTGAGACACCCGTGGTGGGCCTGTCTGTCAGCCATAATTGCAGGTGCCTGTGTGTACTTGGAGGATGCCCCGGCTGTGCAGGTGTAGGAAGGCAAAGATCTCAGAGGGCATGGCGTGGAAGCCGGGTTTGGGCTTGACGTTGTCGTAGTAGTGGTGCATGATGTGAAAGCCCGAGGGGTTCATGGGGAAGGCCCAGAAGCCGAACAGGTGCACCTCCTCACAGAGCTCCAGAGCCGCCGTGACTAGGATGAGGCCGCTGCTAATGCGCTTTGCGCGCACGCCCAGGTTGAGCCAATAGCGCGACACGCTTAGCAGGTAGAGCGGGTGGAAGAAGTAGACCTGCTGCGGGGACCCGAAGTCATCCAGCAGGTACTTAACACGGAAGGACACGAGGGTGTTGCGTATGGTGTAGAAGGCGGGCAGCAGCACCGAGGCATTCTTGTACATCTGCAGCACCCTGAAGAAGGGCCTCCGCCACTTCTCCAGCTTGTGGAACCTACAGGGTGGCAGAGTGAGGAGCCATAAGCTCTGCGCAAGCCCACCCTCCCCGCCTCATCCCCTGCTCCAGCCCCAACCTACCCCACCCTCTCACCCTAGCACCCCTTCCCCACCCCTCATCTCCCACGTTTCACCCCTCCCATCCGGGCTCATAGAGCTGCCTAGCATCCCCTCCTCTGCTTCGTTTCCTACCTTTACATATTTATTATTTGTTTGTTTGTTTGTTTATTCATGGAGGAGGCACATGCCATAGAGCACTCGTGTGGAAGTCAGGATAGCCTGACAAAATTAGCTCTCTCCTTACATCATGTGGGTCCTTATTGTGGAATAATCTTTTTGTACACTGTGAAGTAGTATCACTCTGATTGGTTTAATAAAAAACTGAATGGCCAATAGTTAGGCAGGATTTGTAGGCACAGAGGATGCTGGGAAGAAGAAGGGCAAAGTCACAAGGACATGTGGAGGACGTATGACATATTGGAGATGAGGTAACAAGCCACAAGCCTCAGGGCAGCACACAGATTAATACAAATGGGTTAATTTAAGTTATAAGAGCTAGCTAAAAACAAGTCTAAGCTACCAGCTGAGCTTTCACAATTCATAGTAAGTCTCCATGTTGTAATTTGGGAGCTGGCTGTCAGGACAGAGAAAGACTTGCTACAAACACCACCCAGCATAAGGTACATATTCCACACAAGGCCTGAGAAATCTTTAAAAATGTTCCAAACACACAAAAGCAGAGCCAAACACAGCTTCCTGGTCCTGCAGTCTCTCGTGCAGGCCATGGTAAAGAGAAGCATCTCCTGGCCGCTGCCACCAGCGCACCATGAGCTGAGCTGTGTGGTGGTTTAAGTTTAGCTCATGTAGACAAAAAAGGTTACAGATACACAGTAAGGTAGATTCAGACAGGGCAAAACCTCCAAACAAGTTACAGTGTGTTTTTAAAAAAATGGTTTTAGTCTTAAAAAAAATAAAAGAAAATGGGTATATATAGTCATAGAAGAAAGTAATTTATAAATAATAAGATAAAATCTTTGAAGAAAAAATAATATAAAAAGGAGACCCATATAAAAATGGAAGATACACAGTGAGTCTGGATCCTGTATAGTGTTGTATTGACTTTAAATTTCTTGATTGCTGATGTGCAAACAATAGCTGCTGAGAGACATTGGATTATAAAAACTATTAAATTAAACCAATCTATATAGTTTTAAAATGTCCTAACTTCAAAATGTAAGTTACAAAATATGTTACATTAGGGAAGGCTGTGGATTCCTTCAAGGTTGATAGAGATTGGGTTTGATCAAGGAAGATTCCCTAAAATCCTGGCCACAAACATAAAGAAATAAACCTAGAAAAACTATAAGACAGGTCACATATATTTTACCAGCTCAAACATAAAACAAAAAAAAATCTTTGGCTGGCTTGTGTACAATACACAGTCCCTAGTTGTGTTAATACAGATGTGTATGTTACCTTTGAAAGTTTGTGTTTTCAGAACAAGGGGACCAGACAGCACTGAAAACAGGTGACCCAGACAATTCAGCCTTTCAGAGTGCCTCTGTTATAGATTCCTCAGAATCCTCAGCTTCAAGGCTGCTGGCTGAGATGGTCCAGTCTCACAGACTCTCCTAGCCAGGACTTCAGATAAGCCTTGTGCTTTCTCATTGCACAGAGACTGGACAACAAATGTTATAACTAATCTTCCCAGGACTTGACCATTATCTCAATTTTCTCAGGTTCCCTAAAGATGCCTTCATCCCCAGACAACAGGAAGCAGTCTAGAGAACACAACATCCATATTCCCAAGAGGTGGGTTGGTTATGGATGTGTGTCATTGTTTGGGAGGGATATAGAAATATAGAATAAAAAAGGCAACTATTAACCTCAAATATTTTACATTGGTATGGGTTTTGGTATATTGATAAAAATTTAAAGTTATTTTTGTTATACTGAATGTATTTTCTACTCTCATTTGGGATATTGTGTTTTTGCAGCTTGTTTTAAAATGTAATTTATAATTTTAAAAATACAAGTTAGTAGTTAGTCATCTATAATAATCAAACTTATTATTGTATATATTAGTATATTTTCAAAGTTAAACAGATATGTTTTAAATAGATAGATTGTTTTCAAATGCTTCAAAGACCTAAAAGGATACAAATATTCAAGATGTTTTAATAACTTAAGACTTTTTATGACTGTGAGACACATCTGCTCCTGACAGCACCAATCTCCTTCAGAAAAGGATAATGAGCATTGAAGAACCTTGGATTGGAGTTTACTTTCTTTGTGGCGAAAGCTAGCCACCCGGGCAAGAAACTGCCCTGGCATTGACTGCTGACAGTCAATCCAACCTAGACAAACAGGACACAAAAAAAGGCAATGCTGGCTGAACTTTTCCAAGACAAGTTAGGTCAGTCCTTCAAAATTCCTGATTTACAGAAAAGTCTGTCAGATATTCTAGGTCCGTAGATTGAAGATGGACGCCCCGTGTTACAGAAGAACCTGGTGTGACTGTTCAAGGCAGAGAGATACCTCTGTCTTTTTGGAAGTGGTTTGCATTATAAGTCCTGTTCACTCAAGTAATATTATATCCTTCTGGGTCTTTGATGGAATTGAAGACTAGATAGTTATAGTTATAGTTTCCTTTAGTTATGATATAAGAGAAGATAAATTAGGTACAAAACTTTGGACTCATCAAGAGAGGATAGATAATGGAGTGTTTTCTCTAGATTTTCCAAATATAAATGAACTAGGCATTGTAAATATAATTCTTACTTGATAAATGTTCTTATTGTATATAGTTTCATTTGTTAAGGTTAATACCTTTCCTTTCCGTTTAGACAATACCTGATAATTGTTCTTATTGTATATAGTTTTACTATGTTAGAGTTAAAATCTTTCCTTTTTATTTAAACAAAAAGGAAAAATGTTGTAGAATAATCTTTTTGTACACTGTGAAGAAGTGTCACTCCTATTGGTTTAATAAAAAGCTAAATGACCAACAACTAGGCAGGATTTCCAGGCAGAGAGGAGGCTGGGAAGAGGAAGGGTAGTCATGAGGAGGTACAAAGGAAGCATGACATGTTAGAGATGAGGTCACAAATCATGAGCTTTGGGACAGCACACAGATTAATACAAATGGATTAATTTGAGTTATAAGAGCTAAAAACAAGCCTAAGCTATCAACTGAGCTTTTGTAATTAATAATAAGTCTCCATGTTGTGATTTAGGAGCTGGCTGGCAGGACAGAGAAAGACTCACTACAGGTCCTGGAGTTTGAACTCAGGTTGTCCACATAAACAAGAAGAGCCTTTGACCCCCTGAGCCATCAGATGGCTCTTGAAGATGGTATTTTCTGATAAATGGGCACAGAAGAGGCAATGTGGGCTGAGCCACTAGTGTGGAGATCCGGGGAGTCAGCCGAGCTCAAGTCAGAGGATCAGGGCAGACAAGGAAGGCACAGAGGCTGTGCCTCCAAGTGGAGCCTCACACTACTTCCCTGCTGTCTGCCCTAAGACTGGGAGTGACCATCTGACCCAGCCTTCTGGCTTGGCTAGGCCTCTCCTTGGTATCTTGGCTTCTGCCTACACACCCTTTCCAGTGACCATCTGTCCCTCTGCGGATCTCTCTGCTCTCCGAAGGCTCCTGGCTATTGGCATCTGATGTAGTTTGGTGACTCCCCCCCCTTCTCCTGTCCCTCTTACTCACGCTCCAGCCAGGCTGAGGATGTGCAACATTGAGGTTTCAACACACTAGCTCCTGCAGACCACACAGGCAGGCCCACAGAGGGCAGTCAAGTGAGATCTGAGATCTTTGCATGATCAAAACTCATACCAGGACATGGACAGGGCCTGTCCTCAGCCCACCTGAAAGGCCGCTTTCTACCTCTAGTAACAACTGCTCAGACTTACACTGCCCAAAGAAACATGATGCAGACCTCATGTAATGAATTAGCCAGAAATGAGGGAAGTTATTAAAAATAATGTTCATATTTTACTTAACGAAATATAAAAATACTATCATTTTAGCATGTGATTAATGTAAAAATCAATGAGATGTATTAAGTCTCTTTGCGTATAAAATTTTTGACACCTGATGAGTGCTTCATGTAGACAGTTGGCCCATCTCAGTCAGGGCCATGTTCCCAGTGCCCAGTGGTTGTAAGTGACTGGTGGCCACTAACAAGGAGCGCAGGTCTAGAAAGAGGACCACTGACCTGTCAATGATGATGCTGGGGTTCACGGTGACTACATCTGTCTTCTCCCCCACATCTGTGGCGTACTCCCCTGAAATGGGGGGCAGGTTGCACCTGCAGAGAGACAGTCTCATAGTTAGGTCGTAGCCATCTTCAGGTGACTGGGAGGGGAAAGGGAAAGGAAGGAAAGGAGGTCAGAGAGGCCACCAGTTGGGCAGAACAGCTATGGCTGACTAAAGCAAAGGCCCTTCTGCCCTTTAACAGTAGGGGAAAAAAAGAAAGAAAAACATCCAATCTTTGGTCTCACTGAAGTTACAACCATGGAGGTATTGAAACTATCACTGGAAACTGTCCTTGAAAGCTGTGGTCGTCCCTGGGTCTCTGGGAAGGTATGGCATTAAGCAGAGAGATACAGAAGCATCCCCTTGTCTGGGGACTCAAGGTTTCTCTGAGGAAGCAGTGCTTGAGCTAAGGGCAGGAATTAGCAAAAGTCTGCTGGCAGACGGACCAAAGAGCCTGTGGGATATTCAAAGATAACCTTTGGGGGTGCACCGCTGAGGTTGCAGAAGAGCGTGCAGTGTGGCCTGCAGAAAGCCCCTGAGGTAGGAATGTGGGGTCGCCAAGGCAGCAAAACCCTGACCTCTAAAACTGGGTAACATGAGCCTTAATTGGCAGAAGGGACACTACAGCTGAGAATACGCTAAGGATCCTGAGATGGGAAGGGCATTCTGGACTATCCAGATGGTCCAGGGAAATCTCAAGAGCCTTTGCAAAGAAAATGTGACAGCAAGGAAGGCGTTCTAGAAAAAAAATCCTCACAGGGGCTCAGTTGCTTGGGTTTTTGTTAATTCCCGACGTAGTCAAGTTGATAACCAAGAATCCACATCACAAAAGGAGACATGGGGCAGGTGATGGCAATCCCAGCATGCAGGGGGCTGGGCAAAAAGGCAGCAGTTTGAAACCAGCCTGGGCTACTCAGTGAGAACTTGTCTTTTAAAAAAGAAAAAGGAAGAGAGGGAGGAAGGGAAGGTGTGTATGTGGGAGTGTGGAGAGTAGAAGACGCTACGGTGCTGGCAGCCATGAGCCAAGGAATGCAAGCAGCGTCTACAGCTGCCCTAGAGAATTCAGGAAGAGACAAAGTCCTGCTGGCCCCTTAACTGCACCCCAGAGTGTGTGACTGTAAACCCTGTCTGTTCCAAGCCACTGACTTCCTGGAAATTTGTCATGGTAGCAGGGAGAAATTCCTATACCCCCAAATAAGGCAAATGGAACAATAAAGTGTCTATGGTTCCAGTCTCCATAAGACAATCTAGTTGTCAGGTGCCAAATGTCCCCTGAGAGTGACACCAAGTTCTTTAGGAGGGTGGAGGCGAGGGCATCCCAGAAAAGAAATAGTGGCAAGAGCAGCTAGTACTCTCAACTGTTGAGCCATCTCTCGAGCCCTTGAGGTTCTCATTGTCAACTCATTTTCCCTGCCTGGGATAACATGAAAAGGAAGGATCCCCCGCATGGAAACAGGTACAAGTCACACAAAAAAAGAGAAACACAAAGACCTTCTCCAGCTCAGTTAGAGCCTGGCTGAAGTCACAGGCATCCCTCCTCCCGCCAGTGCTTGCAGAAGGGGACAACCCATGCAGGGAGTGGGGGTTCTGGGTTGACGACAGGACGTTAGTTTTAGGGCCTCCCATCCAGAATGCCATTAGTTCACCATATCCCCCCACCTCCATTTTGAAAACTAGAAACTACAACCCCAGAGTTCAACAATCTGCTTGAAGGTATAGAGCTAGAGAGGTTGGGGTCCCCGAATAGTGAAGTTGTGCTTCAGGTGGCAGCAGAGAACAGGGACAGGGACAACGTGGGAGAAGGACTCAGAGAGGAGAGCCACGGAGGCAGCAGATGCACCTCCAGGAGCTCCCTTACCGGAAGACAAAGTCGGCACTGTTGATTTCCTTCCCGCAGCCGCTGTTCTTCAAGATGCCTCCGTTGCCCACCACAGCACACTTCTTAAACTGAGATCGGTAGTAGGGCATTTCCTGGAGAGGCACATGCACGGTGTTACAGACAGTGCCCCCCACTTCATTTGAGGCTTCACCTCTGCCCCCCAAAATATCCCCTCTGTGAGCTCTCCCTGCTGAGGCAGCCTTGTCTGGACTGTGAGAGAAAGGGGAACTCCACCTGCAGATGGTGGGGGGGGGGGGGTGAAAGAGACTCCAGCATTGGGTGACCCCTCCCATTTCTGTCTGCAGGCCTGCTATGCCCCCAGCACCTGCCAGCCAACCAATCGCTGAGGGAACCACATTGCACCAAGAATTAGCCTCAGTCAGAAGGAGCTGCCGTGGCCCTCTGTGACACACTTGAGTCTGTGACTCACTTTCCCCGTGGGGTCAGGTCCAGGGGACCAGGACATGGAAAGCACTGGGGTCTCAAAGTCAATGGGGAGAGAAACAGAACTAGCCACAGCAGTCTGAGGAAAAGTCATTGAGGGTTTCTTGTGTTTCCCATGAGTGTGTCCTAAACAGGTGCAAATCAAGAACTTTCTGGAAACAGTCCTTCCTAGGCTCCACCCGATAGCCACAGAAAAGAATCTCTGGGTGGGCAAGGGGCTGGAAAGCTGACCATTTAAAACCCCAGAGATGCTGCTATGCTAAGGGAGGGCTGGAGAGGCATGGCCATGGGCCACATCTGGTCTACCACCTGTTTTTGTGTGGCCAGCAACCTGAGAATAACATTTATATTTTTAAATGGTCTGAAGCCACTCAAATAAGATATGTGACGTGTGAAAGCTACATTCACTTTCCGAAATCTGTGCAACTAAGATGAAGCCTCCTTCATTAGTTTACTCATGACAGTGACTACTCTCATGACCACTGTTATGACCACTGCAGCGCTGGGACCATGGTGGCAAGTAGTGATGGTGATGATGCCACCTACAAGGCCACTTACTATTCAGTCCTTTCCAGAGAAAGGTGTGGAGACCCTGTTGTATCTCCTGACCTCAGCAATTCATGCCCTGGCTCTGCAAGGACCCGCAAGCCAGCCCAGGCTATGTCACATGCTGCTGTGACTTGCTTAAGACGAAAGTTTACCTGCCACACCATGCAAGGCTCACCTAGTGAAGGTGACTCAATGCCACCACTGCGCTGTGACTTCAGATCATTGCCTGAGTCCAATTCTTGCCAGGTCACTCTGGTAACAGCAACAGGACATCCAGAGAGACTCTGCTTTCATCTTGTTAGCACCTCCCCTGACCCACTAAAACATGCAGGGCATCCCTGAGCTCTCCTTCCAGAACATAAGCATGAACACACCCTTGCCACCCGCCTCTCTGCTGAAGCCACAGCACCTCAGCATCACCGAACCATCTGAACCAGTCAAAAGTATAATTTCTGCATCCCTTTCTACAAGAGTCCAGAACTTGGAGCTAGCTATCAGCCTTGGCGATCTGAACAGGTCATACATGAGGACCCCCCGCCATGAGCAGAGAGCAACTATACTATCACTGACCAGCCCACCTCCAGACAACATCTCTGATATCCTAGATGTATTATTAGTAGTTAGTGGTTGCTAGGGAGGGAGAGACATTTTCTTCAGCAACCCCAATAAAACCCATTGAGTTACAGAGAAAAAAGGATGAAAGGGGGCTCACTGGGAAAGAGAAGGGGCATGGGAAGGGAATAAGAGAAAGTGGTGGTAGAAGTGGCAGGAATATGATCAAAATACATTACAGCCATGCATGAAAACGGCATAATAAAATCAATCATTATGTGTAACTATTACATGTTAAGAAGAGGCATTCTTACACAGTGACCCCAAGGTTATCTGATGTGGCTGACATTCAGCCTTGCTCTGTCCTGGGCCTGCTTTCTGGTGTTCATATGCTTTGAATGGTTTTTCTCTTGTGCCTGCCTTGACTGAGTGATCAAGGTATAATCAATCCCTCTTCTAGACAGCTGCGGAATGTCATCAGCACGCAAGGACAGAGGCAGAACTTTAACCTATTTTTGCCCCAAATCATACAAGCCATAGTTAGCTGGCATTGACCACCAGTTCCCTCCCAGACCACCATGTCGGGGACATACCTTGGGAAACATTTGGAAGATTTCCTGATTGATGTGGAAGAAGCCACTGGACACCACCTCATACCTGAGATTCGTCTCAACTGGAGTGTTCTTCTGGGTGGTGAAGAGAAAGCCAGGGGCGTTGCAGCACTTGGACAAGGTAGACCTGCTGGGCATGGAGACAGGAGTGACACTGGGCAGAGCAGAGAGGGGCCCCTTCCTTTCCATTCCATTCCCAGACTCACTTCCTCCCCACCCCACCCCAGCATCCTCCTGGCACCTGGAGCTCTCTTTCTCTCTAGGGCCTAGGTTTGCTGCCTATTGGAAAGCTCTGGTAGCCATGATAGCTCTTGTTTTTGAAGGTTATGGCACATGCTAATCACATGCTAACCACCGGCTGTTAGTTCCCGCTGCAGGAGCAGCCTGCCTTATCATGCTAATCACATGCTAACCACCGGCCATTAGTTCCCATTGCAGGAGCAGCCTGCCTTACCACGCTAATCACATGCTAACCACCGGCCATTAGTTCCCGCTGTAGGAGCAGCCTGCCTTACCACGCTAATCACATGCTAACCACCGGCCATTAGTTCCCGCTGCAGAAGCAGCCTGCCTTATCATGCTAATCACATGCTAACCACCGGCCATTAGTTCCCGCTGCAGGAGCAGCCTGCCTTACCATGCTAATCACATGCTAACCACCGGCCATTAGTTCCCGCTGCAGGAGCAGCCTGCCTTACCACGCTAATCACATGCTAACCACTGGCCGTTAGTTCCCGCTGCAGAAGCAGCCTGCCTCACCACGCTAATCACATGCTAACCACCGGCTGTTAGTTCCCACTGCAGGAGCAGCCTACCTTACCACGCTAATCACATGCTAACCACCGGCCATTAGTTCCCGCTGCAGAAGCAGCCTGCCTCACCACGCTAATCACATGCTAACTACCGGCCATTAGTTCCCGCTGCAGAAGCAGCCTACCTTATCATGCTAATCACATGCTAACCACCGGCCATTAGTTCCCGCTGCAGGAGCAGCCTACCTTACCACGCTAATCACATGCTAACCACCGGCCATTAGTTCCCGCTGCAGGAGCAGCCTGCCTCACCACGCTAATCACATGCTAACCACCGGCTGTTAGTTCCCACTGCAGGAGCAGCCTACCTTACCACGCTAATCACATGCTAACCACCGGCCATTAGTTCCCGCTGCAGAAGCAGCCTGCCTTACCACGCTAATCACATGCTAACCACCGGCCGTTAGTTCCCGCTGCAGAAGCAGCCTGCCTTACCACGCTAATCACATGCTAACCACCGGCTGTTAGTTCCCGCTGCAGAAGCAGCCTGCCTTACCACGCTAATCACATGCTAACCAC